>NC_134735.1:7057045-7360075 GCF_049634645.1 Pelodiscus sinensis | reverse complement strand
TGCAACAAGTTGGCTGGCTCCCCCTTAGAAGACAATGGCTATGCCAGCAGCTCCCTCAGCTTTGACAGCCCAGACAGTAGCACCAGCAATTCCTGGGAGGCTCCCACCGCTGACACCAATGACCTGAGGAACCAGCCAGATCCTCAACTGCCCGACAATAATGCTGAAAACATCTCCGACTCAGACACCAGCTTCCCAGTGCTGGCTGAGGCCTTCCAGATCCTCCAGGACAAAATGAGATTCAAGGAGCGGGAAAAGGAGAAGCACCACCTCCACTTGGTGATGTATCGGCGCCTGGCCCTGCTGCGCTGGATCCGCGGCCTCCAGCAGAAAGTGGTGTTTCAGCAGAACCAGCTCCAGGAGAGCTTCGACACCATCCTGGACAACCGCAAAGAGCTCCTCCGGTACATCCAGCAGGGCGTGGTGTGCCCCAAGGCACCGGGTCACGCTGGCCTGTGAAAGACTCTCCTCCCCCACCTGTCATAGTTCAGATCCATCCCCTCCCCTCCAGCCTGCACCCACATCTAACTAGCTGTCCCACCTGGGCAGGCTGCCGTGATGTGCTCTTGCCTTATGCACGCAGGGATTTTGTGACGCATGAGGACACCATCCCCGACAAATGCCACATGGTATTTATGAGTCGTTAGAAGCATGTTCCAGTCCATTTCAGTGCATGGCCCTAGCTGACAGCACCAGAGACAGGTCTGAAATGTGCCCAATTAGCGGCTGAGAAGTCCGGGACTGGGAGGAGCTGCTCCCGTTTGAAATAAGCCTGATCAACCCTTCCTCGCCCCCACCCTGCATGATGCAATATTCCTTTAGCGCAAATCATTAACCCTCCGCCAGCTGATCAGCAGCCATGATTCACCAATGTTCCCAGGCCCCAGTCTCACTGGAGACGTCACCTGAGGCCTGGAATTGCTAGTGAATGGGCATAGGCCAGCTGACAAGCTAGTACCTGATTGGTTGCAAGAGGGTTATTTATGGGTGGAATGTTCCATTCCAACCATGCCTCTGGGGATGTTCTCCTGCCCTCTCTCTGTGCCCATGGGTGGCTTGTGATCTACTGGCTGGGGAAGGCTAGGCCCCAGCCCCCGCCTCTTCCACACCTCCCAACCACAGCCAGGCCCACCCCCGAGGCTGGCTAGTGCTGGCAGCCACTTTCTTCCCCAGTCCCAGAGTGCAGAGAGCGTGTGCAGTGGGACCATGCGGCGCATGCGGCTCCCACATGTTCATCACTGCGATGGGATTGGGTGCCCGCCTAGACTGGGCTTGTCTTGTGTTTATAGCCAAGGCCTTGTCAGGAACAGATTGGGCATGTCCAGCGAGTGCTGCAAGAATCGATGGGTTGCATATGCTCAGGGACTGTAATCTGCAGCAATGTGTGGTGTGCTTTGAGTGGAAAAGTCCATCTGGTGACAAATGCCCTTGGTTGAGCAGAGCATTTCAGCCCATGCTTGAATTCCTTCCTAGCTGGCAACGCTCTTCAGTCCACGCTTACTTTAAGCACGTGCTCAGACTGTAGTTTTCAAGGCCATCTGACCTCCTTCACAGCATGGCCAGATCATGTCACCCAGGGTATGTCTACACTACCCTCCTAGTTCGAACTAGCGGGGTAATGTAGGCATACCGCACTTGCAAATGAAGCCCGGGATTTGAATTTCCCGGGCTTCATTTGCATAAGCGGGGCGCCGCCATTTTTAAAACGCCGCTCATTCGAACCCCGTGCAGCGCGGCTACACGGGGCACGAACTAGGAAGCCTAGTTCGAACTACCTAGTTCGTGCCCTGTGTAGCCGCGCTGCACAGGGTTCGAACGAGCGGGGTTTTAAAAATGGCGGCGCCCCGCTTATGCAAATGAAGCCCGGGAAATTCAAATCCCGGGCTTCATTTGCAAGTGCGGTATGCCTACATTACCCTCCTAGTTCGAACTAGGAGGGTAGTGTAGACATACCCCCAGTGATCCCTGCAAAAAGGCTGTAACTTCTACAGCATGTCTTTTAGAAAGATGTCCAGTTCTTGACTTAAAGGCTTAATTCCCACTGAAGTTTAGTTAAGCATGTGCTTAAATGCTTTGCTGATTTGAGATGGACTGATGAATTGGAATCTTAGGCTATGTCTACACTGTAGCCTTTTTGCGGAACAAGGAAGACAAGGCTCCCTGAAGGAGTGCGTTTGCTTTTCCGTGAAAAAAAGCGGAAGAGCAAATGTGTTCCCTGGACGCAGTGGGGTTTTTCCGGGATGGTATCCCGAAAACCCCCCACAGTCTAGAAACACATTGTTTAAGAACTGACCTCAAAATGCTTTAAAATACGTTCACTTTTCATTTGACTTTTTTTTTCAGATTCAGTATTACAATATATTGAGCTTTTTACACGCACATCTGTCTACCTACAGTAGATCAGAGAAATCCCTCTAGTAAACGTCTCAGAGGAGAAGCTGTGTTAGTCTGTAACTTTAAAAAAAACCAGTAGTCCTGTAGCACCTTAGAGACTAACTATATATATATCATGAGCTTTCGTGGGCAATACCCACTTACACAGATGAGACTCTCTCATAAACTCTATCATCTGAGGAAGTGGGTTTTTCCCACAAAAGCTCAGGATACTATGTATATATTTGTTAGATTTTTACTAGAGGGACAACAGAGACTTTCTCAAAGCTGTGCTGTTCATGTTATATTAATTTATTATTGTAAAGCAAAGAGAATAACTTTTCTAATCCAGTTTTCCACTGAGGCATGCAAACAGAGTATAAGAAAAATAGGAGAGATTAAAAAGAGAGTGTTGTGTTTATTTGGTATATTTTCTTAAAAGTGAATTTGCTCCGTATTCTACTATTCTATTGTATTGCACTACAGGAGACAGTGTGATTAGCGGCAAGAGCAGGCCTGAGAGTCAGGAGTCCTGGATTTGGTTTCCACCATTGACCCGCTGGGTGACTGGGCATATCACTTCCCCACTCCGTGCCTCAGTTTCCCAATCTGCAAAACGGGAATAATGGTACTTAACAGAGTGCTCTGAGAGGTACAGATGGATGCAAAGTGCTATATAGGAGCTATGTATTCCATTGTATTCCATGCTCACTGCATCTTCCCAAAGCTGATGCTGATGCTGGCAATAGTTTCCACTTTGCAACAAGTTTCTTCATATCTTCCAGGAAGAGAAAAGTGAGGACGTGGCCCTAGAGCCCTCACTTACATGGGTAGGTTCAGTAAAGTCAACAAGACTAGGCATGTGACTAGGCTATGATGCTGAGGCTGCAGTCGCAGGGACGCCCCATGGCTAGATCAATGAAACTCCTGGCGCCTGAGATGACACTGAAAGGAGGGACAAAATGAGCTAAAATGGGGGATTTCCTATAAGGATCGGTTTTTAAAGAGGCCACATTCCAAATGCAAGAAGTTCAACCAAACTGTGACCTGGCATCACAGAAATAAACCTGCAAGAGATTTCCCACCGTCTGCATCCTGCTCAGGCGGACTCCAGCCTCTTTGCGAAGAGAAGTACCTTGCTGTTCAAAGGGCATCACCCATGTTTGCTTGTATCTGGGGCCTGCTGGCTGTTGTCTGTATCACTGACGCACTAGATCACATATCAATAAAGTCTGGAGATAAACAGATTCCACAAAATGCTCCTCAATTACCCTTTAACGGCTGACTATCATTCGGTGCGTGATATTTGCCTCAGGCTACTTTTGCTCCTGTTGCATGAGGGTTAGAATGCCAGAGGCCTGCTTTTGCCCCAGTAGGTTGCACCGGCAGAAGGCAAAATACATTGTTGCAACTGATGTTCTAGCCATCACCTGCATTTAGTTCACAGGTCTGGAGACAGAGCTGTATGTAAGTGCCCCTGGAGACTGCTGGTGGGATGTGAGTAGATGGCACTGGGTATGGGAGTGGTGGCATGATGCCTCTGGGATGGAGAAGAATGAGGGTAGAACTGATGTAAGGGGTGTCACGAGCTCATCCTCTGGGGTGAGGAAAGGAGTATCGTGCCTCTCCTCTGAGTGACCTCCTTCTGGTCAATTCTCAGAGTTGCCACCTTCTCCTCCAGCCCAGGCTGTGACATGGAGCTCTTGATGGCTTAGATAAAACCAGAGCCCACCCTAGCCAATATGGGTCCAATAAATATCGAGATTGCCCCCAGCATCTGTCAATATCCATTCATTATCCCCATTTTGCCAATGACAAACTGATGCCTCCAGAGGTGAAATGACTTATACCCAAGCTCACGTACATGGTCGATCAGATCCAGGAAGAGAAGCCACAAGTCCTGACTTAAAATCCCCTCCTCTAACAATAGGCCACAATCCCATCCCTTTGTGTTTTGGGTGAGGACGGTTTGACCTAGCTCCTTCCATAGCCCCTCAACGGGGTCTGTTTCCTGCCCCAGGCCTGCTCACTGCTAAGCATGGGATGACCTTAGAGCCCTTGAGGTTCCTGACTGGACAGAGCTCAAAACCCCATCCTTCCATAATACCCTGTGGTTGGTGACACAGACTCATCGGCTGCCTTGCATTCATGCATCAGTTGCCCTCACATCTCCTGCTGGTGGCACATGTCAGGGCTGTTGCTGCTTTCCTCTCTCTAGCCCCCACTCAAGGCAGGCTAGGAAAATCACCCTGCAATGCACCGGCTGTCACGTCCAATTGTGTAAACTGCAGGATGACACATGGCAAGCAGAGTGCAGAGCTTGCCCTGTCAGAGCCGCTTACCGCCGCCGATTGAAGACAGCAAGAGCTGCTGTCCCAGGAACCTCAAGTTTCATGCCGCATGTCAGGAAATTAACAGGCAGAGGGGTTTGCAGGCAGGAGGGAGGACTGAGCCCTGCAATGATGTGGCACCTTTCACGTGGCAGCATGGTGTCTGACCTGGAAAGGTCTGTCCAGGCAATGACATGGCGCATATCATGTGACAGCACACCACATGATCTGAGACGGTCTAGCTGGATGACAGTGTGGCCCAGGTCATGTGACAACATGGTACAGAGCTTGAGATGAGTCAATCGGGCGAGAACATAGCATACGATCAGAGAAAGTCTGGGTGTGCCACGGAATTTCGCGTGGTCAGATGGAGTCCAGTTAGGAACACCAACTGATTCAAGCTGAGGCCTTGCCTACAGTGGAGATCTGCCCTGGTTCCAGACTTCGATGCCTATCCGTGCTATAGATGCATCACTGCAAATCCTTCTGCTTGCAGCTTCCCCACTGATTAAAGGTCTAGAGAACATGACCTATGAAGGAAGGCTGAAAGAATTGGTTTTGTTTAATTTAGAAAAGAGAAGATTGAGGGGGGACATGATAGCAGTTTTCAGGTATCTAAAAGGGTGTCATGAGGAGGGAGAAAACTTGTTCATCTTGGCCTCTGAGGATAGAACAAGAAGCAATGGGCTTAAACTGCAGCAAGGGAGATTTAGGATGGACATTAGGAAAAAATTCCTAACTGTCAGGGTGGTCAAACACTGGAATAAATTGCCCAGGGAGGTGGTGGAATCTCCATCTCTGGAGATATTTAAGAGTAGGTTAGATAAATGTCTATCAGGGATGGTCTAGTCAGTATTTGGTCCTGCCACGAGGGCAGGGGACTGGACTCTATGACCTCTCGAGGTCCCTTCCAGTCCTAGTATTCTATGATTCTATGATTTTCTATGAGCTGCAGCTAGGTGTCACCTTGTCTATATGAGGTGGCTCAGCTGTTGCAGCCTGGCTGGGGGGTCAAAATGTCAGGAATTGTGAGGAAATGTCTTTGGGAGATCTCCAATATCCCTTTGGAAGAACCATGTTGTGTTCCATAGTCAACCTGTGGAACTCCTTGCCAGAGGATGTTGTGAAGACCAGGACTTTAACAGGGTTCAAAAAAGAACTAGATAAATTCATGGAGTTTAGGTCCATCAATACTTATTAGCCAGGATGGCTAGGAATGGTGTCCCTAGTCTTTGTTGTCAGAGGCTGGAAATGGGTAACAGAAGGATCACTTGATGATTCCCTGTTCTGTTCACTCCTCCTGGGGCACTGGCATTGGCCACTGTGGGAAGACAGGATCCTGGGCTAGACAGACCTTTGGTCTCACCCAGTATAGCTGTCCTTATGTTCTTAGGTTCTTATCTGCCAGATTGGACGTGAGCCCAGCTGACACTTAGCACCAACATTTTCTCACTTTCCAAAGACAAAAGCTGCCTCAGGGCTGGGAGGAAAATGACTACAAACCCAGCAATCCTCCGCTGAACCGCTCACACGGCTGGCAATGGGATACAGCATCTTTTACCAGCAGGGATTGCTCTGCACCCAGGACATCTGAACCATGTTCAGGAAGAAGCCACTATAAAAATCAACTGGTCGATCACAATTCATCTCTAGAAGACAAGGGACCATGTTACAAAATCACTGCCGTCTTTGCCCCACTGATCGTCTGCACATTCAGAAGCGAAGCCAAGGGTTGGTTCTATCAGCTGGGCTCCCCACTATCCAGGTTACTTCCAAGTCAGCCAGGGACAACTTGGGAGGTGCTGATGCTTGGACTGTACCTACTCTCTGATGGGTTACCAACCAGACGAAAAGCTGAGACGGGGCAACCCCAGATGCTCAGGAACCTTCCCCATACCCTCAGCTGCAAAAGGAGCACTCCAGACTTTACAGGTGTGTCTCTGAAACAAACCCCAGTCCTCTGTCTGCCTCCTGCTCTGTTCATTTACCTATCTACCTGGCCCCACCATCACGTGGTGCAGAATGGTACTATGAACTATAAACTGTGCAGAATGGCCCTGCAAAACATTTAACTTTTAAAAATCCAGACAGAGGCTGCTCCCCATGTCCCACGCATGAGCAAAGTGCAGCTGGTGCTAACTTCTGGGCTGTTCCTCTGGTCTGGAGTGGCTGTATTATTTACCATCCTCCTAAACCAGGGTGACTAGATTTCCTGAGCTCCCCGGTCCCACCTGCCCTGCAGCTGTTGGTTAATAAAGAGAGATGAGATGTTGGCTGCAGGCAGATGGGTGGCAGATAAAACACCTGAGTGTTGACCTAAAGGTGACTTTGCCTAGGGCACTGCAGAGATTAAATAGAGATAAAAAGGGAAGTCATACCAGGCCTTTGAACCTCCCTTCATCCCCTCTCTCCCCCTTCTTTGCTGCCTGGACAACCTGTGGGAATTCCAAGCTGCCATAGCCTCTTTTAAAAGCAAGGCACATCCACCAACCTAGGGTCTATTTGGACCCCACGGATGGGCTTCTGAGGCAGAGTGGTTTTGTTTTTTTATCCCCAGGTTCACCACTCAGCAGGGGCTCTTGGGAATTTTGCTCCTCCACATGTGCCAATGTATTAGGAATTGTGCGCGCGCTAACTTTATTTGTCCAAGGAAGGCACATTTTCCATTTTGGCTCCAGCTCTAATTCCAAGCTTGCCTGCTTGTGGTGCATTCACTCAGACAGAGGCTCAGAAAACATCGGTCCCTGGGCTGTCTGCTACCCTGACCCGCGGGGGGAGAGCGAGTGATTCTCTGTTTATCTTGGTCGAGTGCTTTATATAAATCATTATTTCCAAGGAAAATATTGTGAAAATCCAGATTATTTGCTCAAGAAATGAAGGAATAACTCCGGGAGCAGATCAAAGGGGGAGAGCTGCTCCGTAAGAAAGAGCTTTTCTTTTGGGTTATTGTGAAGTTCCCTTGGCTTACGCCCTCCGTGCTGGTTTTAGACAGCCCGTCTTAATTTGCAAAATCAGCCTCATACAGAGTTTCCAGCCCCCTCTAAATACTCAAGCAAGATTTGCAAATTAATGAAAACCCTCCCCACAGCAGGGGGGGAAAATGTCCGGACGACAAGCCAACTTCAGCATCCACAAGGGCTACTTTAGTATTTCCAAGACACTCAGATCTAGGGGAGATTAGAACTCTGCAAAACAAATTCCGGCCATGCCTGTCTTTACGGTCTGTGGCCTCCATTATCAGCCACACCCAGCCTACTCTTTTCAGCCCCCCCCATGGTCCCTCCCTCTCTATGATGACTATCACTGCTGCCTTTGCCCTATTGCTAACCTTTGATCTGCAGGGCCATCTACTGACCTCCCTTCTTTCACTGGCCAACATCAATTTTACTCGCAGTAGGCGAGATACAGAAGGCTGGGAGGGTGGGGGCAGAGCCGGCTCGAGCCATTCCTGCAGTGGGCCCGTGATCCATGCACGGCCCCACCCCCGGTGCACTGCGCACCTTATAGCTGCAACTGGATGCGCGGAGCCTGATTGCACCTCTAAGGGGCGCCGCGCAGCCCCCGGCCCCAGGCGTGTGGTGCCCCTTACAGCTGCCATCAGGCACCCCCCCATGGTTGGTGCCCGAGGCAGCTGCCTGGCTAGTCCCCCCCACTTAATCTGGCCCTGGGTGGGGAGGGGGTAGCACCTCACCTTGTATAAACAGGAGCAGCCACTTAAGTGGAGCCGGGCTGATTGAGACCTGCTGAGGTCCAGAGCTTTGTGCATCTGCCACTGTCCCCTGATGAGATTTCTGCCATGCCTGGGTCTGGGCTTGCACTTCCCACCTCCCTTGCCTGCACCTGAAGCCTCCTGCTTACAGTCACCTCAAAAGGTGAGGCGTGGAGGCAGGTGTTTTTCCTCTTTAAATCCCCAGCAAACTCGGCCCTGCGGGCGGGAAACGTGGGCACTGGAAGATGAAGACAAAAGGGAGGGAGGAGGATGGGCCCATGCTTAGGGGATTTGGGGTTCGAATCTCTGTTCCGCTGCAAACCCCTTCAGAAACTTCTGTGCCTCATGCCTCAGTTTCCCCAATTATAAAAGAGGGATCGTTGCCCTGTCTCACTTCACAGCAGCATTCTGAGGAGGAACACGGGGAAGGCTGGTAGGCCCTCAGGCACTCCGGTGACAGGGATCCTGTGGTCGCCATGGAGAGATGAGGACAAAATAAAGAGGTAATGGACAAACGTGTTGTGGAACTTGGGAATTAACAGCCAGCAAAGAGACCTGCCCATCCCCCTCCCTCCCAATTGTTTTAATTGGTGTTATGGCCCAATCCCACCAACATCCCACACTGGGGTCTGCAGGCCCTGCTGATCAATTCCTCTGCCTCTTTCCCCACAAATGAGCTGAGGGGTAGGTAAGTGCAGGACCCCTAGGGCATGAGAAGCACCAGTGGGAGGAGGCCAAGGGGGGTGAGCAGGCCCAAACCCCACTGGGCTGCATCCTGCCCACACCTCCTTAGTTTGTTTCCTTGTAGGGGGGTTCCTGCCCCTGTGAATTTCCTTTCCCCATGCCTCATGCCTGCTGGGGCACAGCTGTTCAGAGGGGAGCTGGAGGTGCTGAGGAATGGGGATGGGGCTCTCTGGAGGGAGGGATCAGAAAGAGGTGGGGCAGGGATCAGGGGCTGAGAAGGAGGCTTGGGAGTCAGGGAAAAATTTTAAATCAAAATGGGGGTGCTCGAGTTGCTAAAGTTTGAAAATCCCTGATATTAGCGATCCATTGTATTAGCGTAAATAACAGCACTTTGCATTCCAAAAGGGACTCAAAGCCTGAGCCCAGTCTTGCTTACGCTTAGTGTAACTCCATTGATGTTGGCAGACATGCTCCTTGTTTAGGACCTGCTCCAAAATCCATTAAAGTTAAGAGGGTTTGAACTTGTATTAGTGTCCGCAGAAGCAGAATTAAGATATATTTGTGTGTGTGTGCGCAGACACATGCACACACCAAAAGGCAACCCCCTGTGAAGCCAGGGGTGATACCTTGCATGCAAGCACATCCCGGCAGTGCAGAGGAAATTTTAGCTAATGACCCCACTGCACGGAATCTTTGTTTCCCACACACAACAGGCGAGGTCCTTTGTTTTTTAAGGCCTCCTCTGACAGTCTGTTGTTATTAACCCTTGTAACTGTGGATGGCTTTTACGGCATGAAGCAAGATTGGCAGAAGCACCCTTTCTTTGAAAATTAAAATAGTGTTTTGTTTTTTAAATCAAGTATTTATGGAAGTTTGATGGGGAATATTTTACCTTGGTACTTGACTCCACTTCATTTCCAGGACTTTGTGGGCTTGAAATATTTGTTACAAAATAAGATACTACACGGGTGTGATATCAGATGTCAGGAAAACACAAAAGAAAATGAATCAGCTTGAGCCATTAGCATCCAGTGATGCAGGCTGAGATGTATTAAAGCCTGTTTCCACTCTGAAAAGTGACAGTTCACTTGGCCTCATGGAATTCCACATTTAATGTGTCTCCGAGACTTTGCAATTTAATGGGCTCAATTTGTGAGTAAAAACAAAATATATATTTTCTTCCTACTCACCTTCAGGAATTTAAACTCACTCTGGGTTAAGAACATAAGAACAGTCATAGTGGGTCAGACCAAAGATCCATCTGCTCCAGTGTTCTGTCTTCTAACAGTGGCCAGTACCAGGTGCCCCAGAGGGAGTGAACAGAACAGGTAAACATCAATCCCTGTCACCCATTCCCAGCCGCTGATAAACAGAGGTTATGGACACCATTTCTACCCATCCTGGCTAATATTGATGGATCTGTCCTCCATCAATTTATCTAGCTCTTTTTTGAGCCCTGTTATAGTCTTGGTTTTCACAACATCCTCTGGCAAGGAATTCCACAGGTTGATGGTGTGTTATGTGAAGAAATACTTCCTTTTGTTTGTTTTAAACCTGATACCTATTCATTTTATTTGGTGACCCCTAGTTCGTGTGTTATGGGAAGGAGTAAATAACTCATCTTTAAAAACAATGATTAGTCCTGTGGCACTTGGAGACTAACAAATATATAGAACCAGGAGCTTCCATGGGTAAAACCCACTTCATCAGATGAGTTGGAGCGGAAATAACAGAATCCAAGATATATATAACAGCAAAAGCAGTTAGCTGTCAGTTGTAGGACCCATGTTAATGAAGCTAATTAACTCTTCGTGATTCACTTTCTCTGCAGCAATCATGATTTTATTGGCCTCTATCATATCCCTGCCTTATTCATCTCTTTTCCAAGCTCTCTTATTAATCTCTCCTCATATGGCAACCATTCCATACCCCTAATTAGAGCTGTCCCAACCATAGGACAGCTTAGAGTGGCCATCCCAGGCCGGGCACTTTGGGGGGTCCCATAGTGGCTGTCTCAACTATACTATGGCTGGGCTTGGCGTGAGGTGGCAGCAGGGGTCTCCCCGCTCCCCCCACCCCACGGTGGCAGCAGGAGATGGAGCATCCCAGCAGCCTGCTCTGCCCTGCCCCACTGCCGTCTCTCAGCCCGGTGCACTTGGCTTCTCTGTGGCAGCAGGAAGCAGGACGCCCCAGTTCTCGGCTGCGGTGAAATGAGGAACAGTGGGCTGGGAGGCAGTGTGGTGGGGTGGAGTGGAGCAGGCTGCCAGGCCACTCTGGCTCCCTCCACCATGGTGAGTGTGGGGGAGAGGGGGGCAACCCTACTGTTGCCCAGTCCCCGGTAATCCCCAGCTCACGTCACATGGGGGAGGGGCCAAGGGGGCGGAGTAGGGGTGGCATGGGGCAGAGCTGGGGAGATGGGGTGGAGCAGGGGCCTTACGGGGTGGAGCAGGGGCAGGTCCTGCAGGTGCTTGCCTCAGCCCCAAGCCCGGCAAGGGACAGCTCTGCCCCCGATTACGTTTTGTGGCCCTTTTCTGAACTTTTTCCAATGCCAAGGTCTGGATTTTTGAAATGAGGTGACCACATCGGCAGGCAGCATTCGAGAGGCGGGCGTCCCGTGGATGTGTCCGGGGGCACGTTACTCTCAGTCTTATTCTCTATTCCTTTCTCAATGAGTCCTAACATTCTGTTTGCTTGTTTGGCTGCTGCTGCACTTTGCATGGATGTTTTCAGAGAACAATCCACGGTGACTCTCAGGCCTCCCTGTGGTGGGGTAAAAGCTACGTTCGTCTCAAGCATTTTCCACGTAGAGCTGGGGATGTTTTCCAATCTCCATTCCTTTGCATTTATCCACATTGAATGTCATCTGCCATTTTGTTACCCAGTCACCCAATTTTGTGCAGCCTCTTTTCAGAGGGGCTGAGAAAACACCAACCCAGCCCATGTCTGCACCTCAATATCAAGCCCTTCCTGACCACAGGCACCTGCCCACCAACACAGGGGTGGGAAGTAAGGGGGCGGGGGTGCTGCAGCACCTCCAGCTCCCAGCGTTCTGCGGAGGGGCCCAGCTGCTGGCCCAGCACCCAGGGTCCCTGCTGCCAGCTGCACGTGCCAGAGCTCTGCTGCCAGCCCTGCGTACTGGGGTTCTGGTTCAAGCCCTGTGCCCAAGGTCCTGGATGCCGGCCCTGTATGCTGTAGTCCTGCTTTGAGCTCCATATATTGGAGGCCTCTGCTGCCAGAGCCACGCTTGGGGTCCTGGTTACTGGCCCCGAGTGCTGGGGCTTTGATCCTAGCCTCAGCTGGGGGTGGGTTGGATAGGGTTAAAGGGGGTCAGCACCCCCACTTTTTAAAATGTTCCCGTGCCACTGCCCACCAAACTCAGTCATACGTCAGTAATCAAGGGTTAATGGTCTTGGACCACTGTGGGTGGATTCCAAGCAGTCCCGGGGAGGTGAAAGACTCCAGAGCCTGTGAAGGACAGGGATGTTAAATATCAGTTAACTGAATAGTTGATTAACCTCATGAATTCTTATCGGTTACTCGTAGGGTTGCCAGGTGTCCGGTTTTGAACCGGCCAGTCCGGTATTTGAGCTTTCTGTTCGGAAAACAAATTGAGAAAGTAGAAATGTCCAGTATTTTCTAAATAAGATGTAATGTCAAGTGTGTCCGGTATTTTTGTTGAAACTATTTGGCAACCCTAATTACTCAACTATTTTATAATCCTTGGGGGTAGGGGTGGCAGCCAGTGCCCTCTGGCCCCACTCCCAAGGAGCCCCGTCACCCTGCACTGCTGCCTCTGTATCAGAAGCAGCAGCGTGACATGCCAGGCGGGAGCTGGTCCGTGAGGGGAGCCAGCTTCAGAACCAGCTCCACTCATGGACCAGCTGCCTGTTGCCCTGCGCTGCTGTCTCTGATACAGAGGCAGTAGCACAGGGTGGCAGCAGCCCCTGTCCGCGAGCGGTGTGACTTCCCGTACCCTGCACGAGCTGGAACTGAGCCGGGCTGCCTGCCCGCCTGGCTCCTAATACACTTTAAATGGAGAGTCGCAGAGAGGGTAGGTCCCAGACCTGGTGCAAGCCAGGACTGAGCCAGGCTGCTTGCCAGCCTGCTAAAAAATGTACTGGCAGGGAGGGGGATGCATGTAGTCTGTAGCATTAACCGATAAGCTTTTGCTGATTGGTTAATTGACTACACTATTACATCCCTAGTGCAGGATCATCCCCAGAGCACATGTATTTTCCGTTCCTGATGCGATCATGTGACTCACATCTCCCCCTTTGGCCTGGGAGCCTATGAACCAAAGTAGTGCCTACAAACAAGACACCCTGCAATCCCCTTCCAGGATCCACATGTGCCTCCGTGCAGCACTCACTTGTCCCTGGAGGATGCGGCATCAGAAAGAGGTGCTCTCCTTGTACCTGGTGCAGCAGGCAGGGCTCAGCCATGCTGCTCATGGGGGGCTGCACCGTGGAGTTAAGAGCCCGTCCCGTGCAGCCTTCCCTTCCCGTGGATGTTTCCAAGCTGGTGTGTGGGGCTAAAAACACAAAGAACACTTGCTCGATGCTGGTGCATGGGGAAGCAGGGAGGGCAGAGAGGAGGTGTAAGGAGCCTTCCTCCCCTTTGCACCTCCTTGCATGGGGCCAGGCCTCAAACCTGTCTCCTCCCAGGGAGAGGGTCTCCCTTGTGCAGAGGGGACAGCCCAGGCCACTTCAGTCTCAGACCGGCCCCAGCATGAAGACTAGGGTCTTTTCACCAACGCCAAAACATTTTGCAAAGATGCATCCACTGTTGTGGTCCAGGGATGTGCGGGAGAGAGCGAGCATCCTGTACTGGGTGGGAAGCAGAGCTGTGGCTCCAGACCCAGCCGTTCTGCAGGAATGTTGGGGAGGTTTGGGATTTTGTCCCAGTGTGAAAGCAAAACAAATTCCGTACCCTCCCTGGCTGTTGGGAGGCAAAATGGTTGCCCTGCAGACGCTCTCAGTGAATTATTCAGCAGCAGCTTCTCCTCACTGTCTCCTGGCAAGAGAAAATGTTTCTTGCCCAATCCAAATTCATTCTCCTACAGCCCTGGGCTAGGCATGATTGACCCTTGCCGAGAGTTCACGGGCCAGAACCAGAGACAGCCCATGAGTGCTTGGAGTGCAGACAGCCACGGCTCAGAACAAGTCACAACCTGGTGCTTGATGCAACAGTCTTGCAATATGCTCCCGGCTGGCAGCTTCATGGTAGGACAGATTTTTGCAGGCTGTAGAACTTATCTGAGCTGCATGCCTGAGAAAACGTGCAAGTGAGGTGCCTACTGATCTTGCTGCCCTACACCAATGGGTTGGCCAAGGATCCTCCTGTTCTTCCGTGGAAGTTTTTTCAGAGCAGAGACTGCCCCTGGGGCATAGCACCACCTTGTGGTCAGCGCATGTATCTAACAAGAAGAGGCGAGAAGCTAGTGAGAGTTGCAGATACTGACAGTGGAAGGGGTTCTTTGGGCCATGCCGAATGGGTGTCATCCATTAAAATTCCGACTTGTTCAATTAAAGCATTCATCTGAAACTGGAGGCTTCATGATTCCTTGAGCCTCCTGTACCCCGTTCGCCGGCCTGAGAGCAATAAGGAGTTTTCTTAAAAGAACAGTCACTCTGCTAGGCCGGGTTTGGTTTTATCTGCGGAATGATGAATGATCTACCAGGGGCAATCAAACAAAGTGGCAGGCCCTCTCCCGAAGCCCCTTGGCATCATGCATGTTTCATGAGGCACCATCTATGAGATGAACAGGAAACCTGTTCTGGTGTTACAAGTTGTGCCCATGTAAGACTCGGCCCTTTTAAGGCAACCTTGCAACCAGACCATGCCTGTGCATCCCATTTGGCGGTGGTGATCACTGTTTGCTAACGTTACATAGAAACAAAAAAAGCACTGTGAGCAATTTTATGCCAGCTCAGGCAGACAGGAGGCTGACATTTCAGCTTATTAGGGTTGCAAATATCGTGTTAGTAATTCAAGCAAAATAGCTCAGCCAGCCCTCTTGCTATCCCAGCATGCCTTGCGTTTGGCTAGACCAGGACTCTCTTGATTTACATTTTTCAGGTTCTGAGTTCTCTTCCCTCCCTCCCCCAATCTTGTATTGCTTTTAGCCTCATTGCTGTAGCTAGATAAAAAACATAGTCACCTCTTCCTGCAGCCTGTTAGGAACATCCCAGAAACTGCTGCATGTAATACAGAATGGAGAGCAGGTTGCAGGCAGATTGTGGGACTATCAGGGTCTCATTTCATATTTGTCATGCCTGTGTTCCTAAATGTCAGGGCATGTCTTGAAAGTCTCAGTTCATAGTCAGGCAACACGGCACATTTTCACATGGCAGAATGACTCTAAATATAGACACTCATACGACAACATATAAACATGTCCTTGACATACATGATCACACAAGGCATCCTTAAAAGACATGTGCACACACACAGAGTGCATGCATGCATGATGCATGCAAACAAAACATGTGATTTCATGTGTGGAGATGCACAGATCTACATGGACTTTCCCATCCCAAGACAGCTCCCACATATATACAAGTACACACATGTGTAGGTTGCACTCTCACACATATACAAGATTGCCATTCCTTGGCTCCTTAATTTTGATGTTTCCTTTCTGGAGCTGTTTCCTTCTTGTCTCTTTTCAGCAGCACCATGATGGGCAAGATACCGAGTGTTTAACTATGCCACAGTATCTGATGGAAACACAGTTTGAGACGGCCTTCTTTAATGATTCCGTTTGAAATGTAGTTGCTTCCACACATCTCCCTTCAGGGTAGAATATTAAGCAAGAGCAACTCGGCTGGAAATTCAGATTGTTTTCGTGTCTGTTTTCATTTACATTTTAATGATAGAGAAATCTTATAAATCGGGCTGTTTGCCGCATGGCTCCTTGGGAAAAAAAAAGAGAAAAAGAAAAGCAACAGCCCAGCCCCTTCCCCCATAAACTTCCAGAGGTATACAGGGTTTGCCATTCACTTTTTTAGAATGGATAGAACGTACAGATGTCCAATGCACAGGTGCTGCAAAGAAAAAGGGTTTCACTAAGGTCAAAGAAGCAAGGTTGATTTACTAAGGATGATTTACTATGGCTAAGGATCTGGCCATAATTTTTCATTTTGTTTTTGATAGAAGTAACAATATAAACCATGATTTTGGTCAGAATTAGTGACATTCCTTCCTTATTGTTCAGACAGCACAGCTGGAGTGGTTACTATTATTTCTAGGACAGTAGCATAGAATCAAAGACTCACAGAACACTAAACCTGGAAGGGACGACGAGAGGTTGTCGAGTCCAGTCCCCTGCCCTCAAGGCAGGACCAAGCACCATCTAGATCAGTGTTTCTCAACCTTTTTTTTTTTATAAAGCACCCCTTTTAAAAAAAAAAATTATAAGTACCTCCAGTACCTACAGTTTTCAGACACACAATTTTTTTTCTACCATTGCAACACACTTGTTTAAACAACTTAATCATATCAGGGCAGGCAAAGAAATTTTTGGGTGTAAAAAGTACAAAAATAATAAAGCACTGTAAAACTTAAAACAAAAAAATCAGTTTTCTCCTAATTTCAGTTGTATTGACGTACCCTCCCCCCCCCCCCCCGAGATATCTCTCGAGTACCCCTAAGGGTACTCGTACAACTGGTTGAGAAACACTAATTCAGATCATCCTTGATGGATGTCTATCTAACCAGCTCTTAAATGTCTCCAATGATGGAGATTCTACAACCTCCCTAGGCAATTTATTCCAGTGTTTAACCATCCTGACAGTTAGGAAGTTTTTCCTAATGTCCAACCTAAACCTCCCTTGCTGCAATTTAAGTCCATTGCTTTTTGTCCTATCATCAGAGGTCAAGGAGACGCATTTTTCTCCCTCCTCCTTGTGATGCCCTTTTTTTTTTTGAGAGAGAGAAAAAGAGGCAGATTCCAACCCTTAGATCCAAAACCGGCCTTATGGCTTGGTACCAGGGCCAATTGAAACCCGGAAGCCAGCAAATAAATAAATAAATAAATTGGGTCCTAAGTTCTATTGTGGCCAAAATCTTGTGAGAATATTTTTGGTTCAAGATGGTGAAAGCGAGAAAGAAAGTGAGGACACTTCAATCAAAGAGTATTGTTATTTGCTCCCCTTCTGAGAACGTCCTGTGGCGTTTAGTGGCAGGGAACATGTCTATGCAACCAATGCCTGGCTATTAATTCCACTCAGCTGCTTTAAAGGACTGCATTTATTGCCACCATTTGCAAAGTCTTCCTTGGCTGAGAATGGAATAGAATTCAGTACCTGTTGCTGCAATGCAACTTGGAGTCGATGCAAATTGTAGCCGATCTTCTGCTTGTGCCTAAAAGCAGACCAAGCGTGGCTTCTCCTAAGTTGGTCACTAAGGGCTCCCCCCTTTTTGCTTCCTACTCTTGA
Source organism: Pelodiscus sinensis (assembly GCF_049634645.1). Classification (NCBI taxonomy): domain Eukaryota; kingdom Metazoa; phylum Chordata; order Testudines; family Trionychidae; genus Pelodiscus; species Pelodiscus sinensis. Next base: position 7,342,541 of record NC_134735.1, on the reverse strand, counting down.
AACGTGTGGAACAGCTGCAACTTCCTTTGGTCCAAGAAACTGTGGGTGCCCGTCACTTTTAAGATTCTGGCCTTGTTCTTTAGGCTAGCTACAGGAATCCAGATCTTTTTGAGAAAACAGCTGGGAGTAAAGATCACTAGGAAAGCAGCAATAAAACTCTCCGTTATTCTTTTGTCATTAAGGCCGACGGAGCTGCAAAGAGAGCCTCCAGGCCCCTTGTACATCATTATTTCATAGCACAGTCTCTGTATGCAGCAGGAGCTGCCTTGCTGGAAGGAATGCCTCTGTGGGTTTTATGATCAGAGTTGAAGTACCTAGACCCCTGGAACACGAGGTTCAGCTCCCAACAGAGTCCTAGGCTGCCCTTCATTCCACCAAGGGGGTAATTATTTGAGCCCCATGCAGTCCACTATGGCTGTGTCAGCTGGTATCTTAAAGACTGTGGCTCTGCATGAACATTTGAGGGAATAATACTGGGTGAATTACACCTCCAAATTTGGTGCAATCACTTCCAGGCTAATTAGAAAAATTTCCCGACACCTTCTGGTCGGAATGGCAAGATTAGACCGATGTCTTCATCCAAAATGTTCCTAGCTCCCTCCACTGGTACTAAGTTCTCTGTGGGATAGTTGGCTGTGCCCTCCACCCCAGAACTGGCTGCATCAGGACTTATCTTGATGGCAAAGTGTATTGGGATCTTTCAATAAGACAGATCAGATCGTTGTTGCTGTCACGAGCTGGACCCTTTATTCCCCCGTGCAATTCAGTCAAATAAACTAGAGTGCAAATGGCAAATGTTGGATGTTTAAAAATCACTCAGAAACCAGCAGCTCAGAGAGAGCAGCAGCAGATTCCCTTACATTTCACCCCAACTCTTCCCCTTTGGTTGGCAGAAGTTTGCACCGCTTTTATTTACTGAATGCATTTGCCTTACCTGCTTCTGGCCGGTACCCTGTGGATTTCTTCATGGACATTTCAGATCTATCTTCCTGGCTGTCCTGGCTACCCAGCCCCCTCTAGGGGCAATCTGGTGTGTGATGCACATTCCAGGCTGCTGGCCTTTGTATACCCCTGTTGCGACATTAGCATTAACCTAACACCAGGCCAGGAGCCTCAGCCGTCCCTTTCTTTCTTTGAGACAGCAGTGGGGAACCTCAGAAGGGTCCAAATTTGGGCTTGATCTGGAGCAGGCCTAAAAAGGTTCGGTGGCGGATCTGAACTTTGCGAGCCAGGCTCAAACCTGGGGTATATGAGGGCAGCCCCCAGGCTTGCAACACCCATGCTGAGCATGGCACAACATCAGTGTCCTAGCGGTACACACACCTTCTCAAGCCTGGAGGGAAATGTAACAAAAACAGCCACTCTCCCCGTGTTTTGCCAGGTCTAGGCTAGAACTTAGAAGTACAAACGAAGTCACGGACCTGGAGACAGACTGTTTCAGATGGCAAAGCCGAGAGAACACTAGAACTAGAAGGGGTTTTGAGAGATCATCAAGTTCAGTCCCCTGACCTCCCGGCAGGACCAAGCACCATCCATTCTAGAGCATCCCTGCTAGATGTCTATCCAACCTGCTCTTAAATATCTCCAGGGATGGAGATGCCACAAGGAAGGTTCGGGATGGCAGTGGTTCTACAAGTCAACTCAAACCAAATGCCAGCTCTAAACAGCCCCCAACTCTGGGAGCACTGAAAATCCAGAACTGCATTTTCCTTCTGGGGTGAATCTGTCCATTTTCTCCAGAGTCTGCTCTAGGGTTGCCAGGTGTCCAGTTTTGAAACAGACAGTCCAGTATTTGAGCTTTCTGTTCAGGAAACAAATTGAGAAAATAGAAATGTCTAGTACTTTCTAATTAAGATGTAATGTAGATTGTGATGTAATGTTAAGTGTGTCCGGTATTTTTGTTGAAACCATCTGGCAACCCTAGTCTCCCTTAATTACACCTCCATCTGGAAGGAGCAGGGAGAGAGAGAACAGCTTCCAGATTGTATCCATGGTCTGAAGTCACATTTTTGCATTAGAGTAAGAAACGGTACCACCGAAGAGGGAGAAGAAGATGTGAAAATCCACGGAGGGCTCCAATTGTTTTAATTTTCCCCTTTAAAAAAAGTCTTGTTACATAACACGTTTCAGTCCTCGGCTGGAAGTGACAACCTCCATATTCTTGAGGGATGCTGGTTGAATGTAGAAGGGAGTCGGGGAAGAAGTGATGCTTCCTTTGAGATAGAGAGCACTGAGGCACTTTCTGGACCATGCCAAAGCCCAAGCAGAGCCGTTCTGATCTCTAAATGGGTCCTTTCATTTCAGCAACCACAAGAGGTTTTTTTTTCTCAAGCTCTCCAAAAACTTTCCAACCCTCTGCCCAGGGAGAGGGGGTGGGCAGGATCCAATCTGATTTTCTCTCTCCTTTGTTTTCTCTGGGGCAGTGAGTGCAAGAGAAAAACAATCAAACCAAATAAACAAACGCCATTGGACCCAGCACATAATATGGAGAGAAAGAGAAAGTTGGGTTTTTTTTAATGCATGGAAAAGAGGAGTACAAAGACGAATTAAGAGAAGCCAGTAGCACTGGGCTGAGTCTGTTTGGTGTTGATACTGTGTAGAATTAAGTCACACTGGTCTTACTTGTGGCCAGAGGGCGAGAAAAGGGCTCCCAGTGGAGCAAACCCAGACTGGTGCTAGCGATTCTGAGCTTGGATTGATAACCTAACTCAAGGAGGGGGCTGGAGGAGGCTCTGCCTGATTCTGCTCTAGGCCGAAAAGCCTGCATTTATCCCAGTGATAGCAGCCAAGCCAGAGCTGCAGGCCTTGGGGGTGAAAAAGGCTTAAAGAACCATCTTTCATTCATCAGGCGGCTGAGACTGAAAGGGAGGGGCAGGTGGGAGTGGGGAGGACCAAAATAAAGAGAGCTGGCGAAAATGTGCAGTGGGATCTGCTTCTTCCACAGTTAGTGTCACCCTCTATCCCCCCACCTCCCCCCCAAAAAACCCTACCCTGTTTCCGTATACGTCTGTTTTCAAAAACCTCCCTTGGGCAAAAATCTAAGTTTCAGAAAAATGCCAGGAGAAGGATGCACTCTCTGACGCTACTCACAGGAGCTATGGACCAGAGGGGCCTTGAAATCTATGGGAGAATCTCAGCCCTCCCCCCCCCCCAAAAAAACCCAAAGCGATGAGCATTCCCAGAGAGGAGGCATAGACAGAATATTCGTAACAATGACAACAGCAATCACAACGACATTTGGTCTCCTATTTTACAAACACCCCCCATGCCATTTAGCGCTCCAACAACTAGCCCACAATTCTTTGGGTGCGTGTTGCTGCATGGTACAGCCTCTCATTCAACCAGACCTAGCTGTAAAATCCCCCATCCCCTTTGCCAGCAGCCCCTCAAAATCAAGCACTGCTTATCACCCCACGCTTGCAACAAGGAGCAGGTGGGGTCAGCAACCTGGCCACCGGGCGATCGGAGTTCTGCTTGAAGAGATAAGCAGAATGCCTGGACTAGGGATGGGCTGTGGGATGAGAGTCAGATTCTGGGTTCCATTTCGTTACTTTGGATTTTAATTGGAGCCCAAGCTGGAGCCTCTGACTCTCATCTCTGCCCACACAGTGTGCAGGGGAAGTAGCTCCATGCAGCGCAGTGAAAGAGCACAGATCTAAAACCCGGCCCCCAAACACTTCTCAGGTCCAGTTCCAAAATGATGCCTTCAGGCTGGCTAAGAATTGCTTTTCTGCTGCAACCAGGAGTAATCACCGAGACAGCTGGTAAAACCTGTTCTGGGAGGAACAAATCATTGGTAACCGCATGCTGCAACCTGGCCACATTTCCATCTCACACCTGCCGTGGCTACAGAGCTCAGATCCTCCTGTTCTGAAAGACAGAACCTCTGCCAGCACTGTAAGGGAATCACCTTTCATTCTTTGCAGTACAGGGGCTATGGTCTTTATGTCAAGGAGGCTGGAGAACAGAGGTGGAAGTAAGTGGGGGCACCCTGGTGCGCAGCTCTGGCAAGAGCGGGCTGAGTTGTGGCAAAGCTAGCAGGACGCTATTTAAAGAGCTGGCAGGGACCTAGTTTGTAATAGGACAGTACCCGTAAGAAATTTTAGGTTACTTTCACCGCTGGTGGAGAAGCAGTTTCTGTCCTGGGTCATCACATGAACCAAACCAGGTACCTTCAGCACAGCTCTTTTCCACTTGAGCTAGGCTACGTATAGACTTCAGGCTTCTTTCGGAAGCAGCTTTTCCAGGAGGGATCGTCCACAGTGCCAAAGTGCATCGAAAAAGCGATTTGCTTTTTTGAAAAAAGCATCCACACTGAATGGACGCTATCTCGCATTTTAGCTGTGATCACTATGGACGGAGTGGCCACCAGGGCACCTGTACTTTTTCCTCTTTCCTCTTCTTTTGAAAGAACTCCCTCTTCCCCATCCACACATACCTTTTTCCAAAAGAGCTCTTTCGGAAAAAGGCTTCTTCCTCTTAGAATGAGGATTACCAATGTCGGAAAAACCCTCCGTTCTTTCAATTTTCTTTCGGAAGAACGTAATTGCAGTGTGGAAGTAATTGAAGTTTTTTTTGAAAAACGGCCATTTTTCCGAAAAAACTCTGTAGTGTAGACATACGGTAAATCCTCTTGTTGGTAGAAACAGTAGGCTCTTCTTTTCTTATGCAGAGTAGCCACTAGAGGGCGACACAACCCACAATCCACTTAGGTGTTGCAAAGCCACTGTGAGCAGATATGCCTCACACAAGTGCAAAGGAACCTGCTGTCAGTTTGGCTCAGGAAAGGAAATATTGCAAGGGCAGATATGCTCCAGGATTTCTCTTCCTCCTGCACGGGGCACACGCTTGTGTGTGTGAATGTCTGTCACAGGAATGAATATGGCTGGACAGCAAATGGGAATCTCACAGAACAGGGTGCAGGGGGGAGAGGTTTGTGAGTCAATTCTCATCAAGCAAATAACGCAATGTGACAGCAAAAGGCTGCTGAGCATGGCCTAAGACGGGCTGTGCAATGTTCCCTCACAGAAAGAAACCTGTCATGTGGAGAAAATCCTACCTGACAGGAAAAGGGAAGCAGGCGGGAGAGGGAGAAAATCAATCTGCCGGGAAGTGCATGGGTCTGTAGCCCACCTAGACTTGGGAAAATCAGGAAGAAGAAGGGGAAAGAAGGGTGACCTGCAGACAGCACTTTTGCCCTTCCTTCTTAAGGAGGCAGTGCTGTATCAGTGACTGGAGACTGGCAAAGAGGCAAAGTGAATGTGACCTAGTGGCCAGAGCCCTGCGCCCTTTAAATCACTTCCAGAGACCGGTGCATGCTCCGGGCAGCACTATGGGCTGGAGCGGTCACGCTGCACTGCCTGGGGGCTGGGATGGTGTGCTCTGGCCAGGTTGTCTCGGCCCCACACCGTCCACCCATGTTCCTTCTAGGAGCAGGAGTTGCTCCCCCGCCCACACACACACACTTTGCCCAGTGGCCCACAGAGGCTGTCGGCACCCGTCTGGTCGGGAGGCTGTAGCTCGCCCCCCCACACAGATGGCGCAAGCACAGTGAGCAGAGCTACCCACTCATGAAAGACCATCTTGGACACAACAGTCTTGCGGCCCCCTGCAACGGAGAGCCACTTGTGGGGCTCTCACGCTAATCTATGTGGCCCATCGCTGATCTAGATGATCACAGTGGGTTCTTTTGGGCTCGGAATCTGTACTGACCGGCGAGGTCTCCTCGTTGCCTTGTCTCTGTCCACCTATCGCCTCTTGTTTTACATCGGGGGCGAGGAACTTTGTTTTAAGTTGGGGGCCATGGACTCACAGAAAAACCAGTCGGGGGCCGCTCACAAGAGAGAAGCAAAACAACCCAATGGAAAACCCTCCTGACAAACTTCAGTGACATGGCCCCTGACTGAGGAGAAAGACGCTCCCCACATTCCCCTTGCACACCAGGTCCTAGGGGGCCCAATCTAGTAGATTTTGTGTGTTCCAGTCCCATCCTGCAGGGGGGAAGCATGGGGGCTAGAATGCCAGTGCAGGCTCCCCAATGCTGGGGCGGGGGAGAGCTAAACCTTGAGGGACAGATCCAGGCAAGCCGGGGGCTGCATCCAGCCCCCAGGCCTGAGGCCCCCACCCCTGTTTTACATGTAGATTATGAATTCTTTGGGGGCAGGGACTGACTTTTTTGTTCTGTATTGCACAGCACCTAACACCCAGGGGCTCTGGCCCATGGCTAGGAGCTGCCTACCACACTGCACGTAATGAGATCGTTTTGAGTGGGGGCATCGTTGTACAAATGCAAGGGAAAGAGAAGCATCTCCACTGCCAGCTAGGCAAGTAGGACACAGTCTGCCGGAGGCAGAAGGCAGCTCCCACCGAACGCGCCTGTGCATTCATAGGATCAGAAACAAAAAGGAAAGGGCCCTGGGCTAAGGTGGAAGCCCTGAGGATGCTATAGGTCAGGGTGTGCGCAGGCTCCGTGGACCGCAGGACCAGGATAACACAGGGTACGTAGGGCAAGTCAGGTGCACGGGCAGAGCTGCTCGAAGGGCTCTGCATAGCTCTCCCGTATGAACGAGCCCCAACAGACCACTGGGAATAGGGGGCAGCAAAAGGCTGAGAGGCTCTGACAGCGCGAGTGACTGTGGGGACTGTGTTTTCCACTTCCCTTATGGCAGTGAGAAAAGCGGAGCCAGTCCTGCCTGAACTACGTGCCCAGGCTCTGATCAGTGCCCAGTCCATGTACAAATCGAAACCGCTGCATTTCCTGTGCTCCGGGGCTTTAAATCCGATTCGGGACCCGGAGTTTAACCTTTTCTCTTTCCACTTATTCCAGCTGTTTAAATCCTGTGGCTTCTGGAGCCCGAGCACTGGAGAAGCCTGTCATTAGAGATAATGTAACACATAGATCCAATCTTCAAGCACCTTCCCCACACTGGCAGTACCTGGGCGGAGGCTTGCATTTCAAGACTAGAAGACTTACCCAGGTTTGCCCAGGTCCTTCAGGGCAGGGGACTGGTGTATGTGTGGGGGGGGGGGGGTAGGGGGGCTGCAGGGGTCAGGGCAGGGCCTCAGGGATATGCTCAGGGATATGGAGGGTAGGGCTGGAGGCATGGGGGGGGTGCAAGAGTGAGGTTGTAGAGCGAGGAAAGGCTCAGGGCAGGGGGTGCCATCCGGCAGGGCTTTATCATTTCCCTGCAGTGAATGGGGCCTTTTCTCTCCCATAGTCCCCCTAGCCAGCGGGGCCTTCTCTCCCACCCCCACTTCCCCTAGTCAGCAGAGGCCTTCTCTCTCCCTGCAGTCCACCCCGGCCGGCATGAGCCTTCTCGCTCCCCCGGCTGCCAGGGGCCTTCTGTCTCCCCCCCAGCCCGCCCCCCACTTCTGTAGCCAAGGGCCAGGTAGGAGGGGTTTAGGGCAGGGTCTACTTATTCAGTCTGGCGACAGGCAAGATGGCAAAGCCCCAGCCTTACTGGCCACTCTCTTAGTTTTGAGGCTGTTCCTGGTGCCCACTCTCAGTATCACATCCTTCCTCCCTTTCACACCCCTCCTCTCTCTCCCCCCTCCCTTTCCATGTTGTGGAAAACAGTCCCATTCCCGGCACTTCCCATTGTCTTGGCACAACAAATCCCTGACCTTGTTTTAAGTTAGGATGAAAGGAAACTGCACGCCAGATTTGGTGGTCCTAGCTCTTACTGTTAGGAAGAGTTCTTGAACAGACTCACAGACGGACAAACAGAGATGCACATTTCTAAAATACGTAGATAGAGAAAAGAACCTTTCCAAGGAGTGTTTCCTTTAGAAGGGGTGAAGCTTTTGTGCAGGAGCCCCAAAAAGGCATTTAATTTTCATTCAGCGGCATGGCAACAAGCCATGGATATTAATAAAATATCACGTGATTATTAAAAGGCATATGAATTGATATTGGCTAAGTGCAGCACAGTGGATAGATTTCTACCCTGAGACTCCAGGAATCAGGGCCTGTAATCAGCATATGAATTGACGTTGGCTAAGTGCAGCACAATGGATAGATTTCCACCCTGAGACTCCAGGAATCAGGGCCCGTAATCAAGAGGAATGAATTGGCCATGCCAGAACTGTCTTATTACATTTAAACAGATTAACTCTTCTGGGCTGGGACTTTTCAGTTTAGAAACGAGGAGACTAAGGGGAGGTATGATAGAGGTCTATAAAATCAGGACCGGTGTGGAGAAAGTGAATAAGGAAAAGTTATTTGCTTGTTCCCATAACATAAGAACTAAGGGTCAACAAATTAAATTAATAGGTAGGAGGTTTAAAACAAACAAACAAACAAAAAGGAAGTATTTCTTCACGCAACACACAGTCAACCTGTGGAACTCCTTGAGGATGTTGTGAAGACCAGGAGTTTACCAAGGTTCAAAAACAAGCTAGATAAATTCATGGAAGATGGATCCATCAATATTTATTAGCCAGGAAGGGTAGAGATGGTATCTCTAGCATCTCTTTGTCAGTGGCTGGGAGTGGGTGACAGGAGAGGGATCACTTGATGATTCCCTGTTTCTGTTCACTCTCTCTGGGGCATCTGGCATTGGCCACTGTCAGAAGACAGGACACTTGGCTAGATGGACCTTTGGTCTGACCCAATATGTCCATTCTTATGTTCTTATGGACCCTAATAGAAATCGCTGTCGTGGTATCACCCACATCAGGCTCTTTCTAGGCACAAACCCAAAATCGACTGGACCTGCAATTTGTTCTCCCCATGCTTCCACATTCCTCCCATGCAGTCAGTTCAGAACACATCTTGATGATACAGACAATGCAGCAAACTTCCACTCCGCCACCCTCTTCCCCATCTTGCAGTTCAACTGGCAAGCGACAGTGTTAATCAGGCAGGATAGGATTTCAAAGCCACAACACGCCATGGGTTCTGGGCTCTAGTGTGCTGTGCACCACTGGAGCCGGCAGGCATATGACATTCTGTAATTTTTTTCTCCACTTGCTTCTCCCGCCCCCACCCCCTCCTCCTTCCAAAAAAAATCAAACTCTACTGGCAGGCCTGTCCCATAGTCACTTCATTTATCACCAGTTGCTTTGGGAGAGATTAATCAACAGGGTAATTTCTGAGGAAGGTTTGCCCTAGAGGCTGCCTTTAATCTGGGAGAAGCTCCTGATGTATTCTACCTTTATTACACAAAACTTGCTCCGACACGCACCCATCCTGGAGCTGAGCAACGGCCTTCGAAGCTCAGGCAAACAGGCCCCTCAGGCCCCTAGGCCATCAGGGCTAATGCCCCCCCACCCAGCAAGCAAACAAAAATGTGCAGATGCCAGTAAGCATGAGCTTTTGCCCAATGTGAGCTTTGTTCCAAGTGTGGCGGGTTTTGAGTGAGCGTGGGAGCAGGGTAAGGGTTAGTCCCTCGTTGAGTTTTGGAGAGAGCTGGGAGCTGAGTTCTCAGAGACGCTGGGCTCAGTTGTGGGTTTGGGTAGAAACCACACCGGTCTCAGCCATTGGGACTGAATTTTACAGGCAAGTGTTGGGTTCATTCTATCTGAATAGGGGAGTGTGTGAAATCCATTTAAACCCAAGCTGGAAAGAAGGTTGGCAGGAACCCTTGTGAACCAAAATGGCTGCCTTCCATACAGCTCTAAGTGTGTGTGAGAGGACCACCATCTTGGTCATGCCGACTGACTGAACTGGGTGAGGTGGTCCCTATCAAAATACGCAGCCGCGAAGGGCACCACAAAATTCAGAGCGCCAAATTGCCCCATATTTTGCGGTGCCCTACGCAGCTACGTGCTGCATCGTGGGTGGCTGTGGCCACCGGCCCCATTCCTCGGTAAGACTAGCAGGACTGTCTCAGAGAGGAGGGCTGGGACACCTCACACACACTCCACCCCTGCTTGGCCCCCACTCCACTTCTTCCCCCAAGTTCCCTACCTTGGTAGGGGCAGCGTAGGGCACCAAAACGTCTAGGGACAGCCCCGGACCTGGGCCCCCACAGATAAATGCATCAACCTCCACAGGCAAGGGCCAGGTCACATAGCCAGGGGCTGTAAAAGACTCATATTCTCTGACCAGACACAGAACGGGACATACCACGCCCACTGACCACATGCGTGGACAGACATACACTCACACTCAGATACACATGTAGTAGCTTGTTCTCCAGCCTACCAGTATGTCACAAAGCTGACTCCCAGTTCCAAAGCATGTCCACAGAGCCCCTAGATCTCTCAGGGTCTGGAAACACATCCCCTTTCGTAGTCAGAAGACTGTGATAAAGCAACATGGCTTTATTTATTTTTCCTAGCATCTTTTTCATCCAAACCTCATCCCCTGAACGCTTTACTGTTAGAAAATGCAGTTAAGTAAGGGATAAAAGTCTGGGGGGAAGAGAGAAAAATTAAGAGGCAGAGAGGCCAGGGAGGGGAGAGAGAGCGGTTTTCCACTGTGCCTTGAAAACAAAGGGACAATCGGCAAGGTGGGAGAAATGGGTCCAGCTATTAAAATGGGTTTTACATCGTAGTGACTGGGACAAATAAAGGGAATCTGGGGCCTTAAGATGCACCTTCACATATGACCCTCATCACCCCAATCTCCTGCCACAGCCTCACCCCACATCAGGGCCCCACCCTCTGCTTTGGGGTGGCAGGTGATTTCAGAGTAAAGATGAATGTGACAGTTCACGCCTCTCAGCGCTATTGTTTCAGGCTGTCTGCCAAGGCAGGCAGGCATTGGTTGCATGGGGTGAGGGGTGGGTGTCACATTTTCAAGGTTTTCCTTGGTTCCACAAACCAAAGTAGTCATTATTTTAAGGGAACAAAAGTGGAGATTCTGATATCCTCACTTGACTTCATCTGGGGCTGCAGGCATAGAATCCCAGAACACTGGAACTGGAAGGGATCTTGAGAGGTCATCAAGTCCAGTCCCCTGCCCTCACAGCAGGACCAAGCACCGTCTAGATCGTCCCTGATAGATGTCCAACCTGTTCTTAAATATCTCCAGTGATGGAGATTCCATAACCCCCCCCCCCCCCCCCAGGCAATTTATTCCAGTGTTTAACCACCCTGAAAGGTAGGAAGTTTTTCCTAATGTCCAACCTAAACCTCCCTCACTGCACAGGCTTATAGCATCTATGCCTTAATATAGCCCGGATAGTGGGCAGACTGTACTAAGGGACATAGGGGAAGTCGGCATGAGATAGCTGAGGCCAAGGTAACAGGGACTGAAAGGTCTGGCATTAGGCCTTGGAAGCAGGGGTGGCCCATCCATATAGGCAAACTAGGCGGTCGCCTAGGGTGCCAAGTTAAATGGGGTGCCAAATTCAAGGATCTGCCCTTGGGATTTGGGGGTGGGGGCGCTGATTGCATGGTTCGCCTAGGGCTCCAGTTGCCGGCAGCTAGTCTAGGGCCACCTCTGCTTGGAAGGATTTTAAAAACAAGATGGGAAGTTTTGAACTGGACCCCAAAATGAAGAAAGCAGCAATGTCCACTCCACCCCTGTAAGTGCAGGGCCAGCCTGGTGGGGAGGGCAGGATCTGTGGGTCTCAGCTGGCGTTTGGTGGTCCCTGTGTGTGCCAATGGCTAATGCCTGTGAAAAGCAGATTTACTTGTGCCCACGTTTCATATTCTTCACGCTTGGCGGCATGAGACAAAGGATCAGCTCTTCAATGGAGTCCTTAGAATAAACCTTAAACCTCATCAAATCCAATCCGCCAATAAAAATTGCCCGGACAAAAGGCTGGGGACGAAGGGTGGCGGCAGGGGCCCTTTTGCTACGATAAGTTTTCACAAGACTGTTTATCCACACAATTTGGAACGACACTTAAAATCTCTAATCCCAATAAGCATGAAAGTGGTTGTCCCCAGCAAGCAGGTGTATTGTCCCGGGGCTGCCACGTTGCCGGCGATGTTCATTTCTGCTGCTGGGCCTGGGGGGTCATTGGGAAGATATTGAGATGGGGCAGCTGCAGTCTGAATGCTTCTGTTTAACCTCAATGCCTCAGATCCCTTTCCCCCCACTTGCCTCCCTCCCCCTTTTTCAGCCAACCCCCTATTCAGGCGGATTTTAAAAAGCAGCAAAATGGTTACAAGGTTTAAAGCAGAGGCGAGCAAAATGCCCAACAATGGGCAGGACAAAGGAGTGTTCAGGGGCTGGTCCTTAATCCACAAACACATGATAATGAAGTATGTGAAACCGTGTGGCTATGAGGATTAAATCCACTGCCAAGGGGAGGCTTTAGTGGGCGGGTGAAAAGTAGGAACTCAGATGGGTTCTCCCTCTGGCAAGTTAGGAATGAAGAAGAAAGATCTTTCTGTCAAAAGGGGATAAGGGATGCTGGTTTGCCACCATGAATCCACTGGGGTTTGGGGTTAATTTTGCCTAGTATTGAGAATTTTATTTCTACAAACTGCATCTGAAGTGACTGAACGAACCATTTTCAGGGGTCGCTGTGTTTGTCTGAATCTGCAAAAACAATGAGGAGTCCTGAGGCACCTTAAAGACGAATAGATTTATCTGGGCTTAAGTTTTCGTGGGTAAAAACTACTTCATCTGACAAAGTGGGTTTTTACTCACGAAAGCTTATGCCCAAACAGATCTGTCAGTCTTTAAGGTGCCAAAGGACTCCTCGTTTAAACTAGTCATGTTAAAGAACAAAATTAAAGGGCTAAAATGATCACTTTTTAAAAACATGGAACATGTTTGGTACTAAATGATTTGAGGGGGGCTTAACCACCCTGACAGTGAGGAAGCTTTTCCTAATGTCTAACCTAAACCTCCCTTGCTGCAATTTAAGCCCATTGCTTCTTGTCCGATCAACAGAGGCCAAAGGGAACAATTTTTCTCCCCCTGCCTTGTAACACCCTTTTAGATGCCTGAAAATCGCTATCATGTCCCTCCTCAGTCTTTTCTTTTCTAAACTAAACAAGCCCAATTCTTTCAGTCTTCCTTTGTAGGAGATGTTTTCTAAGCCTATAATCATTTTTGTTGCTCTTCTCTGGACCTTCTTCAATTTCTCCACACCTTTCTTGAAATGCGGTGCCCAGAACTGGACACAAAACTCCAATTGAGGCCTAATCGGTGCAGAGTAGAGCAGAAGAATGACTTCTCGTGTCTTGCTCAAAACGCTCCTGTTAATGCCTCCCAGAATCGTGTGTGAAAATGCTGACACATATTTAGCTTATGGTCCACCATGACCCCTAGATCTCTTTCTGAAGTATCCCTTCCTAGACAGTCACTTCCCATTCTGTAGGTGTGAAACTGATTGTTCCTTCCTAAGTGGAGCACTTTGCATTTGTCCTTATTAAACTTCATCCTGTTTACCTCAGACCATTTCTCTAGTTTGTCCAGATCATTTTGAATTTTGACCCAATCCTCCAAAGCAGTTGCAGCCCTTCCCAGTTTGGTATCATCTGCAAACTTAATAAGCATACTTTCTATGCCAATATCTAAATTGCTCATGAAGATATTGAATAGAACTAGTCCCAAAACTGACCCCTGCGGAATCCCACTTGTTCTGTCCTTCCTGCATGACTGCAAACCATTAATTACTATTCTCTGAGAATGGCTACTCTCTGAGAATGGCTATCAAGTCAGTTATGCACCCACCTTATAGGAGCCCCATCTAGGTTGTATTTCCCTAGTTTATTAATAAGGAGATCATGCCAGACCCTATCAAATGCTTTACTAAAGTCTAGGTATACCACATCCACAGCTTCCCCCTTATTCACAAAGTTTGTTATCCTATCAAAGAAAACTATCAGAATGGTATGACATGATTTGTACTTTACAAACCCATTCTGATGGTTACCTATCATCTTATTATCTTCCACAGATTTGCAGATGAATTCCTTAACTATTTGCTCTATTATCTTTCCTGACACAGAAGTTAAGCTGATTGATCTGTAGTTTCCTGGGATGTTCTTATTTCCCTTTTTATAGCTGAGCACTAGATATGCCCTTTTCTAGTGTTCTGGAATCCCTCCAGAAGACTGGAAAAGGGCAAATCTAGTGCCCTTTTCCCTTTCCAGTCTTCTGGAATCTCTCCAGACTTCCATGACTTTTCAAAGATGATAGCTAATGGCTCAGATACCTCCTCTATCAGCTCCTTGAGTATGCTAGGATTCACTTAATTAGGCCCCGTGATTGGAAGACATCTAACTTCTCTAACAAAAGACAGGACTATGCAGCACTTTAAAGACTAACAAGATGGTTTATTAGGTGATGAGGTAATAAACCATCTTGTTAGTCTTTAAAGTGCTGCATAGTCCTGTCTTTTGTTTCAGCAAGACCGGACTAACATGGCTACATCTCTATTACTTAACTTCTCTAAGTAATTTTAAACTTGTTCTTTTATTTTAACTTCTAAACCTATCCCATTTCCACTAGCATTCATTATGTTAGGGCATCTACCAACCTTCTTGGTAAAAAATGAAACAAAGAAGACATTAAGCACATCTGCCATTTCCATGTTTTCTGCTATTGTTTCTCCCTCTTCATTGAACAATGGGCGTACGCTGTCCTTAGTCTTCTTCTTGCCTCTAATATATTTGTAGAATGTTTTCTTGTTACCCTTTACGTCTCTAGCAAGATTGAGATCGTTTTGTGCCTTCGCCTTTCCAATTTCCCCCCTACATACTTGATTTATTTGCTTATATTCATCCTTTGCAATTTGACCTAGTAGCAGGTATGCAATGTTGTGTGTCACTGCAGAGCCATTCAGCGGTCTCAGTGTACCAGTGGAGACCACTGTCCTGTGACAAGTGTTTGCAGAGCATAAGGAGGCAATGAGGTTTGCGGAGTTGCTGATGGCAGCCAAAGAGGAGCGTTTAGCTAGGAGTTGGGGTAGAAAACTGAGCAGAGGGGAAAATAAGACTGAATGAAAGGAAACTTTTCCTGGCTGTGAAATCTCTCACAAGGGGACTGGCTAGTTCCTTGCTAGATTACATGGATGCTTAGGACATTTAGGGCATGGCTAAACTTGAAATAAGCTACACAACTTGAGCTACGTCAGTTGCGTACTTTAAGTTGAAATCGCTTATTTTGACTTTGGGCATGTCTACACAGCAGTTATGTCAAAATAGAGCACTCTTCCCCCAACTTCCCTTACTCCTCACACAACAAGGTTTACAGAAGTTGGAGTAAGAAGCCCGTTATTCCAAATTTATTTCGAAATAACGGGTTTGCTGTGTAGACACACACTACATTATTTCAAAATAATGTTGCTCTGTAGACATGCTCTTAGGGAGCATATTTAGAAGTTGTAAAGCAGAAGTCCAAGTTGCCGCGCCTGCCTTAGGAACACTTCCAGGACCTTTGTTTTCTTAACAAAGAACCTGCTTCCTTTTCCTCATGGTCACCTGTTAGAAACCATCCCAAGCCTTACATGATTTGAGCTTGAATGGTCTCAGCCTAGTTCCCAAAACCAAGTCAGTAAATATTTTATGAGCTTTTCTCAGCAGAAAGGCTAATGAGAAAATGGGCCATGCAGCTTGAATTCCCCTTAGCATCTGGGCTGTGGTCTTGTGAGGAGATAGGGTGGAGGAAGGCTTTCGCCATCACTCTGTACTGTATCTGCTCTGAGGGGCAACAGAGGACTTGACTCCCCAGAGCTGTCCAGCCAATCGCTTCAATGAACCCTCCATCATATGTGCGCTTTGCTGTCCAGCAGATCTGGTGTCTCCTTTGCCTAGTGCATTATAAGGACTTAACCCAAAGCCCACAGAAGTCAATGGGAGGTTCAGAGAAGATTAGTGATGCAGCGCCATGAGCTCCGTGACACTGAGGAAAAGACCTCCCACAACAGAGCCCAGAAATTCTTTGGGGCTTCCTCCCAAGTCACAGGCCCCATGCATGCATCCATGCCAGGGTGCACTGCTTCATCCGCCCTCTACAGATCGCATTTCTGTTCTGTCCACTTTGGAACTCTCTGCTCAGCTGACTCGCTCCCTGCCTCCCACCCAGACAGATAGGACAGCTCAATTGGGAGGAAGAAGCTATTGGACAAACATCATGAAGAGCAAAGACCCTCTGTTTGCAACAGGCAATCCCCTCCCCCCCAATTCATATTCAAGCCCTGCTCTTGGGAGAGGAGAAAGCATAAGAAAAGATGTCCATACCCAATACTAAGGGCAAAAGCTGCAAACTATGAGAATCGCAGAGAGACCCTTTCGGAGTGAGCGCTTCGGGGGGGAGGGAGGACATTGATGTTGGGTTTTTCGTTAAAAGGGCCTCAAGCAATGGTGAAAGTAACTTAACATTTCTTACCGGTCCTCTCCTATTGCAACCCAGGTCCCTGCCGGCTCTTTAAATAACTCCTTGCTGGCTTTTACTGAAACTCAGCCAGCTCTTACAGGAGCTGCGCACCAGGGCGCCCTTGCTTACTTACCTCTGGCCTCTAGGTGATTGTAGATATCCTGGGTGTATTTCACAGATACCCTATTTCAAGACAGTCCAGTTAGGCTTTGACCTGTCTATTGCTCTTTGCACAATTCCCTGAAAAACTTGTCAGTCTCTTTCTGGTGAGGGATGTGCCCAAATCTGGGCACAGGATTCCGGACCCCAACATGCAAGGAAGGGCTCTATGTTTCTACACAACCAGAGCCTCTGGTGCCTTTCTTTTGCTCTAACAGTTCATAGTTGGAAGACCACAAGCACTGTGGTATGTGGGGTCATCACATTCATTGGTTTAACTCCTAAATTCTAAACCACGCTAAAAACCTGGCAATAAACTAAACAAACTGAATAAAGGCTCAGAGGGGGTAGTAGCCATGTTACTCCGTAACTTCAAAAACAAAGAGTAGTCCCGTGGCACCTTAGAGTAGGCCTGCACAACATGCGGATCGAGGGCCACATGCGGCCTGCAGGGGCTCACTGTGCAGCCTGTGCCGACTACGGGCGGCGTGGCCCCATCCGATCTGCCGGCTGGGCGGAGAAGTGGAGTGCCGCTGGGGAGGGGGAAGTGCGGTGATTCTCGCTGCCAGGTTGCCTGCATGCAGCTCCGGTGCAAGGAGGTGGGGCACAAGCCAGAGAGTGTGATGCCTGCAGATGGCAGGACACTGGTGTGATGTCATGACGTCATGGCCAGTGACCGCCAGATTCAAAAAGGCTCCAGCAGCCTCACAACCTGGAAGGCAGAAGCCAGGTAGGGGAGGGGAAGGGGCTTGTGCTGAGGGGAGGGGGGCAGGTCAGGAGAAAGGGGAAGGCACCAAAGGGCAGGGTGCAGAAGAGACAAATGCCGGGGGGCCAAGTGAAGACACACATGGCTCTTTTTTTTTCCCCCTCAACAAAAATGTTTAGCCCATGTGTTTGGTATTTTTTGGGAGAGCATCCCTACTTGCGGCCCGCAGCTGTTTTCTTTGGAGTAATATGGCCCTCACCGCTTTCTAAGTTGTGCAGGCCTGCCTTAGAGACTCACAAATATATATACATATCGTCTCGTGAGTTTTCATGGGCAAAGCCCATTTCTTCAAATGATCTTGAGTGAACAGAATCAAGTTAGGTTTTAAATCCACTCTCAGAAAAACTTGCTAACCAAATGGTGGCTGTCAATGGATTAAGGGCAGACTTCTTCCCCTCCTCCTCTTTTGGTTCAAAATGTAAACAAGGGCCATGTGACTACGATATTTCTTATCGCTGTTTAATGGCAAAGTTGGAATCCCCCTCCTGATCAGCAGCCATCTCCTCTCTCTCTCTCCTACCCCTCTGCCCCTGGAGCACACAAGCACCCGCAGCAGCCTTCTGGCTGTTTGTTTTCAGAAGTGTGTTAGAGAGACCTCAAAATAGCAAGTGACCAAGACTCTTCTAATCCTCTCTTTTAATTGATTACTCTTGGCCCAACCCCTGATGCCTTGGGGCTATGGGGCTGGGGGAACCCACCCCCCATAGATTAGCACCCTTTAGTTTACAGATCAGCCACTTCTTCAGTCCTTTGCCCTGCGGCAATGCTTGAAAATAACACTAATCTCATTAAGAGCAGAAGGGAGCCCTTCAAAGTTTATTAATAATGGAAACAGACAGAGAGAGCGCCAGGCTTGGGTTTGTTCGCCGCTGCTCTGTTTCAGATTTCAAAGCTTGGGGAAGTAGCAGGGGCTTTTCCAGTTCCTGGATTTTGCCAGGGGGAAGGTTTTATCCTCTTCTCTCCCCCGCTTTAGAAAGTTCAGTCTGAAGCTAACAGAAGCCACGGCACATATAAACCCCTGCCTACATCCAGAGGAGGAGGGGAAGGTGTCAAAGTGTTGCATGTGTGAGTCCATTAATGATTTGGGGTGTTGAGAAAGTGAGCGCTGCCTGGAGTGACCCGGGGTGGCTGAGTGAGATAGGAACAGGGAGCTGGCTAGCAAATCCTGCTGTAACACCTCTGACTCCAGGGCGCTGGGGTCTACACAACAGGATGATGTTTTTAAAAGAGCAGGGCAGGAACCTCTTCAGCTTAGACTCCCAAGAGCTGGTTTGCCCCATGTTTCTGCCATCTACTCGGCATTGCCAGCTCTTGCAGTGCTATCCTGACTGCCATGGTGTTGGATGCTTTTTCTTAAACCGTCTCCTTTCTGGAGTTATCCTGACAGCCCATGACCCACATTTTAAAGCATTTCTAGCCCTCATGGACCCCCAGAAAAAAACAGAAAACATGATCCTGAAAGGCTCAAACCCAAGTGAAAACAAAAAGAATCCCTTAAAAAAACCCTCATGATATTTAAGAAATATTTTTAAGGCCTGACTCAGTTTTATAATGTGTGAAACTGGCAATACTGATGTGACTAAAAGGGTATCTAAAAGGGTGTCATGAGGAGGAGGGAGAAAACTTGTTCATCTTGGCCTATGAGGATAGGACAAGAAGCAATGGGCTTAAACTGCAGCAAGGGAGGTTTAGGTTGGACATTAGGAAAAAGTTCCTAACTGTCAGGGTAGTCAAATACTGGAATAAATTGCCCAGGAAGGTTGTGGAATCTCCATCTCTGGAGATATTTCAGAGTAGGTTAGATAAATGTCTATCAGGGATGGTCTAGACACTATTTGGTCCTGCCATGAGGGCAGGGGACTGGACTCGATGACCTCTCGGGGTCCCTTCCAGTCCTAGTATTCTAGGACTTCATCTTTGGGCTTCAGTCCCCCACAAGTAACACCCTGCTAATGATCCTGCCTCTCTCCAGCTCCCCTTTCTCTGGCCAATTGTAAGCCAAGGTGTGTCATGTGCATGTACAGCTCCAACACAAGGCCCCAATCTCAGTCCATATCTCTAGGTACTAAAATAGTAATGCAATGAGAAGACCCCTTTCATCTTGCCAAATGGCTAGGGCTGCCCTATAAGTCATCTTCTCCCATACTGGTACCCCCACACCTCAAAATGCAAGGGAGCGCAAATAGTTCATGGAGCTGCCCTGCCAAACTCCTTCAGAAGAGGGGTGGGCTTTAGGAACTGCTTTCAGCTGAATGCCCAGCATAGGTGGCTCCCTCCCTAGCTGAGGGAGGTTTGGCAAAATCACCAGCCCTCCACATGCCCAAATATCTGCAGGGCCCTAACCAAAGCTGGCACTGAGCAACTCCCAGGCCTAAGGAAATCTGCAATGTAGCACAGCTCAACTTTTACTGAAGCCCTCAGCATTTGCCTTGTTACTTCATCATCAAAAAGCCTGAACCACTGTGGCCCCCGCCTCCTATTTATGCTCTTCCTACTCACCCCCAACCAATTAATGCCCCCCCCCAAGCTGCACAACTGCAGCATCTTAAATCCCCAGCCACTTGCCCAGCTGTTTTTAATCTTGCCTTGCACCACTGGTGTTAATGGGAGTTGCACACTATGCTACCACCTGATTGTTCCCTAAGTGGACTCCGGGAGACTCCTGATCTGAGGAAGTGGGTCTGGCCCACGAAAACTCATCATCTAATAAACCATCTTGTTAGTCTTTAAAGTGCTACATTGTCCTATTTTTTGTTTTATCTGCACTAGTCTGACTAGAGTTCTGCTGAAAATGATGCATTGAATGGGTGGGAGCCAATCAGGTGAGGTGAAATAAGACCCTGTCTGAAACCTGGTGGTTCAGAACACTTTGGTCAGCTTTTTGGTGAGCTCCATGTACCTCTATGCTCCTCCTTGCTGCTTTCAAGACATTTGTAGCACCCATTGGTCCTAGAAATGCAACCTAAAAAGCACACCAAAAGTCAGCACAACCCTTCCCAGCACCCTGATAGTTACCATGTAGGACTCTTTCAGACAAGCCCTTGAATCTCAATGTCCTGTTTGGACATTAAAGATTCTCTGACCCTTTTTTTCACCCCAGAGGTAGTTGCATTTCAGTGCTGCTCAAGGGAGACAGGTGAAAAACACAGGAAGGGCTGAAAGTAGCATACTGGGACATAGGCCAAGAAGGCCAGATACCCAAGGCAATTTCTGAATCAGAAAAATGTGTTCAAGACTCCTGCCTCCTTCTCTTCTGTGCAGGGGTGGTTTTTGAGGTACCACCTTCCCCTGTGTGCCACGTAACCTGGCTCAGGGAGGTGGGCACTCACCTTGTCCCCATATACTATAGCTGGGTTCAGCTGGCAAGGCTGGGGCAAGCAAGCCAGAAGATTGGTAGGGGATTCTATGAAGGTTTGTCGGCCATTACACTCCTTAGAACAGGGACAGCTGCAGGTTCGGGGCTGTGTAGCTGTAGCTACGGGGAAGCCTGGGAGAGAATTCCTTCCCCTTCACCTCCAGCTTCTTTTCCCAGCTTCTTTAGCTTGGGGGTGGAGGGAATTGGGATGGTAGACAGCTGCCATCACCCGGCTATTCATACATGGGGAAACTGAGGCAGGCAGCAGTGGAAGTGGTTCACCCAAAGTCACTCTTCAGGCCAATGGCAGAGCAGGGGCTAGAATGCAGGATTCAGAAGGCTGCTCTGAAACCTTTAGGCCACTTCCCCTTGTGTGGTCCAAAGGACAACCTGGTAGTCAGGGTTCCTATTGGTTCTAGTCCCATTGCCGCTGGCTTGCTCTCTGATCTTGGGCAAGTCATGTCACCGTTTTGTGTGTCCGTTTCCTTGTGGGGGATCATGGGGATATATGTCAGCACCTTTGTCAAGTGCTTTCAGATATATCATGGATAAAAAGCTCTACACGAGTGCCAAGCAGGGCTGTTAGGGTTACAGCAGAAGCAGTTTATGAAAAGCAATTTGATTTCTCTCACACAAAGAGCCATGTGTTAAAAATATATCCCTTGTGGAGTGTTTCAAAGTATTTTAAGGGATGATCCTTGATTTATTACTTGCTTTGAAAAGGGAGCAAGCTGATACACATGCTTTCACGACACCCAGGCTCAATTTATGATTCATCTTCCTACAGAAATTGGAGCTCAGGGTTTGTACGGCTGAACTTTGGGGCTGGGGTTTACAGAGGTGCCTAAAGGGTTTGTGTACCCAAATTCCTAATCCCCTTGCACTGATGTGTAAATCCTGGGCTTTCTGTAAAACTCTCACTGGAGGGGATTCCCAGGAAAAGGTATTGTATGTTTGATTATATGGTAACAGCCGGATAAGACATCTTACATTGCCCAAGTGAATTGCTGACGAAAGGTGCTAGATTGGCAATTGTGCTGTACAACAGCCTCTTATTTGCAGACCACATTCAGATTGTGTTACAGCATTGCAACCTTCCCCTTCAGTACTCCTGCACTGGACTCTGCACACACATATTGTGACAGTCCCTGCCGTGAAGAGTTTACAGTCTAAATCAACAGAGCAAAGGAGATATTATTATCCCCATTTTATAAATGAGGAAACGGAGTCACGTCAAAAATAAATTACTTGCCCTAGGTCTCACAGGGAGACTGTGGCAGAGCCAGGAGCCCCAGAATGGATAAGTCTTATTCCAGAGCGTTCAGCACAAAGCCATCTTTCCCCCTCACTGAGTGCCACCTATAGTAGGAGATGATTTATAATGTGGATGCTTTCCCTTTAGTGTCCTCTAAGAACAAGAAGCAACCCAATGGAACTGAAAAGCAACACATTTAAAATGGAGCATAGATCATCCATGGAATTTCTTGCCACATGATACCAAGAGATAACCTGTGGAACTCCTTGCCACATGATATCACAGTGGGAGGCTGCTCACAAAGATTAAAACAAAACCAACATTCATCTGGATAAAGAGAACACCAGAGGTACATAAAATAGATGCATCACCTTGAGTCCACATTGCTTTCTTGGATGATGTCATAAGACAGGAGCCAATCAGCAAGTCTGGTGCTGCAGTGTCATTTCTGGGTAAATCATCTCACAGGCTAGATTTGAGAATGATGGTGCTCAGTTCTTTCCTCCCTGGCTTCTGGATCAGCCATCCTATAAATGAACTTCTCTTTCTGCAGACCAACAAGGACAAATAGGAGAGATTAGACCAGAAATTCAAGTCCTGTGCTGTATTAGTCTGGAGAACGGGGGGTAAACATTCTTTTCCTGTTATTTTGGTTGAGTTTTTATCATTTCTCCCTTTAAACTGCTCAAGATAGTTAAAACCAAAGCAGAGTGTGAAGAGCTTCAAAAAGATCTCATAAAGCTAAATAACTGGGCAAAAAAAATGCAAATGAAATTTAATGTTGATAAATGTAAAGTAATGCACATTAGAAGAAATAATCCCAACTATACATACAAAATGATGAGGACTAAATTAGCTACAACTACTTAAGTGAGAGAGATCTTGGAGTCATGTGGCTAGTTCTCGGAAAACATCCACTCAATGTGCAGCAGCAGTCAAAAAAGCAAACGGAATGTTAGGAATCATTCAAAAAGGGATAGAGAATAAGACAGAGAACATCTTATTGCCTCTATATAAAACCATGGTACACTCACGTCTTGAATACTGCATACAGATGTGGTCGCCTCATCTCAAAAAAGATATATTGGTATTGGAAAAGGTTAAAAAAGGGCAGCAAAAATGATGAGGGGTTTGGAACGGGTCCCATATGACGAGAGATTAAAAAGACTGGGACTTTTCAACTTAGAAAAGAGGAGACTAAGAGGGGATATGATAGAGGTCTATAAAATCATGACCTGTGTGGAGAAAGTTAATAAGGAAAAGTTATTTGCTTGTTCCCATAACATTAGAATCATAGAACAGCAGAAATGGAAGGGACCTCGAGAGGTCATTGAGTCTAGTCCCCTGTCCTCACAGTAGGGGTACAGCTAGAGTGTGGGTTTTTTCGAGTATCCCGAAAAAACTCTGCCACGTCCAGGGAACGCATATGCTCTTCCACTTTTTTTTTGCGTAAGAGCAAATGCGCTCTTTCGGAAGCCCCTGTATTCCTTATTCCGCAAGGAAGAAGGGGACTTTTCGAAAGAGGTTTTTTTCTGAAATATGGCCTCTCCCGACAAAAGTATCTTATTCCTCAAAAAAAAAAAAGAGGTTTACAGGATCGTGTGAAAGTTTTTTTTCCCCAGCAAATGGCCCCATCTACATGGAGCTTTTTAGCGGCAAAACCTCTTCCGCAAAAAGGATCGGCAGAAGATATGCAAATGAGAGTGTGATTTGCATATCTCCCGCTGAAAAAAACTGGCAGTGTAGACATAACCTGAGAAGGGGAGATGAGAGCAGCTTTCAAGTACCTAAAAGGGTGTCACAAGGAGGAGGGAAAAAAGTGTTCTCCTTGGCCTCTGATGATTGGACAAAAAGCAATGGGCTTAAATTGCAGCAAGGGAGGTTTAGGTTGGACATTAGGAAAAATTTCCTAACTGTCAGGGTGGTTAAGCTCCTCCCTCAAATCATTTAGTGCCAAGCGTGTTTAAGCACTGGAATAAATTGCCTAGAGAGCCTGTGGAATCTTCATCACTGGAGATATTTAAGAGCAGGTTATCAGGGATGATCTAGATGGTGCTTGGTCCTGCCGTGAGGGCAGGGGACTGGACTTGACGACCTCTCGAGGTCACTTCCAGTTCTAGTGTTCTATGATTCTATGAGGACGGGTTCTGGAAGACAGAGGTCCTGGGGTGGGAGGGCTGGTGATGGTGGGTTTCTAGGACATCTCAATGGTTATTATTATGACTCAGACACAAAAGACCCTTTCCAAGGAAGAAACTCCCAGATACTTTGACCAGTCCTTGAAAGATTTTGGCCAGAGCTGTTTTGGTGGGCATCTCAATCAGCTGAGTGTGCACTCACCAAGGTTGCACTGACAACTGCCTGCTTGCTTCCTGCCCTGCTTCCTTGCTGTCCTGATGAATTTCAGTTCCCATGATCTTTGCACCTGGGGGCAGTGGTTCTCTGTCAGTTCTTAGCTGGTGGCAGCAGAGCAAAAGGACTCGCTGGAGCATGACTTTACAGAGACAATCCCAAATCTGTGTATAGCGCCACAGACCTTCACCAACTAAGAGAGGAAAGGAGCTGGAGGTGGCTAAGTGGCTTTGTTCATGATAGAACCTAGTCATGATACCTTCAGTCCACAGGAACATCTCAGCTCTGTCCAAAGAATGGAAAGATCCCTTGCAGAGGAAGTGAGAATGGGAGACTGGGACTAATGTCCCAAGCACAGTGTTGGGAGCCAGGGACCCCTAAGCCTCAATTTTAGCTTAGATTTGTTTCCTATCTGGCCATAAGGAAGTCACATAAAGTCTTGGGAATAGAAGGAAAGTCTAGTAGGAGGACTAACCTGGGAGACATGGGTTAAAAGATCTGTCAGTCTCTCTGTTCCCTATCTGTACCAGGGACATAACAGCCCTGCCCTCCTTCACAGCAGTGCTGGGATAAATACTGTAACTATGATGGTGGCCATATAAGTACTTAAGGTACATGGACTTTTGTGTCAGATCCCCCACCTGCATTATAAGGAGAACACCGCCTGCCTCTCGGTCACAGGTGTATTGTATTTGCAAATACATTGGTCGATATTTGCAAAATGATTGTTTATTATCCTCTGCCACTTACATCCTTTTTGACACTGAAGCCTTGTCTCACTTACTGGGAGATTGATGCCGCAGAGATCGATCTCCCAAGGTTTGATTTAACGGGTCTAGCAAGGACCTGCTAAATCAACCACTGATGACACCCCTGTTGACTCCAGTGCTCCACCAGGTCATGATTAGAAAGGGAAATCGACAGGAGAGTTTCTTTCATCAACCTCCCATTAGTGGGGACGCCATGGAAATTCGAACTAAGGTACGCAGACTCCAACTATGCTATTCATGTAGCTGGAGTTGCGTATCTTAGTTCAATTTTCTCCCCTAGTGTAGACTTGGGCCCAGACTGTAAATTCTCTAGAGCAGGGTTTTCTTCTTTCCTACTTCTCTGCAAAGTGTTTAGTTCAATAGGACCCTGATGATCCTTGGCAGTCCTGCCATAATAGAAATAAATCTTCTGCATTATTACAGAGCCAGACAGTTATTCCATCATATTGAATATTAATAGTAATTGATACCTATTGTTAATTTAACATGGCAGGTTGGATTGTGACAGGTGGACATGTATGCCTGGGCAGCTGTGAGCACTTTGAGAGGGGGGGGGGGTATCTACACAGCACCCGAAACTCGAAATAAGATACGCGATTTGCACTACACAAATTGCGTCTCTTATTTTGAGTCTATTTCAAAACAGGCTACTTTGAAATTTGGCGCGTCTACACAACACCAAATTTTGAAATAACACACTATTTTGAGACATCCCTGAATCCTCATGGAACAAGGGTTACCAGGATGCTGAAATAGCACACCTGTAATTTAAAAAAATATTTTGAAATAACAGGCGGCTTGTGGAGATGCGGGGTAGCTATTTTGGGATACCTCCGGGATCCCGAAATAGCCGTGCAGTGTAGATGTACCCATGCAGAATGGCCAGCTGTACACATGCCAATATGACACTTTTCACCAATTTTGGAATGTGACTAGGCTTTCCCATGTGTTAATGAATCCTCATGTTGCCAGTCCGCAGAGACCAATTTTAGCTCCACAGGGTTTGGGGCAGTTGGCCAGGACATTTTTTATGGAATGTTTTTTTCATTGAAAAATGCTGATTTGCTCACACTAAAACTTGCCACAGGGCAGAATGGCTTTCGTCAAATTTCTTGACTAAAATAAAAAAAATTGGGGAAGGGGAGCTTCAAAATGGACATGGTGACATTTCTGAATGAAAAGTTTTGTTTTTCTGGTTGGAGATGACTTTTCCTTTTGCACTTTGGAGTAAATAGAATGAAAAAATAATAAAAAAATTATCAAAATTAAAAGGAAAAGGTACAAAATGTTCAAAACCCACCTGAACCCAAGATATGGTTTCAGAGTTTTGTTTTGTGGAAATTTCTGAGATGTCTGCCCAGTTTGGGAACATTTTTGAAATCTTAGAAATGTTCACAGGCTGGGAAAACCACTTCCCTCCATTCTCCAGCTGGGGATTCAGCATTGGTCTCCGGGATGTCTGTGGCCAGTATGCGGCTGGCATCAGTGCAGGTTTGTGTCACGGTGCTGATGGTGGGTTTAAAACACGGGGAAGCATTTCTCAGTCACTTATGAAGTGGTGAGACAGGGTATCATGGCTAAAAAACACCCAAGAGGGATTAAATCCCCACAATTCAGCAAGTTTAGCCTCGCTTACATCTAAATTCAGCTCTTTCAGGCCACAATACCTATAGGCAAATGTTGTCTAAAGCAGTGTTTCTCAACCAGTGGTACGAGTACCCTTAGGGGTACTTGAGAGGAGTCTGGGGTGTTCGTCAACATAACTGAAATTTGGAGAAAATGGAATTTTTGGTTTAAGTTTTACAAAGCTTTATTATTTTTGTACTTTTTACACCCAAAAATGTCATTGCCCGCCCAGCTAAGATAAGTTGTTTAAAGGAATGTGTTGCAAAGGTAGAAAAAAAAATTGTGTGTCTGAAAACTGTAGGTACTGGGGGTACTTATAATTTTTTTTTAAAGGGGTATTTTATATGAAAAGGTTGAGAAACACTAGTCTAAGGCATGTACTCGTCACTCTGCACAGGGACAAATTTCACCCTCCCAGGTCTCATACAAGGCCCTATTTTCCCTGTGTCTAAACCCCATGTTAAGGGTGTAAAGGGGGCTTATACAGCACCCAGGACCCTGCATGCTGGTCAGAATGTGGTTTAAGCCCCCTAACATGTGATATTGCTTCACATGTAATTTACTCCCTCAGGCTGTCTGGGGGAGTAAACCAAGGAATAAGGGGAGTTTGAAGGGAGGATGAGAGAGGAGGGAGGGGAGGGTCCCAGGCTGTGATCCCTTCAGGCCTAACCTAATCACCATCGCTCTGCATTATTACCCTGCCTAACGCGGCATGCTTTTAAATAAAATATGCAAAGATTTCTCAAATTATTTCCCTAGGGGCGAGTGCGTTTTCTATCTTCGCTCGTGCATGTTAATCTGAAAAATGCAAATTCCGCACACACACACCCATCTGCTGGGGCTTGGCCATTTATTAACTTTTAAAAAAAATGTGAAATTTTTCTTCCTTTTTTATATGAAAAAGCAATGAGTTTTGTTATCTCTTCCCTTTTTTTAATTTCATTTGGAGAAAACAGTTTTTAATAGATAAAAAAAATGCCCTTGAGCTGGCAAGGATTATGACTCACTTGATACCAGAGTTTTAATCAGAGCTTTTTTTATTGGGGATTTTGGCTGCACCTGGTCTGGTCGGGGAGGAAATTCTGTAATTAGAAAAACAGGATATTTGGGGGGACTAGTTTTGATTTCCTGGCCCCAAGCTGGATGATACTGACATGCCAAAGTCTTAAGTTGTCCTTACTTTAAGTATTTTGTACACACCCAAGACTCAGCATGTGAGTAGTTGAAGTCAATGAGATTTCTCACCACTGCAAAGTTTGTACAGTGCCTTGCACAATGGGCTCCTGGTCCATGACTGAGACTCCTAGCTCTACCACAAACTTATGAGCAACAATAATATTGAAGATAATAAAGTTAAACATTTCTGTAACCTGCTCCTACTCAATGCATCTGTTCCCTCTGTAATGGGTGGAGTATACAGAGGTGTACTGGTTTGCTAACGGCTTTTGGCTAAGGCAACAGAAGTTCTTGCACTTACATTCAGAAGTTCCCAGGTTCAAATCCCATCTATCAGAGGTCTGCTCAGAGGTGCGATATTGCAGTTACACAACCAAGGCTGAAGCACACAAATGTTTTGGAAGAAGAGATGGAGGATGCTCAGGTGAGTAGGGTACTAACCTAGGACTTGGGAGACCTGCAGTCATGATCCAGACTTCCTTTTTAATCACGGTCAAATCACTTAGCCTCTCTGTGCCTCGGTTTTCCATCTGCGAAATGGTGATACTATTGTTATCACATCACATAGGTGTTGAAAAGGCACCGATAATACTGCCTGTGCTGTGGGTGGGGATGTGGTGTTGAGAATTAATTAGAAATGCTATGTGATTGTGAGGCACTGAGATGCTACAGTAACATGAGTTATGTAAAAATCTAAGACAGATTTATTTGGAAGAACCCCACCTTACTACAGCTCAGCTAATGTTTCTTCTTGACTTTTGTATTTCCAGGGCTTTAAATGTTTTCTTTGGGCCCTGGGTTGGCCAGCAGACTCTAAACACAACTGGATGGCCGTATTTGGGCTGAAACATAAGAACATGAGAATGGCCATACTGGGTCAGACCAAAGGTCCATCTAGCCCAGTAGCCTGTCTGCTGACAGTGGCCAGCACCAGGTGCCCCAGAGGGGGTGGACCAAAGACAATGATCAAGCGATTTGTCTCGTGCCATCCATCTGCAGCCTCTGACACACAGAGGCCAGGGACACCATTCCTACCCGTTGACTAATAGCCTTTTATGGACCTAACTTCCATGAATGTATCTAGCTTCTCTTTAAACTCTGTTACAGTTCTAGCCTTCACAGCATCCTCTGGCAAGGAGTTCCACAGGTTGACTATGTGCTGTGTATCAATACTTCTGACAGAATTTTATGGACCAGCTTCAGCTCTGCTTCTCACGCCATACTGCCCCAAGGGATGGCAGAGATGCCGTCTACCTGTGAAGTGTCATACATGCCTTGGATCACATTTGTTTCTGCCATAGCATTGGTGAAGCTGCACCAGAGACCCATGTACATAAGAACAGCCACACTGGGTCAGAGCAAAGGTCCATCTAGCCCAGTATCCTGTCTTCCGGCAGTGGCCAATGCCAGGTGCCCCAGAGGGAATGAACAGAAGAGAGAATCATCAAATGATCCCTCCTCTGTCACCCATTCCAAGCTTCTGACAAACAGAGACTAGGGACCCCATTCCTACCTATCCTAACTAATAGCCATTGATGGAACTAACCTCCATGAATTTATCTAGCTCTTTTTTGAACCCTGTTAAAGTCCTGGCCTTCACAACATGCTCTGGCAAGGAGTTCCACAGGTTGACTGTGCATTGCATGAAGAAATACTTCCTTGTGTTTGTTTTAAACCTGCTACCTATTAATTTCATTGGGTGACCCCTAGTTCTTAAGTTATGGGAACAAGTAAAAAAACTTTACCTTATTTACTTTCTCCACACTGGTCATGATTTTATAGACCTCTAGCATATTCCCCCTTTAGCCTCTGCTTTTTTTTAGCCTTTTAATTAATTAATTTGAAACAGTGTCTCCCTTGCTCCACACTGACTGGAGTGAGATATTGTTAGCCTCCCTTCACAGAGATGGGAATGAAGGCACAGAAAGATGCATTGACCTTCTCAAAGCTACAGGCAGCAAGTTAGTGGTGAACCAAGAGGGTGAAGTTCAATGGATGTTGGATCAGGTCCCTACATCCACTGCCTCTCACTCAGGGCCAAACCGTGCCCTGTGTTGTGTCTCTGTGTCCTATATTGACTCCTCTCCCAGCACAGAACTTGTTCCTTATCCATTTACTTGTGATCAGCTTTAATTCCAGCACAGTTTTCCTCAAGACACTGGCTCAAACATCCTGAACTCTCCTCAGAAGCTCAACGCTGCCATCTCTCATGGAGTGGCCTGTCTGAGGACTGGTTACATAATCCTCATGTGATCCCTCTCCTGTTATACATTTCCAGACAAACAGAGGGTAAGGACATCATTCCTACCCATCCTGGCTAATATCCATTGATGGACCTAATCTCCATGAATGTATCTAGCTCTTTTTTTTAACTCTGTTAAAGTCCTGGTCTTCACTGCATCCTCTGGCAAGGAGTTCCACAGGTTGACTGTGCGCTGCATGAAGAAAAACCTCCCTTTGTTTGCTTTAAACCTGCTACCTATTCATTTCATTTGGTGACCCCTAGTTCTTATTGTTAAGGAGGAGCTCACTAATACCTCCTCACTGAGGTCCTAGGTTGCCTAATAGCAAATGTCAGGGAAAATCTTCTTTCCTAAAATTTGGCACCACTTTCAACACCTGACGGATAGGAAGTATGCTCAAGTCCAAATGTATGCTAGATCAGGCGTATGACAAAGAGGAGAGGTCATCAGTCAAACCTGAGGCCTTATTGTACAACTTCAGCCTTGATCGCCACAGTGCTCTATGCTGCGACCAATCAGCAGATCCTAGCGACACGTCTTCCAATGTGAAAGCCTCTATCACATGAGCTGAAGTAGAACCTCCAATGCATTTAGCAGCATAGGGTCTATGACACTGTTGAGTAGTACTCCTTCCCCCCTACAGAGGGCACACACATCAGCCAGTTCATGACAATGCAGCCCGTGTGTCCCGCATGGCATACATGCTCTCTGCCAGCCACTGCAAGCAGACACAGATGCCCAGGGGATGTTGGGTCAGAAGCCAGAAAAACATGCTGGAGGCCTAAGAGTGTGAGCTCCATCTTTAGGATTCCTCCACAATGTCATTAAAACAGTAAAGAAAAAAACCCACACCACCCTAGTATTTTGCATGACAAGAACCGAAGCTGACAGAGTTCAGCATATTGAGCATAATTGGCAGCCTCTGCCCAGGAGAGGCCTACAAACAAACTTGCTTGGAGACTAAATTATCTCTCATCCCTGTGCCTTCAGGTTATAGTAGCTGGGTTTGTCATGTGGGGGGAAGGGGCAGTGAAGGGGGAGTAACTGGGACCACAGCATTCCAGACTGGACTGGAGCATCGAGCCTGCCTTTGCAGCCTCCGTGCCGTTGGGAATATTAACGTTCACCTGAGTAATAAAACAAAAAAAGGGGGGGGGGGAAATACACATGAAACGGAAAGAAAAACTCTCAGGAAATAAGATCAAAGTCTGCCTTCCTAAAATGTTGTCCTGCAGCTAAACACAAACCTAGAGAGCCCTAACTGTAGTAGCAGAATGCAGCTCCCTCCACCCCTGTTTCAAGCAGCAGCATAAAAAGCTCTGATCCACTCCTTTGGTTGAATGCCGTGTAACTGCCACCAGGCATATTTGAACCCTAGAACCTGGGGAGTAGGTAGGAGCTTCTATAGCTTGAGCCAGCTGGCTCACAGCTGAGGCTGTAGAGCTCCCTTGTTCTTATCGCTCCCTGTAAATGGTCTAAGTGCCACTACCTGGAAGAGTGAACCACACTAAGGGTGTGTCTAGACCACAGAGTTTTTTCGAAA
Source organism: Pelodiscus sinensis (assembly GCF_049634645.1). NCBI lineage: Eukaryota > Metazoa > Chordata > Testudines > Trionychidae > Pelodiscus > Pelodiscus sinensis. The sequence goes on along the minus strand of NC_134735.1, from coordinate 7,311,068 downwards.
AAAGTAACCTTTTTTCGAAAAAACTTCCCTTGCGTCTAGACTGCTGCCGCATTCTTTCGAAATTAAATCGAAAGAACGCGGCAGTTTTTTCAACTGTGGAAAACCTCATTTTACGAGGCATAACACCTTGTTTCGAAAGTGCTCTTTCAAAAAAAGGCATTATTGAACGCAAACAGTGCTTTTTCAGAAAAGAGCATCCAGACTGCCTGGGTGCTCTCTTTCGAAAAAGCAGCTCTCTTTTTCGAAAATACTGGCTGCTGTCTAGACGACCTCTTTCGAAAGATGCTTTTTCGAAAGTATCTTTTGAAAAAGCCTCTTTCAAAAGAGGCTTGTAGTCTAGACGGAGCCTAGGTGTGTAGGTTACAGCTGCATGGGACAGTAACCAAGGTGCCAACACCCATATGAAATGAGACTAGGTACAAGATGGTTAGAATGAAGGAAGGCCTGAAGCTCTGTCTAATTTAGAGAAAGATGTGGCATAAACTGGCCCCAAGAATGGATTGTGCTTGCTTGTTTCTTGGCTTTTTTGCTTCAGGCATTCCCAGGAAGCTCAGAGACTAAATGAAAATGAAAAGAAATGCAAAATAAACTTCCCAGGAACTAATTCGCTATTGTTCTGCACCTTGTGCAGCCATTCATCCCAGTGCAAAAGGGGAGGAGGAGTCAACAGCTACAAAATCAGAAAGGAAGCATTTTACACTGACTGCACTGGAGTAAACAATTGCATGAGCTGCAGGGAGAATCAAGCCCTAAAAAAATATCATTTGGTTGGCAGGGTCTTAGGGTGACGCATGTTGTCATTGGATGCAGGTGTCCGGATCTTACTGCAAACAAATTCAATTCTATACATTAAAAATGAAACCACACACTGCTAGCATCCATAAGCATATTTTATTACATCCTGTCAAAACTCCATGCGCTTCAGGGCCCAGGCTAGAATATAAAACACTAAGCCAAGTGTTTAAAGTTTAGCGAGTCTGTTCTGATTTGGCTTTGTTCATCCTCAGCTCAGCTGCAGTGACCTTGTGACCTGCTTCTGCAATTCCCCTAGGATCAAGAGGCATTCACTGGCTTTGGCTGCCTCTGGGCAAGGCAGTTCTGGTTTGGCTGATTATCACTCAAAAGGAACGCAGAGGTTTGCATTGCAAGCAGGTGTTTACCTGCCCTGAGCACCTGAAATACTAGTTATCTCCTGCCTCACCTCAGCCTCACTCTCTCATCTATAATGTTTAATAAACACTCAGAAGTCAAGTCTGTCAGAAGAGGCGGTAAAGAAAGCAGTTTTCATTAATCGGATGAGCACTCAGCGCAGCCTTAGTCCACTGAAGCTTCTGAAAAAGTCCAGTTTTCTCTCTGTGTTGAGATGGGTTGGCTGATCCACATCTCGATCAGAAATGTGTATAGATATTGACTTGTATCTCCAAAGATACCACATGATATACATGACCGTGCCTATTTTACACAGGGAATCCTCAGATTTCAATCACAAGAATTAGTAGAGATTGTCCAAAATTTTTCACCCAGATCGTTTTTCATCAAAAATTGCCATTTTCCTGAAATGAAAAATTTAATTGATATTTTAATGTATTTGAAAAATTTAATGTATTTCACTGAAAATTTGAAGAAAAAAAGGTTTTGTTTATATTTATCAGTTTTCTTGTCCCCCTCTGCTTCCCTTTTTCTGTTTTACCAATGGAAAAAAAAGGTGGGAAAGAAACCAAAAACTGTTGGAGTTCAAGTTTTTCATTGGAATACAAAAAAATTTTCAAAGAAATGTTAAGAGAAAAAACTCCTATTTTCTAGATATCAACATTCCTGTGTTAGCAACTGAATATCTTTTCTTTTTATCTATGTTCATTCTACCAAAGCAGCATTTTTAAACTTTGCAATATCTTAATGCACAAAATTTTGTCAAAAAAAAGATTCTGAAAATATTTTTCAAAGTCACATAGATTTGAGTCCTGTGTATATCTATGTGGTTGTCTCAAGAGATGGTCACTAACATGACTTAAAATTGTAACCATACCTCGCTCTTATCTAATAGTTTTTATCTGTACAATCACAGGCCAGCCAATGTTATAATCCCCGTTTACACACAATTCTCATTCCAGATAATTATCTTGTGTTTTCTGCTCTACACTGTTTGGACCCAGCACCCTGGTGGAAAACAGAATCCTTTTTTATCTACTCAGTGGCATCATCACTGTGAAGCCAGTCTTTCTATTGATGCATTTCTCAGTTCCAATAGGATTACTTACAGACCTTTTATTGTCATGTTCAGCTCCCTTTAAGGATATTTTTCACTGATGACCAACTCTCCCAGACATTCCATTCCTCTGTGGCTAATTTGGAGAGGACAATTTTTTTGACAGAACTGGAAAATCTTCGTGAATTCCTGAAATTCTGCACTTAAGAACTGGAGTTCATTATTAGGTTATACTAATATTTAATTGTTTGGTTCATTTCATGTTGGACACTGTGGACAAAGTGAATCTTAGGGATGGACTCGAAGGTAAGGAGATTGCTGTCTGGGGCTATGTCTAGACTACATGGCTCCGTTGAGTTTATTTGGCGTAGGCAAAGAAGCGGGGATTTAAATAATCCCCGTGTCATTAAAATAAAAATGGCCGCCGCGCTGTGCCGCCGATCAACTGATCCTAGTGAAACGAGGTTTACCGGAGTGGTCGACAAAGGCTTCCCTTGTCGACCGCGGCACGTCTAGACTGCCCTGCTGTGCCGGATCAGCTGATCGTCGGCATAGCGCAGTGGCCATTTTTATTTTAATGAAGCGGGGATTATTTAAATCCCTGCTTCTTTGCCTACGCCGAATAAACTCCATCAATGGAGCCATGTAGTCTAGACATAGCCTTGGTGATCTGGGACTGGGATTAGTGTTTCCCTTTGAAATCCTTATTATTTTAAGGTGGCAATAGCAATATTCTCACTGTATGTCTGTCCTGTTCACCACAATTGCCAGGTGCTACTCTGTTAACTGCCCTGCTATTGTGCAGTGTCTTATCTGATTGAAGATCCACGCAGACAGCATATATTTGCAGATTTCCCCATCCTGCTCTGGATTCTAGATGGTGCTAAAAACACATGGGATGAAATGCTGGCCAGGGTGAAGTCAGTGGCAAACTGCCTATTGACTTTGATGAGGCTGGGCAGATTTCACCCAAATAAACTTTCCAATGGTCTGTAGTTAGGGTTCGACATATACAGGGCAGGAGGGGGGGGACTTTAAAGTCACTAACCTCCGTTGTCAGCATTTGCTTTTCAAACTGGGCACTGTTTCTTTCTGTCTTGCTTAGAGAGTTCAGCGGAAATGTAACAGGCTTTTTTTTTTGCATAAACCATCATGCGTCTTATCCTATGAAAGATGTATTTCCTAACAACGCAACTACTGAAAACTGGGGATCAATGTTTTTAGCTTGAGAGTTATCTTCCCAAACGACAGGCAATGTCATTTGCCAGACGCTACTAAAAAGGGCTTTTGATCACACATTTATAATGAAATCAGCATTGTCCTCTCCCCAAAAATTGGCATTACATTGTGGAAAGGGCATTTCAGCTACCGATTTTGCCTTCCCTGGATCATCCATTGAGCCATCTGGTCAATTGGAGTCTGATTTTCCTGTAGGTTATGTCTACACTTAGAACTCAGGGTGTGATTCCCAGCTCAAGGAGACATGCTCGTGCTAACGCTCATTGAGCTAGTGCACTGAAGTAGAATGTAGCTGATGCAATGTGACTATGAGAGTGGCTTGCCCCCCCCCCCCCCCAGTATATGCCTAGAGTCTCGAAGGGGTAGGTACTCGGGGTGACTAGCTCTTCCCTCAGCTCACATTGCTGCAGCTACATTCTATTTTTAGCACACTAGTCTGATCAAAGCTAGTGCCTGTATGTCTCTTCCAGCCAAGGGCAGAGTTTTGGGAGGGCAGGGGGTGGGGGGTGGGAGGAGCAGCTGTGTGCACCAGGATGCGGCTTGCTTTTCTTCCTGTTCCCCAGACTATCAGGGAGTGAGGGGAAAGTACTTGCATTCCATGCATGCCTCTCACTCCTGGCTGGAGAAGGGAGGGGGCAGAGGAGTAAATCACAGAATGCAAGTACTTTCCCCTTGCTCCCTGTTAGTCCGGGGAATGGGAAGAAAATTGCGTCCCGGTGCGCATGGTTGTTGCCCACCTTGCACTCCCGAAACTCTGCCCTTGCCTCCAGCTGGGTTAACTGCCCCTCCCCCCACCTGCAACTGAAAGCATATACATACCCTCACAACAGCACCTTTATATTACCAGAGCGATGTAACAGGGACTTAGTGTAATTGAAAATTCAGGTCTTCATATCCAATACAAATAGTCCAGCTTCTGGAATGGGGCCAGTTTTAGGTCCCGAACAGGATCACATCAAAGGGTTTCATCATTAGTTCCTGCTCCAAAGTGTGATATGTAGTGCTGCAGAAAGCTACCCTCCAGAAGTGGCTGCGTTTTGGTAGTTGAGTGAACTGATTCCTGCAGATATAGGTTCACATTTGCTTTGTGGCCTTTTAGAATGGGAAGCTCTGGAAGAATTGAGACATTCCGTTCCCCTCCTAGTGCCTGGAGGACCCATCCGAGGTGTAAATTTGCCATTCTTGAGGCTGTGGGTTTTCTAAGGGATTATTCTTGCAAATCTCTCACTCCCCAGTTTAGCTGGATGATCCTGGCAGGACATTTGAGCAGAGAGGAAGTGAGGCTGCAAGCTTAGAACCCTTTGTGCTAAATATAGTTTCATTAAAATAGTTTCCTCTAGACCTTTGAAAGAGGAAAAGCCAGAAAAATCATAGCCAATTACTTGGACATGGAATGGATTAGAGAAGAATAAGATATCCATGAGAAGTGGTTCTGAAGAGACAGAAAAGGATCCATGAAGAGCCATTGGGGAAAAATCGCTATTTTGGAAAATTGCAAAGGAATTTCATACCCAAATCTCTCTTCTGCCCTGACTTTTAAATTCCTTCAGGAGGAATAACTCAGAAACAAAACACTCGACAACAGTATATTGTGTGCGTCACAGAAATATCTGTGAGGGGAGGCTGTCTGTCTGTGGAAGGTGTCTGGAAACATGTCTGCATATCAAGACACAAGCTGGCATGTGAGATCAGGAGGAAATGCCTGTGTAAATGGGCATATCTCATTGTGTATGTATGAGTGGGAATGGCGGGTGCGTCTGTATGAATCCAATGTGGCTGTATATGTTATGTAAGGTTGTGGCTACAGTGTATGCAGCGCTATCCTCAGCTAGATGAAGTGTCAGACCTGGTCATAACATATGACTTTGTAGCCTGTAAAAGAAGAAAGAATTAACTACAGCAATTAATGGAGGGGTTTTGTTTTGGTTTGGTTTTTTAACACTAGTGTCCTGGAGTTAAAAGAGTCTATCTTCTGTGTCACATGTCTGCAGCTGAGCTAGCAATCAGGATATCTGTAGGTACCCTGCTGCAGATACATTACTGAGAACGATCTGCCTGGTAGAGAGAGAGACACACACACTCACACAGTAGTGTGTTGTTCTGCACTACAAATGTGTCGCTGGTGCAGACAGTTTAATCTCTCTGGCTATGTGAAGAACCCGGGACCTGCACTGGCTTTTTCAAAAACGTATTTATTAACATTTTCAGGATTCAGATTAACTTTCCCAGCAGGCTACTTATTGCGCTTCTCTTGTCTTGGAAAGGGATCTGTGGGTGCTGTGATAAATGAGTCGAGAGGCTTGCCTGGTCTGGCTGTAGCTTCTGCAAATGCCTCTCCATGCGTCTCTGAAATGCTACCGTATGATCCCTCATAGCCACGCTCCTCAGGGACTAACCCAGTGTGGATTCCTTGCTCGGCTCCAAACAAAACCTACCCAACTTGTCCTGGAGTCAGAAAGTCACCCTCAGTTGGGGGCTGGTATTCGTAACTAAAAGCTCCAATCATTCCAAAATTGCGCTGCATGAACTAACTCCTAAACCACGGGCTTATCCTAGGGCTTCTTCCTTGACCCATGTCCTCTTCCCATGGCTAAACAGCTGTCCCTGGGATCAGACTCTAGCTTCCACCTCCTTTCTGTTAAGGTGGAGTCCACTGACCCACACCTGACCCCAGTGACTCCAGGGTGGTTAACCCAGAGTTTTCTGCAGGGCTCCTATGGACAGTGCTAAGAGGATGTCTACACTGCCGACCTTACAGGACCCTACATAAGGGCTCTGTGTAGAGCTCTCCCACTGGCACAATTAAACTACCCCGAACAACGAAAGTTTTCCTGACAAAAGGGCTAGTGTCAGGGGAGCCCACAGCCTCTGTGGGCCCCTGGGCAAGATGGGGTAGGGTAGTAGCTCTGTCTTGTAGGGGCGGAGCAGATTACAGCCAGCCCTAAGGTTGCCCAGAGGTGGTGCTCCCCAACCCCCTTAGTGCTACCCCAAGTGTGCGGTGCAGAGATTCAGCAGCTATTTAAAGGGCCCGGAGCTCCAGCCACCACCGCTGCTTTTTGGATCGCTTTCTACCAAATCCTCAGGGCAGCTGCCCTCTTTTGTCCCCGATTCTGGGTGGGCCTGGCTAGTGAAGACAAAGCCTAGAGACCTCTCCATGCCTGCTGGTGCAGCAGCTCACTGGGCTAGAAATGAGGGGCAGGGATTCCCTTTCCTCTTTCACAGCAGTGGAAACTCCTGTGGGTGTGCACGTGCCCCCCGACACGCCGCTATGTGTCTGCTTCAGCCCCCAGCAGAAGAGGGGGCTGCAGTCAGCTCTGGAGGCTCCCTCGTTCAATCCCTGGTGTCTTGGGCAAGATGGCAGCCACCACAGAACCTGCCACCAGAGCAGTCCTGTCCATAGGATGGTTCAGGACGGTCACTCCAGGTCCCGCACTTTTGGGGAAGCAGGGCACAGCTGGCCGGAAGCGCAATGTAGTGGAGTGGGGCAGAACAGGCTGTCTGGCCACTCCGACTCCCACCGCTATGGTGAATGCGGGGCGGGGGGGTGACGTAGTGGGGGGTACCTTGCTGGTTTCTATGCTGGGGCTGTGGGTGACCCCCATTGGCTGCTGTCTGTAGCACGGCCCAGCAGGACAGGGGATGAGTCACTAGGCAAGGGTCTCTCAACCTGTCCAACCAGCTACCCCCCAGGGAGAGAAACAAAGGAAGGTGGAATGTCACCCTGGCTGGGGGGGCAGGGCTGGAAGAGTTTTAGTTTTGGGTCTGGGAAGCAGGGGAGAAGGAGCTAGGGAGGGGGCTGGGATTGTAGGGCCCAGCCACCCCCCATCTCAAGGGGGGGGGCATTGAGGCCTCCTAGCCCCAGTTCCTGTAACCAGATTACATCTGTGCTGTGCTGTATCCTGGAGAAGCAATAAACTCCCTCTATTCTACTGGCTGGTGGAGTCTGTTCATGCCACTACGGGGGTGCAAGAGGCGGAGGACCACGCCACGCCGCCACAAGGGGGACCCCTGCTGCTGCTGCGTCAGGCCCCTCCCACATAATCTCCTGGGCTGCATTGCTTGGGGAAGAGGGGAGGGGAGAGTGGGGACACAGCAGGGGTGGGGCTTGGGGAAGGGGTGGAAAAAGGTGAGGCCTGTGGCAATGGAGGGGGGTGCCTCAGGTCCTGTGCCTGGGGGTCGTTGCCTCAAGCCCTGCCTGCAGTCCCCTCAGGATGGTCCCACACGCAGATGAGTGGGGACAGTGGCAATGAGAGATGTAGCTCAAGGGAAGACTGATCACAGTCAGGAAGAGTCTGGACTGGTGCACTGTCCATTCTTGCTACCTTTCGTCTCTAAGAGGCTCTGGCACACCGGGGTCAAGAGGAAAATCCGCCAACCGATTGTAAAAACAGGGAGGAGAAATCCGGACTCATATCACCCTTCTGCATCCTGCTGCACCCCACCGTCTACAGCAGTGGTGGGCCACCGGTGGCCCACGGGCCACATGCAGCCCGTTGGGGTTCCATGTGCGGCACATGCACCCCCTCCCCTTCCCCTATGCCTCTCGTGCATTGGGGACTCCACTCTTACCTACTCCCCCTCCCTCCCAGCACTTCCAGTGTAGATTCATGGTGCTCTGGAAGTGCTGGGAGGCCGGGGCAGGAGCAGGGATGGGATGGGATGCGCTCGGGACCGGAGGCTGGGGAAGAGGCTGGGCAGGGATTTGATATTGTAAAGGAAGTGTAAATGTTTCTTTTTGTTATTATTTGACCCTGATGGCAGTTCTATCGCTATATGACTGATTAAAGCGTTTCTACGTATTTTGAAATATTCAGCATGCTGCGTATTAATGTATTTAAACTTATTCTTGGGGTCACGGGAGGTGCACATGTCTGATTACAATCTTGCGGCCCACTGAGACGAAGCAGGGCAACTCATGTGGCCCACTCGCTGGCCTTGGTTGCTCATCTCTGGACTACAGCTTAATAACCAGACCAAGATGGGATCCCACTTGGTAGGACCGGAATATCCTCCTTGCTGCTGCAGAAGAGAATAACAATGCTGGCCCTTTAAAACCAGGGCTGAAGTCCTTTTATTCTTGTTAAAAGATGTCTGCGAGGGGAACTGCCAATCTGAAAAATGATCCTTTCTTTTTTCCATTTTCTTCGTTCTTTCCTTCTAGCTTGTGCTCATCTGTTCAGGTGAACCGCAGGCATATTCATTAAATCTTTGTCTTTGACACCTCAGCTGCTTTGGAGCCTTGGGCTTCTCTTTCTCTTTCCTTTCTGCTTTTTATTTTTTTTCTCCTTTCCCCCATCTCTAAGCTCGCCTGATCAGCACACTAAAAGGCTGCGAGAGAAAGCAGCAGAATAGTTAACTAAGCATAACTTTAACTCCAACTTGCTGAGTGGCCAGTTTTACGGATATTGATATAAATAGAGGAAGGAGCCTGGTTTGTTGGGAGCATGGGTTTCATTTTCCAAGTCCAGTTGTTTGGTCTCAGTAGGTATCTGGGCAGAAGGGGCACCTGCAGGGTCTGGTCTGCTCTGGAAGGCTACGTCTAGACTACATCCCTCTTTCGAAAGAGGGATGTAAATTAGACATATTGAAATTGCAAATGAAGCTGGGATTTGAATTTCTCGTGCTTCATTTGCATAATCATGTCACGGTGTTTTTTCGAAAAACGCTATTTCGAAAGTGAAACTGCAGTCTAGACGTGGTTCTTTCGAAAAGAAAAGCCTTTTTCGATAGATCCTGTACTCCTCAAAAAACGAGGTTTACAGGATCTTTTAAAAACGGCTTTAATTTTAGAAAGAACCACGTCTAGACTGTGGTTTCACTTTCAAAATAGCGTTTTGTTTTTTTAAAAAACATGATGCGATTATGCAAATGAAGCGCAGGAAATTCAAATCCCAGCTTCATTTGTAATTTCGATATGTCTAATTTACATCCCTCTTTCAAAAGAGGGATGTAGGTTAGATGTACCCGAACTGGCTGGATGTATCTCGCTGGGATTTTCTAGTGTAAGGAGCTCGATCGGAGGGCAGGAATCATCATCCCAAACTTCACAGGCCTTCACAATTCAGTTCTGGATCTGCGTTTTGTAATGAATCAGAATCAAAACCCAGACTCATACACTCTGAAATTTGGGGTGCTTATAAACAGGATGGGGTCCACATCGTGCGCCCATCTTGATTGATACCATGGGCTAGAGCCCGGTATACTGCAAGCACCAGACAAGCATCTTTCTGGCTTGCTTGGTTTTCCTCCCTTTGTCCTTCTCTTTGACTTTGCCTCTCTCAGACATTCATGCCTAGAGGTCTGCTTTTCCCAGTCCCCCTGGGTTCCTGAATCCAGAACCAACCCAGGGGCCTCCTGTCTTCCCAGCATTTCTGCCCTGGCCTACATAGCCTGTTTTTTCCCCTGCCCATGCAATAGGTTCCTCTGTTGTGGTATATGTGGTTGTGTAACCCAAACACCTGCTGGGGGTGGGTCATTGTCCTGTGTAGTGGCACTTCTTAGACCACTTGCAGAGAGAAAGAATGAGTGTGCTTTACAGCCTTAGCTGCAAGCCAGCTGGCTATGAAGCTCACGCTATAGAGGCTAATGCACTGAGTTCCAGAGGGCCCAGGTTTGTGGTTCTGCTTGTCAGTGTTACAGTTGCACGTCCTTTCAGTATAAAAATCATTTTGGCTCCAGAATTCAAAGTAACCCACTTGTTCTGGGCTTTGAGCTGAACAAGAGACTCATGTGAGCGCTTGGGGTCCCTTAGCCAAAATCATGCCAATAAAATCTTCACCTATGAGAGCTAACGTCTGGGTTGTAATGTCACCATTTGCTTTGCTGCCATGTAAAATGAAACCACAGGAAAATGAGACAGGCACAACTTTGGTTTATGCAAGGGCTCACTAATTTCCTGGTGCAAACCCCACACTGCAGCTGCACTATGAATCCTGAAAAATGTGTGCAAGTGTGGAGAGGGTGTGATGGATGTGAGTGCTTGTGCATATGTGCTTTATGGCAACAAGGAGGTGTGTGTTAGAGGGGAAGTGCTGGATGTGTTGATTATGTGTGAGGAATGCGTGAGGGGCATGGTATTTGTACATGAGGAAGGTGAGTGAGGGGCATGGTGTTTGTGCATATGTGTGAAGGAATGTATCTGTGATGATCTGAGTGTGTGGAGGTGTATGAGTGTGCTGGAAATTCATGCATGTGGGATATGTGTGAGAGCGGTGTGTGTCTGTGATGAATGGGCATAGGTGCATCATGTGAGTGTGTTTTTGATATGTACTTTTTATTAGCTGGGTCCTCATCACCATTATTTAATCATTCCCTCTCTAGCTTCTTGCTGGGAGAAAAATGTAGAGACACTGAAAGCACGTCTACACTATATCGAAGATCGATGCTGTCGCGATTGATCTTCTGGAGTTCCATTTAGTGGGTATATTATAGATCCGCTAGAACACACTCAAAGGGCACCCCCGTCAGTATCCTCCAAATTACTCCTGCTCCTTGTGAGGAGTAAGAGAAGCTGATGGGAGCATTTGCTCCTGTGTATACGAGGATTTAAGATATGTGGATTTCAGGTACATAAATTACACAACTTCAGCTGCGTAATCTTACTTTGACCTTCCCATGTAGTGTAGACCAGGCCTGAAGGTTTTAGCTTAAGAGGAAAACTAATTATTACCAAAGGTGTATTTGTTCTCAGAGATCCCAGCCTGCAGAAGTGTGAGTTGCTTAGAAGAACCTTAAGAAGATACATATTTTTAAACTGACTCCCCTAGACTACAGACATAAAATAGATGAGTGTGCAAGAATGCAAATGGTGCAGATCTGTCCATGGACAGTGCAGTCCACCAGCAAAAGGGTGCCACTGATTTTCAACAGGACTTTTGCTTCTCAATCACTTGGGAGCTTCTGAGATCACACCCTGACTGTCTGATGTAGAGTTCTGGGAATAGTTTGTAACAGGTGATTTATACAACCAGTTTTGCCTCTCTGGCTGTGTCTAGACTACATGCCTCTGTCGGCAGAGGCATGTAGATTAGACAGATCGGCAGAGGGAAATGAAGCCACGATTTAAATAATCGCGGCTTCATTTAAATTTAAATGGCTGCCCCGCTCTGCCGATCAGCTGTTTGTCGGCAGAGCGGGGCAGTCTAGACGTTCCCCTGTCGACAGAAAACCCTTTTGTCGTCCGCCCCGTTATGCCTCGTGGGATGAGGTTTACTGGGGCGGTCGACAAAAGGGTTTTCTGTCGACAGGGGAACGTCTAGACTGCCCCGCTCTGCCGACAAACAGCTGATCGGCAGAGCGGGGCAGCCATTTAAATTTAAATGAAGCCGCGATTATTTAAATCGCGGCTTCATTTCCCTCTGCCGATCTGTCTAATCTACATGCCTCTGCCGACAGAGGCATGTAGTCTAGACACAGCCTCTATGTTCACAATTTCCTGCTATATTGACAGATTTCCTCCTTATGAAAACGTAATGCTCAAAATTACAATTTGAATGTGCAATTACAATTTTGATTGAATATACAGGTCAAGTGGTATCATCTCTGTTCCCTGATTGGATATGCATGCCTCTTTGAATCCTGTTTCTGGTGGAAATGCACATGAATATGAATTTGCAATTTTCTTTCCATGAAAATTCTGCAGTATTTGCTTAACATTCGTGCCTTCAACAAACTTTCTTGCCATCAAACTCTTTGGGTAGAACAAATTCAGAAAGCAAACACAAGAGTCCAGAACACAAGGGAAGCATGTCTCTTTAAAAGAAGAATCAGATGAATGTTTGGGAGGAAAATAAATCACTATTCACTCAGGGTATGTCTACACTACCCCGCTAGTTCGAACTAGCGGGGTAATGTATGCATACCGAACTTGCTAATGAAGCCCGGGATTTGAATTTCCCGGGCTTCATTAGCATAAAGCCGGCGCCACCATTTTTAAAAGCCGGCTAGTGCAAACCCCGTGCCGCGCGGCTACACGCGGCACGGGGTTCGCACTAGCAGGCTTTTAAAAATGGCAGCGCCGGCTTTATGCTAATGAAGCCCAGGAAATTCAAGTCCCGGGCTTCATTAGCAAGTTCGGTATGCATACATTACCCCGCTAGTTCGAACTAGCGGGGTAGTGTAGACATACCCTCAGCCTGTTTCTCAGTGGTGTCCGGAGTAATGTAGATCAGAGTTAGAAATCCATAGACAGACAGCTGGAATATAGAGGTGCATTGGCAAGACTGGCATAGCAATGGATGGCTATGGGTCAGGACTGAGGTGCCCTGGCAATCTCACAGGGAACACTGCCCAGCACCTACCTGTGCCTTGCTTGTTTCCATCATTCTTATTTTAAGAGGCGCAAAATTAAACCTCAAACTCTTAAAACTAAGTAAACCCCAAGGATGCTGCATCTGAGATGTGCATATGTTTAATGTGACTGAGGGGCATACATATCAGTCGCAATGCAGAGAACCCAGTCTTCTCTGTCTTGTAGCCCTTCTTATAAGGCCCAGCCTGGCCTTGATTGGCTGCTTCTAAGCCTTCCACTGATTGGCTTCCAATAAGCCCATTCCCCATTGGCTGGGCTCTGATCAGCCTCTCTATGGCTGTGTTAGCCCCTCCCTCTTCTGGGGCCACTGCATCTTGTTATATTCCTTAGAGGGTATACTGGTGATTTTTTGCCCCTTTAGCCCTTGCACTTTCAGGGACACTCAGAGTGTATCCATGTCTGAGATCATAAAATGATAGAATCAGAACATTAAAAGGGACCATAAGAGTCATCGAAGCTAACCCTTTGTCAAGATGCAAGATTTGTTATGTCTAAACTGTCCAAGGCAGATAGTGATCCAGCCTCCAGAAAATCTCCCTAGGCAGTCTGTTCTACTAGCCAACTGTTCTTACAGTTAGGAAGTTTTCTCTGACATTTAATCTAATTCTGCTGTGCTGGAGTTTGAACCTGTCACCTCTTGTCCTGCCCTCTATGGAAAAGAGAACAACTTTTCTCCATCCTTTTTATGGCAACTTTTCAAGTATCTGAAGACTACTCTCATATCCCTCCTTATTTTTGCACACTAAACATGCCAGTTCTTTCAGCCTTTGCTCATATGATTTGTGTTCCATCCTTTTGGTCCTTTTTGTCACTTGCCTCTGGATTCTTTCCAATTTTTTTACATCCTTCCTATATATTGATGACCAAAATTAGGCAAGGCACTCAAGCTGAGGCCAACCCAGCGCCGAGTAGAATAGTACTTTCACCTGCGATGGCTTGCATGATATGCCTCTGTTAATGCAACCTGCAATTGCATTTGTTAGTTTTGCAATAGCATCACGTCCTGACTCATGTTGAAGTTGTGACCTACCACAACCGCCAGCTCCTTCTTGGCAGTGCCAGTTTTCCTCCATTCTGTACTTTCACATTTAGTTTTTCTTCCCCTTACAATTCTTTGTTGAATTTCATTCTGTTGTTGATAGCCCAATTCTCCAATCTATCAAGATCCCCCTATCCTCTAAAGTACTGGCAACTCCCCCTAGCTTTGTGTCATCCACAAACTTGTTCAGCAGGCTCTTTATATCCAGGTCATTAATAAAGATATTAAACAATACCAGACCCAGAACAGATCCCACTTAAACCTTCCCTCCAATCCAACATCATTCCATTTACTCTTTGTTTGTGGTTATTTAAGCAATTAGGTATCCACTGAATGGTAGTTCTGTCCATTTTTTCAGCTTACTTATCAGAATGTCATGTGGGACTGTGTTAAAAGCTTTGCTGAAGTCCAGGTATATTATGTGCATCATATTTCCCGTATCCACCAAAGATGGAAATCAGGCTGTTGAAGAAAGAAAGCAGGCTGGTTTGGCATGATTTGTTCTTGGTAAATCCATACTGGTTGCTAGAGATCACCCCTTCGTCCTCCTGGAATTTGCAAATTGATATTTTTAGCCATTGCTCTAGTAGCTTCCCCCGTGTTGAGATCAGGCTGATTGGTCTGTAGTTCCCCAGCTTCTCCTCTCCTTCTCCGTTTAAAGATGGGCACTACGTTAGCCTTTCTCCTGTTGTCTGGGTCCCCTCCTGTCATCCATGAGATGACAGAACTGGCTTCCCCTGCCATCCCAACAGCTGCTGCTAGATCAGAAGAGAGATTCCTGGGCATTGAGTGGGTGAAAAGACTGCAACAGCAGATAGCGTGTGAGGTTAAGGACATGCTGGCAGAGTGAACATCTCCCCAAAGCTTGGGGATGCGCTCAGCCAGCTCCTCGATCTTGTGCTCAGCAGGCAGCCTAAGGGTCATGGCTAAGTGAGCTTAGTTCGGCCCTAGTTAAATCCTGTTATGTGTCCTTCCCTGAAGGAGCTATTTCCCTCTTTGTAATGCCACCGCTGGCACTCCCAAGGCTGACCGACCCAAATCTGCTCAGCACAGGCACCCTGGAGGGATGCCCAGTGAATGCATCAGCTCTCCTTTCTGCAGCCCTGCGTCTCCGCACATCCCTGTGTCCCTTCCTACCTCATCGCGCCAGCCAAGTAACACCATGATGATGAGTGTAGATAGACAGATAGATACTGCATCGTAGTACCCAGTTTGTAAACGGAGCAACACTTCTGGGATCACTGTGCCACATAATATCCACCCCCACTCGGGAGCTCCTGCCATGTTCAGGAACTGTTCAGGAACTATCTGCATGACTCAGTGGGAAGGATAGGCCCTAGAAGATTTGCAGTTTGGCCAAGAAGGACATCACATCTCTTTGTGAGAGCATCACTTCAGCTTCTCCTGGATCTGCTTCTGATAGCTTTCCCTGAGATGATCCATGCTGGAACAGGGAGATAACCAAGCCAGCCTGCTGTAAGAAACGCGATTGGCCTCCATTACAGCTGGCCCAGGGCTGGTGGCACTGAAAAGACCAGTGAGGAGAACAATGGAGGTGGTTGGCTGGATTTTCTCTCTGTGGAGCCAATGGCAAGTCAAGCTGATGGGCTGGAAAGTACAGGAAGGGGCTCCTATACAATACTCTCTGGCCACTGCGCATTCCGACTGCAAGCCGGGGAGCCCTCGCTGGTTTGTTTAGTGTACTGGTTTTGATACTATCTTGACCTGTTCTCATCTGAGATGATAATAACAGCAAGGGGCCCTGCGTAGCCAGGCCAAGATGATGGAATTCGTGGTGAGCTTGAATCAGATCCTTAGAGTTTGGAGAAAGTTCAAAGCTGAAATCAGGACCCTCACATCTGAAACTTGTCCAAGTTTAAGTCCAGAGCTAGAGTCAGTTCTGATGAGCCTAGCCCACAAAGCTGTATTCTTTTGGGGCACTGCTTCTAAAGCAGGATTCTCGCGATTAACTTAATTAGGAGCTAGACTGGCCCTTCATCTTTCTTAATGGGAGTTTGAGCTCAGGTGACCTCGGCTCAATTCCCAGCTTTTCTGCAGAGTCCTAGGGTGACTCTGAGTCTCTCTGTGCCTTAGTTCCCATCTGTGAAATGGGGATAATGATCCTTTCTCCTGTCTTTTGTCTGTCTTATCTGCTTAAATTGTAAGCACTTTGGGGGCAGGGATTGCCTTTTCTTATGTGTCTGTGCAGCATCTACCCCGACGGGCCCCATCTTTGCTGGAGCTGAAGGTGCTACTGCAATATACATAATAATACACGGATTCAAATGCCTTCGTGCTATAGGAATGTACAGCACCTAGCACAATGAGGCCTTTGGGTCCAACTGTAATGTAAATAAGAATGATAATATCTACAGGCAACATGTGTTCCTCTGTGGGGATCCCAGTGGCATGGGTGATGCTAAGGGGTGTGGCCTCTTCTGGTATGTAAATGACTCTCAGTTGCACAGCCCATACCACAGTGACAGCAGGCTTGTGCAGGGCGGGATATTAAACACCGAGGGCAGAACTGCTCTGGGAGGTGTAGCTGAGTTGTGCCCTGTTAAGCTGTGAATTCCTGCAGAGTTTTGTTCACGGGATAGGCGCGCAGCCTGGTGCCCTGCTCCGAATTAATTATCCGCTGACACGATTTCGCTTCTTTCCCTTTGTGTTATTTTAATTAACAGAGATCTCCTCCAAGCAAGCCAGCTGTCATGTAAATTGTAAAACTGTCAGCATGTACAGGAACTTAACAGGGATTTTAAAAAGCATTGCACAAAGGGATGTGCTACTTTGGCTTTTTAAAACAAATCTGGAGCATTTGTAATTTTTTTAAGCATGAAAATTTATGGCATGGGGCAGGTGAATGAAAAAAAACCCTCTAACTTTTCTTTTACAGCAAACGATATTTTGGGGGGGAGGACAGGGTTATCCACAAAGTCAGTCAGCATGTGGGATCAGTTATGCTTTGCCAGGTAAAGGGGTCCCTTGTTTAGTCACAGCTTGGGTTCCATGGAAGCAGTTTTACATGATGGAGTGGCAGACGGAAGCTGGACAAAAGGAGGAGAGCCTCCCTGCCTCCCCCGTGACTTTTGTGTTGTTCTGCAATGGGCCCAAAGCGATGCTGTGGAAGCGAGGGAAGTGTTCCATCAGTCGTTTACCTGGGGCTGCTTTGCCTGGACACAAGAAGAATTGTGCCCTTCGTTCCCTCACTCTTTTCTAGTGGGCTGTTTTAATTGTGCTGTCCCTAAGCCTCTTCACTAAGACTCTGAGATATCTCCTGGGTTTTTTAGCGATACCGCAAGCTGCTTGTCCAGGTTCCATTGATGGTTACTGCTAATATGAACAACAGAACTTTGTGGTTTTAGCAACCCAAGTTCCAGAGCCTGCACCATGCCTCAGGTAATGGGCCTGGTCATTGCTGTTTAACATTCAGGGGCCAGAACAATGGATTCCTCCTCCAGGCTGTTTGATAGCCTCTTCTTCTCTCTTCTTGGTGCAGGAGGAGGACTGGTAGGATTGTATAGTCAAAGCTCCACTAGCCACATCCCTGTACTTCCCTGGGCCCTTGCTTGTTCCTCTTCCCATGAATTGGGATGGAAGAAACTCTTACGAAGCCCAGGTCTGTAGCAGACAGGAAGTTTGGACCCCTGTGCAAGCTGCTGGCATCATGCCCACCAGTAAGCAACAGAATGAACTATCTCAGCAGAGCTCGCATCAGCTGGGGAAGGCTGCTTTTAGCTCACTGGACATACAGCATGCTGCCTATGGATCTTGAGAGTCCAGCTACAATGTGAAGGGTGACCAGACATCCCAATATTCTTGGGACTGTCCTGATATTATGGGCTTTGTACTATATATGCAACTATGACTCCCACCCCGAAAAAAAGTATCCTGATTTTTCACACATGCATTTGACGACCCTAACAATGCTGCTCCAGTCTACTTTCTTCTTCTTGGTTTTGTAGCTCATTACACTGGCACATTACACTGGGGCTACGGCTAGACTGCAAGCCTCTTTCAAAAGAAACTTTTTTTATAAAGCCTCTTTCGAAAAAGAGCGTCTAGACTACAACCAGTACTTTCCAAAAAGCAAGCCGCTTTTTTAAAAGAGAGCACCCAGGCAGTCTGGATACTCTCTTTCAAAAAAGCACAGTCTGCATTATATAGCATCTTTTTTCGAAAGCGCACTTTCGGAAAAAGGCGTTCTTCCTTGTAAAATGAGGTTTTCTGCGGTCGAAAAAACTGCCGTGTTCTTTTGGTTTTCTTTCGAAAGACTATGGCAGCAGTCTAGATGAAGGGGAAGTTTTTTCGAAAAAAGGCCACTTTTTTTTCCGAAAAAACCCTGTAGTCTAGACACACCCTGGGTGAAAAATCTTTGTCTTGTATGTGGAAAAAGGCTAGAAAGCTCTGACTCTGGCAGAGTAAGACTTCTTGTTCTATCTAATGCAAGAGAAAAAGAGAAAAGGGTCATATAGCAAAGGCAGGGAGAAGTGATGATGTGTGAGTGATGGAAAAAGGATTTATTTCCTAACAACTCCAAGGACAGGACTGTGAAATAGTTTCCAAACAATAATACTTAGCACCTCTCCCTGAGATCTCAAAGTGCTTCACAAACATGAATTCATTCTGATAACATCCCTGTAAGGCAGGGACATACTGAGCTAAAATTGGCTTCTACAGGGAGCTTTTTTTGTACAGCTCAATACGATTCTGTCTGCCTCAATATTTTTGTTTAATTTGTTAAGCACCATGGGTGTCCTTAGCCCGGTAGAGACACACACAAAAATGGTTCCTCTCCCAGCCCAAAGATCTATCTACTGATTGATCACTCGAGCTGTAAATTGCCTATCACTGTAGTATCTGGACTGTAAATGAAAATTAACAAAATTAACAGTCACCAGGAATGGAGTCACTGGTTTATAAACATCAGAGCCATCCCTCTGCAACTCACAAAACTATTGTATTTTTGGGAACCACATTTCTTTGGAAGGTTCTGAAATGTTTACATAAATCTTTCCCCTCCTGTTACATCCCCATGGCACATCACTGTTATTGAAGGCACTTTGCTTCTGCTCCTGGTTGGTACTGAAGCCAAAATTTCTGAAATACAGTGGGAAAGGCTGTTTTCATGGTATATTCAGCCCAGCTGAATGCTGAAAGGACTGAAAAATTGCAAGAATTCCAGTGCAGTAATGCAAACACCAGGGATTATCGCTATCATTTTAGTATTTCAGTGGAAGCGAGAGGCCCCAGTCAGGGACCAGGATCTTGTGCAAGGTGTTGTACGTATATATAAAACAAAGATTATCCCTACCTGAGACAGGGTAGACCTGGCCCTGAAGCCCCTTGCAGGAGGCTTGTGGCTTTGCCACACCCCGCCCAGCAAACCATAGAGAAGTCCTCTTGGAAAGATAGAGTGGTGGAAAGAAAGTGACCAACCAGGGCCCAGCAAGCCAGTTAAAAGGAAACTGCTGGGTCAGAGTGAGGCAGCTCTTCTTTGGAGTTCAAGAGGCTCAGACTCAGCCAGAGAGCTGGGTGGTAGGAAGGCCACCATAGCAAGGAGTACAGCCACATGCACAAGGCTAAAGAGGGTTGCTTGCATGAGGTGAGTGAGACCCCATGACACTGTCCCATTGAGTTTGCAATCTAAACGATGCAAACCAGGGCCACGCATTTGATTTGGAGTGGCACCAATTTATGCCCAGGATAAACTTGGTCTGACAGATAAGTTGATCAGTGGTTCTGCTCCATTTCTAATTCAGATGGGGCCAAATTCTGCTCCCAAATGACCTCAAAGACATTAATCTGGATTTATCCCAGAACATGACTGTTAGGGTCTGATTCTTCATCATACTACAGCTTGAATCATCTACGTCTGTACACAGTGGGGCTGTGTCTACATTGGTGCAATCTTGCGCCAAAGCGGACGCTTTTGCACAAAAACATGCTGCCTCTTTACACTGGCGGGGAGTTCTTGCACAAGAACACTGATGTTCTAATGTGTGAAATCAGTGCTTCTTGCACAAGAACTATGATGCTTCCGCTCAGGAATAAGCCCTCTTGCACAACTGTTCTTGCGCAAGAGGCCAGTGTAGACAGGCATCATGAATTTCTTGCGCAAGAAAGCCCTATGGTTAAAATGGCCATCAAAGCTTTCTTGCGCAAGAGAGCGTCCACACTGGCACGGATGCTCTTGCGCAAAAGCACATCTCTTGCGCAAAGGCACATGCCAGTGTAGACGCTCTCTTGCACAAATACTTTAACGCAAGAACTCTTGCGTTAAAGAGTATTTGTGCAAGATCATGCCAATGTAGACGTAGCCTGGGTGTAAAATGCCTCAACCCCAATTAAGAATTCTCTACTTACGGTCACAGATGAGAGCAATTTTACATCTGCTTAGCATAGGTGATCATCAAAGCCTGAGGGCCTTGAAGAATCAGGACTATAGTCCAGATAATCATCCTATCTCCTGTCCATAAAATTCCAAAGGCCAAGTCCTCAGCTGGCATTAAATGTCCCAGCTCCACTGAAATAAGCTGAGCTATGATCATTTACATTGGCTGAGTATCTGACCCTGTGCTCCACCTCCATTCACATGAATGAGATTTTCAAAAACACCAGAGGCATTTGGACGCTTAGCTCCTATTAAAATTAATGGGAACTGTGTGGCTTTGCAATCTCAGCCTTCCTTCCCAAATCATTTGTAATTTTGGGGGGAAAAACCCTAAAACTCAAGCTGGTTTAATTTTTTTATGATAAGATAATTTTGATAAAAAATGGCTTTTGGGTTGCGAATGAAATTGTCACCAAAAAATGGTTTGAAACCAAATTTTTGTCCCCAAAGAAAAACAATATTTTTTTCACGAAAATCTACCATCCCAAAATTTGGGATTCTGAAAATGTTTTATGTGAAAGTGAGAGGAAAATGGGAAATACATGAAAAATCTGTACAAATTTCCGCTGAAAAAGGATTGCCATTTTCCAACTAGCTTTTCCCGGTCTTTCCTTAAAAAAACCTCCTGAGACATAGCATGTTTTGTAGTATCTGACATAGAATTAAAAGCAGTGTTCCCTCTAATTTTCTCCATCCATGTGTGGAATAAATTTTGTTATGTATACTGAGGCATGTGCAGATGTGCACCGCCAATAGAAACACATGCTGCCAGCTGTGGGCAACTGTGGGCGTGCTGCTAATCAGCTACGCAGCATTTGAATCTCTCGTGGGTGGTCGCACAAGTGCTCAACTTACAGGGAACCCTGATGAAAAGGCCTCCTGAAGAATAATGAAAAAAAATATTCCCAGGGTTTTTTTATTAGTCCTAGGCAGATAGTTTTAATTAGGATCATTTTCTTCTAAACATGCCAATGTGGTGAGCCTCTGTTGTCTTTCTGTTACTCAAAATCCTAATCCCCATCATTGAAACTGACAGCAGGTGAGACAAGATCTCCCTTAGGCCACACAGATTTCCAAATAGTATCCACCTCCAAATCTTGGGAAATGGCAGCCATCAAGGTAAGAGCAATCTGCTGTTTGCCCCGAAGTCAGAGCTATTGTGACACACAATTTCCAAACTGCCAGAACACCTGAACTTTGGAGGGGCATGAATATCAAACAAGCTGCCCATGTTGAATGTTGAAACATTCCAGAGCGTGTGGATTAGGTGTGTTCTCATCAGTACAAAACATTGGGTTTGGCTCTCCACCATGTCTTAGCTCTGCTCGGCATGGAGTGGGGAGTGGGTAGGATGGAGGTTTGCCAAGGAGCTACATACAGTTCCCTTATTCTGTGCTGCCTCGCCCTAACATCCATGGGAGCAGCATAGAATCTACATTAATTTAATCATTGGTGTAAAGTCCCAGGAGCCATAGGAACATAACTAGCATGCCCCATCCCTCCCTTAGCATGTTCTCTCTATATTGGTGTAGGCAGGAGCTGTGGGCATAGGTGCCAGCTACACTGGCTTCCCATCATCAGGGAGTTGCCTACCACACTTTCAAGTAGGAATAAGAGATCCTCCGGAATAGGGCTTTATTCCGGAGGATCGTGCCAGTCTGGACGCTCTTTTCCGGCTTTTCCCCAAGCCGGAAAAAAAGCGGCGGCCATGTTTATTTAAATCCCGCGGGGGATATTTAAATCCCCCGCGCATTTCCCTATTCCAAAGTTCTAAATTAGCATGGCTATTCCGAAGAAGGGGCCAGTGTAGACGTAGCCTGTAAGTAAGAGTTGTACATTTATTAAAATTCATCTGTTTTGCTCTACGGTGACTTTAATCAGAGAGGATCCCAATAATTTTTCCAGCCGATGAGCTTTATCCTGACAAAAGTGCACATGCAGATGACCAGCAGCACAGGTCTTACAGTTACAGTAATTGCATGCACAAATTCTCTCTTGCACGCCTCGTTGCAAAAATCTGGGGTAAAGAATTTTCACCATAAACTGAAAATCAACCGGTGTTGCCCAAGATGCAGGCGCTTCACATGAACAAAATGCTGTGTTAATGGGACCCATATGTCTTTGTTTAAAAGCTGCTTCAACAGCAAGAATAACAGATGCAGAACCAAATGAGTGTTGATGAAAATATGGCAGGAGTTTGTGCAAGGGTACTCGGTGGACATCTAATTTCTGCAGAAGCTTGTGATAACCCGACAGCAGTTATTTAATACGTGGGGAGGTTAAAAGTAAGGCAAGTAGCAAGGATCCAGCTCAACAAGGAACTCAAATGATGAACAGCAAAGAAGCAGGAAAGTGGTTGGGCTGGGTACAAGAAATCAGCCAGTGCAGCCTACAGCTAGAACATGAGTAGCCAGAATGTGAATGGTTAGAAGTGACTGGATTCCTCTATTGAGGATGGAATGGATAGAACCTCAAAAGCAGGCGTGGGGAGCCTCAACTCTGGGGGCCGGATGTGACCCCTGGCTTGCCTGGATTTTGCCCCCGAGGCTCATACCCCACCCCCAGCACTGAGCAGCCCATACTGGTGCTCCAACCCCCCCCCCCCCACACACACACACACACCCCAGCTACCCCACTGCCCCACCGCAGGGCTGGAGCACACAAAATCTACTAGGTTGCCCCCCAGTCAGCTCTGGTGTGCGAGGGGAATGTGGGGAGTGTCTTTCTCCTTCTCAGTCGGGGGCCACGGCAGTGAGGGTTTTGTTTTGCTTTTTTGCTTCTCACTTGTGTGTGGCTCCTGATTTTTCTTTGGGTGGGCGGCCCCCGACCCAAAACAGTTTCCCCACCCCTGCTCAAAGGATGAGATGCAGCTACTGTAAGAGAGAAGCACATGATGGGTTCCTTGCAACAGGAAAATCTCAAAAGTCACTCTTTGGCCCTAGGGACAAGTGTTAAGTTTTGTCTCTAAATAATATTGTAAGTTAATTTAGGTGTCACATTGACATCCTTGGGAAGTGAGGTGCTCATTTTATCCATGCATGGGTGCAGTGCTGCTTTTGTGCATGCTCCATTCAGTTCCAGGTCTCTCCATGGAGTTGCACCCAATTTCTTCCTTTAGTCAGGAAGTTTTGGTGGTTTTGGTGATATGGACGCATGTGCTCTAAGAAGCAAACTGAGACCCTGATGTTAATGTCACAAAGCCCACTAAGCCATTAGCATAGATCGATCCAGGAGGTTTGGGTAATGATGAGGATAAAGAGGCTTTGCTTTGTTTTTGTGAGGTTACATGATATTTAGAGCCCTCCAAATCCACGGATACCTGCTTTATCAGCAGGTAGCCACATCCACGGATGTGAATGTGGGTGTCTGTGGGTAATTTTTACAGATGTGGATATAAATGTTGCATCTACAACAGAGGTGGGCAAAAGCCTCTCAAGGGGCTGGATCCAGCCTGCGAGGCAATTCCAGGCCCCGCCCCCAGTGCGTTGCTTGGGAGCCAGAGACTCGCAAGCCGTTTTAACGGCTTCTATTTAAAGGGTTTGCGTCTTCCCAGCGCCATGCCTAGCAGCCCCGGGGAAGGCAGAAGCCCTTTTAATAGAAGCAATTGAAAGGGCTCGCGTGTCTCTGGCTCCCTAGCTAGTGGTGCCGGAGCTATGAGCCCTTTCAACTGCTTCTATTTAAAGGGCTCTCGGTTCCGCTGGTCTGTTGCCTGGGAGCTGCCTGGGAGGTGCGAGCCCTTTCAACTGCTTCTGTTCAAAGGGCTTGTGCCTGCCGGGCAGCTGCAAGGCAACAGGTTAGCAGTGAGGGCCAGGAGCTGTGAGCTGTGTTATTTGAATTCTAGGCCTCCACCCCAGCACCTTCCCATCTGCTCCAGATCCCTTCCACTGGCCAGAAGTCAGTGGGGATGGACCCCAGGTCAAGCAAAGCTCCTGGTAGGATAGACTCTCAACCCCGCCCCTTCTGCCTGAGGCCCCGCCCCTTCTGGGTCAGCCTGCAGCCACTTCTGAAATTTGTGAAGTGGCTCCCCTTCCAGAATTATTGCCCACCTCTGATCTACAACCATACACATGTGCAGATATCCACTTTATACCCATGCCTCTGGGGATGTGAACGCAGATATCCGTGGATCATTTTTTGCAGAGGCAGATGTGGATACAAATTTTGTATCCACACAGGGCTCCAATGATATTGTTTTTTAATGAATATCACCCTTATCACCCTTGTTGACCATCAACTCCCTGCATTGCACAATGAAGGACAGCATTAAACTTTCCGCAGCCTAAGGACATCAGCCAGCCCCAAACCAAGCCGCTATTCCAACCGCTTGACAACACCTTCCATTCAGGCTGAGCCCATCAGCCCATCTACAAAACTGACAAATAAAGCAGGGATTTGCAAAGGTACCCAAGGGGATTAGGCACCCAACACTATTGATATTCACTGGGAGTTGGCAGCATTGCTTTTCAAGGTTAACTGAAATTTTCTCTGGGTTCAGACTGGCACTGCACTGGGCAAGGTTCTGCGGTGTGCGGTACACAGGAGATAAGACTAGATGACCACAGTGGTCCCTTCTGGCCCTAACATGAATGGATCTATGAGTCTGGTTTGAATTTGGGATAGAGGTTGGATTCCTTTCATTAGCTGACTCCTCTCCAAACCAAATTATGTTTTGCTTTTAAAACATCCCCAATTGGAAACCATATTTGTATAAAGAAAAGAGATTTTTATACCAATAATGAGTGCAAGCCTTGGACGATCCTGGACAGCCACAGCATTAATGTCCGAGTGCTGAATTTATACCCACAAGAACAAACAGGGTTTGTGAATGGTCCAGGACAACACTGGAGATGCTTTGTAACAAGGCAAGTCTCCTGCTTCAACCGTACAGACTCAGACATGCTGAGGTTTTAATATAAGGCGGTTTCCTCTCCAGTCCCTGTTTGCCATGCCAGGCAGGTTGCCTTGTCCGCTGAAACAAATGACCTTGAGCAGAGCTGCGGGTCAATAAAATAATTTGCTAACTGATCCATCTTCTGTGGCAAACAGATGAATCAACCTCGACTCCCTGGGCTGTTTTATGTACAGATGGGAGAACCATGAAGTTAAAATAATATGTGCATATACATCCATTCCCGTGCAATACATGGATGGCACTAAATAAATGAGTTTGCGTCTTTCAGCATGGAGAAACACTGATGCATTTTTCGACACATGGCTTTTTGGAGTTGGATGCACTCCCAGGGATATATGGTGTTGTGTTCTTTTCTTCTGGGTCTCCCTCTCTCTTAATTTCCAGGGTCCTGTCCTTCTTTCCCCAGCCATCCTCCTTTTACTTTCTATGGCTTTCTCTCTCTTTCCCTCTGTTACTCTGTCTCTCTCCAAGACCCCTCTCTCTCCTTAGGTCCTTTCCTGGACTCTGGGACCATCTCTCCTAACTTGTGGTTTAGACTGTGTATTGGCTTCTGGCTCTTTGCCATGGTCAAGCTGATTGCCTCAAGTATTCCAGCTCTAGCAACCCTTATTCCAGCTGTCCTCCGCCTTCGTTGTGAGAGGCGTGCCAGAGAGATTCCCCACAAGCCATATGCAAGTCCCTGCCCCCCATGCTCCAACCTTCTGATGGCTTGGCACATCCCTAGATTGTCCTTCAAGCAACCCAGCCATCCTCAGAGCCCTACACAGAACATTAAGTGAACAGAACCATACCCCTAGCTTCTCCTCAGATAACACTGCAGTCCAGACATGCTTGGTGCCCTGGAATGTCCAGACTGCTTCCTAGACAAGGGCCGAGCGGGAAGCATTGCAATATGTGATCCTTGACTAGGCTTCCAGATGTACGGGTGAGTTGCAGCTAGGGCTGGAATGACACCACTGAAACTGGAAGATCTGTTCTTGTGAGATTCTAGGACATAAGTAAACTAAAGCCCCAGGCATGGTGAGATCCTGGCCCATTGAAGTCCACGTGGGTTTTATCACTGGCTTCCAGGGGAGCTAGGGTTTCACCCTTTGAGCTTGTTCTTTGCTTACAAGGTTATTGTTTTGAATGCACTAGTCCCATCAGGCAACAACCTGCTCCTGCTTCCCTGGAAATCCAAAGTTTTGTGTTGGAGTGGACCCACATTGCTTTCCTATCCCACGGCCCAAACTACTCCCCCTGCAAGTCAAGGCAAAGACTTGCATTGACTTCAATGGGAGATGCATTGGGCCCTGGAAATTGTCCCTTTGCTAAAGAGGCATGGCTAAGGATGGGGTAAGGTTTGCTTGTGCTAAAGCTTCAAGCCATTGGAGAATAACTCTCGCCCATATAAAGAGGTGCTGGAGCCATGTAGGAGCCCAGTCCAGACTTGCCCAAGGAATAACAGTCTCTGTACAAATGTTCCTTATTTCACTGATCAGCCACACGGCAAAGCACCACAAACAAATAAGAAACTGTCATTTACATCAGCCTTTAGGAACTGATGGGGAAAAGAAGGCATAGGAAGAAAGAGCAACTAAAATCTGAGAGCTGAATTATAAACCAGCCAGTGTTTCCAAGACTTAAAGTTCATGCATGCATCTGGGCTGCATTTGTTTCACAGTGCTGCAAACTGGGGCACGCGGAGGTATGGGAGCAGAAAGGCCCTGAGGCAACCTGTGTTCAGTGAGCCCCTAATCGTCGCGAGGTGATTAATGTCCTTCTGGTCCTGTGCTTCATTGTTCTGTGCTTTTGCCTGTCTCCCCATCGCTCTGTCATGCCGCCTCGGCAGGTGCCATACGGGTGTGCGTGAAGCAAATGGGCTTTTCAGTGATAGTGCTCAGCTGCCCTACTGCGGGGGGCAGGGACAGTGCAGACAAAGCCGGAAAGCAGGGGCAGGCCAGTCAGGATGCAAACCGAGGGCCTTGCCTCTAAACATGGAACAGAGTCTACACGTTAAAGGGCTTTCCAGGGAGAGCAGATTTCTCATTCCATTTTGTTGCCAGGAAGGATCCCAACCAATGCTCCCTCTAATTCTTTTCCATCCATGTGCAAAATAAATTTTATGTGCAATGAGGCATGTGTGGATGTGCACCACCGGCAGAAACACATGCTGCCGGCTGCGGGCGCTTTGCTAATCAGCTGGGTGGAACTAGACTTTTTCCTAGGTGGCCGTGCAAATGCGCAGCTGACAGGAAACTCTGATCCCAACATGCTTGACCCCCAACTGGAAATAAAGGCCCCTTGGAATGGAGTGTGCCATGCCAGTGTGGGTAGCTTTGGACATCCAATGAGTGAGACTCTTGTGTCCAAAGGGAGAGGCAGGGTGTCATTAACTAAGAAATTAGCAGGGGCTCCCATGTTAAACAGCTTCCCTTGGAGAAAGCAAGCTTACAGGAGCTACTGTAGCCCCCAAAGTGCTCTGTACATCACTCATATGGGACTCCCTAATACACACACCCCAGAAGAAAAAGAAAGAGAAAGGCAGTCTCTCTCTGCCCCAGATGATATGAGGAATGTCAGGATGTCAGAATGTCCCCTGCTGAAAGCACAAACATCAAGTTCTCTCTCATCTAGGGCAGGGCCACTCAACTTTGGAAGCCTTGTGGGCCACACTGATACTCACAGCACGTGCTGAGGGCTGCAACCTAAGTACGGTTGCATATACATGCAAATAAATACGCAAATATATGCAAATAGTTTCTTTCACCTGGATGGGCATGAATACAAAGATTAAGGCAAGACGACACAACACGCAGGCCCCATTTAAGTCAGAAAAACTGTTCTCCTTAACCTCTGATGATAGGACAGGAAGCAATGGACTTACATTGCAGCACGGGAGGTTGAGGTTGGACATTAGGAAAAACTTCCTAACTGTCAGGGTGGTTAAACACTGGAATAAATTGCCCAGGGAATACATTTTTTCTCCCTCCTCCTTGTAACAACCTTTCAGATATTTGAAAGCTGCTGTCATGTCCCCTCTCAGGCTTCTCTTTTCCAAACTAAACAAACCCAATTCTTTCAGTCTTCCCTCATAGATCATGTTTTCTAGACCTTTAATCGTTTTTGTTGCTCTTCTCTGGACCTTCTCCAAATCTTTCCAGAAATGTAGGCCTCAACTGGAGTTTTGTGGTTCTTAAGAGCAGGTTACATAAACATCTGTTAAAGATGGTCTTGACCAGGGGTGGGCAAAATACAGCCCACAGGCCAGATTCAGCCTGCCAAGTTGCCAGATTTGGCCCATGGGTGCAGCAGGAGCCTCAGCCTGGCTCCCTGCCCGGTCCTCCCCATGCTGCTCAGAGCAGCTTTTTGAAGACTCCAAGTCTGGAGAAGGGTGAGGAGGAAAGGCTTTGCATGCTGCCCTGTGCCTGACGTGATCTTGCAGCTCCCATTGGCCGTTTTCCGGGAGCTGCCTATTTGCAGGATAGGCAGTGTGCAAAGTACCCCTCCTCCAGGCTCACAGTATTCAGAGCAGCACACATGGCCCCCGCCTGGTTGAGGAATCTGTTGCACATGGCTGCTGGCCAGGAGCTGCCCAGGTAAATGCCTCCTGGTCAGAGCCTGCCTCTGGCATTCCAGCCAGTCCTTCCCCAACCCTCTGTCCCCTCTCCTGGACCCCTACCCCATGTAACCCAAACCTTCTGCACCCCTGATCCTGCATCTATACCCTCTCCCATCCCCTACCCCCAGTCACTACCCAAATCCCTGAACCCTCTCCTGAACTCCTGGCCCAGGTCACAACCCCCTCCCAGACCCTGCACACTTTCTTTCACCCCTCCTCCAGATCAGAATACTCTTCTGTAGCCATACCCCCTTCTGGACCCTGCAACCCCTCCTGCACCCCAGTCTCCTGACCCAGGTCACAATGCCCTCCTTCACCCAAACTCCCTCTCAGATCCGACACCGCTTCCTGCACCTCAGTCTCTTACCCCAAACTCCCTTCTACACTCAACCTCCATCCCAGACCCCGCACCTCCTCCATTAATATAATGGACGAGTGCAGCTCTTAGCCACTTATGAAATTCCTGGAGTGGCCCCCTATCGAAAATTATTGCCCATCCCTGGTCTAGATAGTGCTTGGTCCTGTTGAGAGTGCAGGGGACTGGACTTGATGACCTCTCAAGGTCTCTTCCAGTTCTAGTGCTCCATGATTCTATGATTTGTAGTGCTAATATGATATGGCAGTATAGCAATCCTCTTTCCCTGGTTTTAAGCTTAATTTGCCAGTCCATATCCACACGAGAGTGCAAATTACCTGAACGTATTATCTCACTGGCTCTTTAGCTGATAAGCTTAACAAGGTTAGCCACAGATGAGTGGCAGCGAATAATAAGTTAGTCAGTGGGACGGGAGTTGCAATGCTCATTACTGAGGAGGTGAAAGGTTAATGCATTGTCATGTCAACAAGGTTAACAAACTAACCACAGGCAAGAGCCATCAACATCTGACAAAGTTAGGCAGCAGAGGAGGCTACTAGAATAAAACAGAGCCCTAGGGCTCATCTACACTCAAGAGCTGTACCACTTTAACTAGAACAGAAGAGATAAATCACTACGACTCCCTAGGGTGGATAGTTATATATTGCTGCAAAGGTTTTTATAAAGGTATAGCTATTCCAGTATAGCAAAGGGAATAAATTATAGGGCTGTGTCTAGACTGGCAAGTTTTTCCGCAAAAGCAGCTGCTTTGCAGAAAAACTTGCCAGCTGTCTACACTGGCCGCTTGAATTTCCGCAAGAACACTGACTTCCTTCTTTCTGAAATCAGTGCTTCTTGCGGAAATATTATGCTGCTCCCGTTCGGGCAAAAGTCCTTTTGCGCAAAAGCTTTTGTGCAAAAGGGCCAGTGTAGACAGCTCAGATTTGTTTTACGCAAAAAAGCCCCGATCGCGAAAATGGTGATTGGGGCTTTTTTGCGCAAAAGCACGTCTAGATTGGCCACAGATGCTTTTGCGCAAAAGTGCTTTTGCGGAAAAGCGTCCGTGCCAATGTAGACGCTCTTTTCCGCAAACGCTTTTAACGGAAAACTTTTCCGTTAAAAGCATTTGCGGAAAATCTTGCCAGTCTAGACGTAGCCATGGTGTAAGCATCAAGAAGGGAGAGGAATTATTTGACATGGGACAAACAGGGTAGGATCTGATAATGGGATGGAATTAAGAATAAATATAAGAAAGTAGCATAATCTCTGATCTAGATGAAAGTTTGGGTTTGGTTTTTTTCATGCATAGAGCCATTTCTTACTTTTTTTGGGTACACAATCTCTCCATATTGTCAAAAAATTCAAAATGTTAAAAAATATTTTATTTACCAAAACCAAGGTTTGTACAGTTTCAGTGTGTTTGATAGAAGAAATGGCGAGGAATGTAAAAAAGTATGGAAAATGGACCCATCACAAACATTTGGAAATGAAGATAACTTAGAAATTTCACTTCTTTTTTGTACAAACAAGTTTTCATTTTTCTATCATCTCCAAAAAGCTCTGGGAAATCTCATTCCTCACAACAAACTCTGCTCCCTCCTTCTCGCTGCTTCCCTCTCATGCACCGAGCGACAGGCAATGAGAACAGTACCTAAAACATTCTTGTCTGGATCTCCCCCATGGGCAAAACCTGAGCAACATGCATCTTCCTCCCAGTAATGGAGAATCATTTGTTTCCAGATGACTTTGAGACAGCTTGGTGTGACTGTCTGAGGTCCTCTCAGGTCATCAGTGTTTTCACCACAGGGAGGGGCCAGCCACCCTTCTCTTCTGTTTGTTTGCTCTATTTTTTCCTCAGCACACAACCCGATGGACATTTGGACCACCAACATACTCCTCTGTACCTCATCCACAGCACCTCCTCTGTCATTGTGTGAGTTACTATTGGCTTTTGACCCAATGAGACTTGCTGACACTTTCAGCTGTCACACTAGCATGTGTCCTTTGCCGCCATCATATTAATCTAATAGTAAGTCCCATATCAACATGAGGGGTTGCATTAGTGCTCCTTTTGCCAGCTCTCTCATTGCACTAATAATTTCCCTTCTCCCCTGGCTGCATTAGTATTTGTCCTGTATCTTTTGTACTAGTTATACACTTTCTAACTTTGTTAACATTCCTTGTATCTCCCATGCCTGTTGCCTTAAGTGTTCCCTCTATTGTTATCAGTAGCATGCTAAGCCAATAGTAACAGAAAACAGCTGGATGCATGCAATTAGAACAACTAGCAAAGGGACTGCACCTACAGAGGCAGTACTGGGTCCTTGTGGCTCACTGCAGACCATGTGAACCTGGGATACAAAATGCATATTTGTTGGCTTCAACAGCAGATCTGTGCCAGGAACCTGAGCTCCAAAGTTTGGGTGTGGATCTGAATGCAAACTTCCCCTGAGCACGGAGTTCAACTCCATTTATTATTATTTACATTCCAGTAGAATCTAGAGCCCCAGAAAAGATCAGGGCCCCATTGAGAAACAGTCTCTGCCCCCAAACAGCTTACATCCTAAATGGACAAGACAGACAAAGGGTGCAGGAAAGCAAAGCTTATCACCTTCACTTTACAGATGGGGGAATTGAAGCACAGAAAGACTGTCTTGCTGAAGGACATACAAAGAGGCTGTGGCAGAGCCAGGACTGGAAGTCAGGCTGAGAGTCCTTGAACCAAAGATCACCCTTTCTATTTAGGATCTGGCTGTGGGTTTGGTCCATTTGCTCTAGTATGTTTCACAAGAGTTACTGGTTTGTTGCCTAAAGAAGAGGTTGTTTGAGTGAGGCCTCGGTCTCACTAAACTCTCTCATGAAAAGTCAGAGCTGGGTCTGGAGGCAGCTGTTCTTTGAGACACAAAAGAATTCCTACTCAATTCACACAGCCTTCAGCATATGCAGCTTGGAGCCTACAACAGAACAGGGCAGGCCAGCAGGCAGACCCAGGCTATTCCTTCCCCCTGCCCACAAAGCAAAAACCACAAAGAGCTGTGCCAGCCGGGCAGGCTAGGAAGCAGCGCAAGACAGAGCTGACTCTGCACTGGAATTGCTGCAGGGCACTTCCTGTGAGCTATTAAAGCAAGTTTAGTAATTAATACCTTCCATGCATGAGAGAAATGAAAGGCAGGTGGGTATGGGAGGCAGGGGAGAGGAAGCTGGGAAGAGAAAGGCACCACTTTGAATGCATTTGGGCTTTTTCTGTTGTTACTTATTTATTAATAATTTGCTGTCTCCCAAAGTCTCAGGTGCTTAAACCTTTTGGACAGGTTATTAACAAGTAGTTGTCCATGTCATTATTACTGTGCATATCAAACATGCCCAGCCCTGTGGAATCTGGGAGCCCTATAAAGCTTTAAGGGATAAAAATAAATTAATGAAGATTGCCTGTCTCTTAAAAGTGGAAGGGACCTTGAAAGGTCATTGAGTCTAGTCCTTTACAGCAGGACCAACTACCATCCCTGACAAATTTTTGCCCCAAATAGCCTCCAAAAGGATTGAACTCACAACCCTGGGTTTAACAAACCAATACTCAAACCACTGAGCTATCCCTTCCCCCTATACTGTCCTTAAAGAAAAAACTTTCCTCTTTCCACTCTGCTGGTATGGCTCATTGGTTGGATCCTAGCTGTTCTAGGCATTTCCCTGGCCTGCATTGCTATAGTAGGTGAATTGGTGCAACACTGACAGGCAACACTCAGCATGGGACCTCTGGAGCTTAGTACATGAGCCTCTACAGCCTGAGCTATAAAGGCGGGTGGGTTGTAGAGGAAAATCATTCTTCTCTTTGCACGTGGTCTAAATGCCACTACAAGGGACAGCGAACCACCTCCAGAAGGCGTGTGGATTACACTGGCAGCCAACACTGGCCAGCATTATCAGGACATGATTCCCTGAGGAATACCTGCAGGCATAGATGATCTTCAGGCCAAATTCTCAACCCCCAGCCTGAGCAGCCACTGTGGGTGCTGAGGAGATCCCTGGAGTCCTCTCGCAGAGGTCATTCCAAATTCACGGCTGAGGTAATCGCTGCCCTGTCCAGGGGCAGATATAGGGCAGGGCGAACGGGGCAGCCGTCCCGGGCCCCACGCTTCAGAAAGCCCTGCGCATGCGCCATGGCAAAGGGGGGGCCCCACGGAATTATGCTGCCTGGGGCCCTGCAAAACGGTCATCTGCCCCTGGCCCTGTCTATGCATTCTGTATATGGTGGATGAATGGGGAAGCAGCTGATGGATCCACATAGCTACTACCATGCTGCAGCCAGTAAAATGAATTAGCAGGATCTCAGGTCATTCCTCAGTGTTCACATTACAGATAAATACGTCTGTGAGCAACACTCAATTGATCCCTTTTTTCAGCAATCTTGGCAAAAGGCTAAATGGACCAGGCAATGTGCCTGCATTTAGGTCAGGGCCGGGACATACTGAGAGCAACAAGGAGGAAGCCTCTACTGATATTGTCCAGACTATATGTGCTCTGTGGATAAACCCCAGATGTCAGTCTCTGGAGCTGTCAATCGGGTGCCTTCACATGCAATAAAAAGAAAGGCACTTGCTTCCCCTCTCTTGTACTAATCAGTGTTGTGTGTCTGAAATGGCCATGGTACCGTGAACCCATCAGGGATGGAGATCACTTTACACTAAGCAAATCATTAGGCTAGAAGCACGTTTGGAAGGTTTACTTTTTTATGAAAGGTAATTCACGCTGGGGCTCTAATGTGCTTTTCACACAATAACCTCAAAGGATGCCTGGATGAGGGTCTCTCTTTTCAAGGCTGTTTATGAGAGAGGCCTCTTGGTGTTAAAGAGACATTCCATTTCAGCTCCTTTACATCTCTTTTCTTAACAAACAAAAGTTTATTTTCTAAATAATAATAATAATAATAATAAAAATCCCAGCCTTGGGGCTATCAGTCAAATGGCTGGAAGCTCATTCAAGCGTGTGTCCATTACTGTCTCCCTGTTTTACAAAACCTGCTGCTGGCATCCTGAGCAGTTTATTCCAGGGTAATGACTGAAAGATCCTGATTAATGCTGATTTTGATCTTACATAAACACACTGGCCTGTATTTGCTGGGGAAGCGCAAGGTGTCGGCATTTGCTTTAAAGGGAAAAGAGATGGGGCAAGCTTTACAAACTATACATTTATTTTCTCTTTTTCTTCACTCAAGAGCTATTTTTCCTCCTCTCTCTTCCCCCATATCAACATTACTGCATAGATGCTTGGGGAAAGATTTGGGAAAGCCAGGATGTGACAGTTGTAATGGGTTGGAGACATGGGTGATCAGAATCTTCACAGCTAAATTGTGTTTTCTTTACAGAGAGAAATAATTGCAGGGGAAACCTTTCCTACTGAGCATTCTCATGTATTTTGTTGTTGATTGGCCAGGTTAGCCAGATGGAGCAAGTGCTCTATGACAGCAGCTGTGGAAGGAAAGATCTTTTGATGATTTGTTAAGATACAGAAATTTACTTCTACTGAATTTACAGTTCCCAGGGAAATAACAAAACCCGCATGCAGAATTCTGAATAACTTTGTTTCAGAACACTGACAGCCAGTGATTTCTAGACAGTCAATGTCCTTTAGAACCCAGAGTGTCTGTGTGTTCTAGAATACTGATTACAATTAGAATGTGCTGCCTGCGTGTCAGTCCCAGAATAGCAATGCCACTTTGAATGCAATGCATCTTTATGTTCCTGAAGTCTGAAGCATCTGAAAACATGGGCACATGTTCTAACATGACGAAGGCTCTTGGAACATAGAGTGTTGCTTTTTGAACCAAGGTATGTTCTCAAAAATGCATATTGTCCTCTAAAAAGCAGCACAGTGTTTTATGCTCCAGAACCTGGAGGCATATATACCCTGAGGGTTCTGAGCTCTGCAGTGACCTTCTCAGAATGGGTGGTTGTGGATTCTAGAACTCTGAGATCGTTCTTAGAGCACTGAAACAGCATTCAGTCTGTAGCCTCCCTGGCTGATCCAAGTGAAGGTAGATTGGTATATAAGTACAGCAGCAACATAATTCCCATCTAAATAGAATTCTTTCTGCTGCTCACTTCCATTTTGGGAGAAGGATGAGCAGAGCTTTCATTTTAATATGATGCACAGGGAGAGAGCAGAGTTGGACAGCTCAGAAACTTTTCCTGTTCCTCATTATTACAGATAGTTGTGTGTTTCAGTACACACCACTCTGTCGTTTTTCATGCTATTCACTTTGATTTCAGTAGGAGCTTAGTTGTGTGAGCTGGGGCTCCCAGCCTGTACCCACAGATACTATTTTGAATTGTGCACCAAACTCAGCTTCCATAATTGCAATAGCACATCAGAGAAGAACAAAATCCTGGCTGTGTTGAGATTTGCAAAATATTCTGGGTCATGTTGGGGTTTTGCTTTCAGGGTTGTATTCCAAACCCACGACTCCAATCTTGCCCCATTTCTAGCTTCTTTGCAGCGTTCGATATTGACAACAAGCAGAATGGCTGCAGGTGGAAAGTCTGGGACCAAAACAGCCTTAGAGATCTCAACTACATAGCATTCAACTATAGTTAGAGCCATGCCAATCCATGGATATCTGCTTGATAACTGTGGGTACGCAAATCCGCGGCTGTTAATATGGATATCTGTGTGCTGTGTATCAATATTGTGGCTGCTAATCTGTGTACTGATTTCCTTATCTCCGCATCTGTGATCCTAGCATGAACAGAAATAAAGGTGTTCCGACTCGAAGGTCATAAGTTACTGAGCCAAATTGGGAAAGAAATTCCAGAGGAGCAGATTGCTATTGTTTTAATTAAAGCGGGAGTGGGGGGTGGGTGGGGAGGGAATGGACAGAAGAGAAGAAACAGTTGAACTAACAATGCTTTACCCTTATTAAGACAAATAGTCAGAAGTATAATTTAAAAGGCTGGAATTGTCTTTTTGAAGGAACATTTGAATGTGGCTGTTGAATGATTGACAAATAAAGGGCACTCTCCCCTAATTTAAATATGTTCCTAGTTTGAGCGGAATATGTTAATTTATACATTGCCTAAATAGCCAGTAGCTATTGTCTGTAAAACCACATCAGATCAGGGCAACAGGGCAGTTAATGTACTGGCTAGATGTTATGGCTGGTCAGTGAAGCGATCTGAGCTTCCTTCCACTGGCTCTGAAGTCCTAAATGGAATAGCTGAGCTGTAAAAAAATGCCAGGGGCAAAAACTGAAGTTCATTCTGTCAGCCTGCAGTATGGCAAGGCATACCTTCCTATAAGGAATCACATATATACCCTTTAGAGCCAATGCTAACCTTGCATCTCAGTGAGCTACAGTGATTTTTCAAGTTCTATATGGGAGAGAAAATTTCTGCAAACCCATCATGCTCTCTACAGGGATGTTTTCCAAGATAAGGGAGAGAGAGTTAAATATAGGACTGGGAATCTGGAGATTAAGATTCTATTCCTGGCTCTGCAGCCGACTCACTGTGTGCAGGTCACCTCTTCTCTCTGTGCCTCAGTTTTCTTGTCTGATGGATGGGCATTGTGATGAGCTCATTGTGGGACTGGGAAGCTGCATGCATTTATGCTTGTCTACACAGATGAATGCCACAGAAAGACCTATAAATAAATGTCTAAAATGAAGTATTTTGGTTTGCATATATAGATGATGGATGTGGCCTTTTATTCTACTTGACTAATTATTGGGCTTGTGAATTAGCCTCCCTCTTTGACCCACTCAATTATTTTATTTGCTGCACTTTTCTCTCTTTTTTCCCTCTGCTCCATAGCACACAGGTGTGACATCGCTCTGCTAAAGCATGGCTGGAAGATTCCTTCCTCAACAGCATTAAAACTAGGTCAGACAAGATGCTCTCTGCTCTTTTTGCTGCATTTGACATTGTGCTCTGCAGCGATTTCTTCCTGTTGGTCTTCAAAGAGATGCTGCTTCCTGCTACCTCCACTCACTCAGCTGTATTTGCACGTGGCTGCAGCAGCTCTGTGAACTCAGCTCTGCTCCATGGACAAGGTCCATGGAGTTGGAATCGGGCCCACCCTCACATCCAGGAGCATTGCTTTTGGAGGAGGCGTGGTTCAAACTGATTTTGAACAGTATGACATATAGCAGTGCCAGAGAGTAAACCAGACAAGGTGTCACATAAACTCATCTATTCCTAGCTCAGACTTTCATGTTTTCTTTTGAAATCTTTCCATTATTGTTACTGTTTGCATTGGAGTAGCACCTAAAGGCCTTGACAGAGCCTAGGGCCTCACTGTGCTGGGCGCTCTTCAGACGTAGTGAGAGACAGTCCCTGCCCCAAAGAGCTTACAGTGTTGACAGGCAAAAGATGGGAGAAAGGACACATTATTATCTCCAGGCCCAGAATGACTGAGTGACTCATCCCGGTTCACACAGCAAATCTGCAACAGAGGTGGAAATTGAACCCAGGTCTGCTATATCCAACAATCCCCACCAATACAGTCTAGGTCTCTGCTTCACTCTCCCATTGCTCATGCCACACTTCCCCTTCCCTCACACGTGTCATTACCAGGGATTCAAGAGGGCTGTGTGCAGACTGATTACAACTGTCTCCCTAGACTTTGCTACCCCATCAGAGCTACAGTTCATTCTC
Organism: Pelodiscus sinensis; assembly: GCF_049634645.1. NCBI lineage: Eukaryota > Metazoa > Chordata > Testudines > Trionychidae > Pelodiscus > Pelodiscus sinensis. Next base: position 7,273,364 of record NC_134735.1, on the reverse strand, counting down.
TGTGGTAATCATATTTGTCCTCTCTTATCTGTAGCTCTCCAGGACACTTTACTTTAGAGAGGAGCTAAATAAGAGGGGGTCTGATAGTGAATGGAACAGAAAAGGTAATTTGAGCCCTTTTATCCCTCTTTTCCTGTAACATGGGGCCATGCAGATCAGGCAGGTGGAGAGAACAGGATGGACATATTCTATGAGGAATAAAATAGTCGACCTGATTTTCAATCAAAGCCCATGTCCCATTTAGAGTATGTCTACACTGCGGGCTAAAGTCGAGCTAAGATACACAACTTCAGCTTAATTGCGTAGATGAAATAGAAGTAGCTTAACTTGGCTTTTGGCACGGTCTACACAGCAGGAAGTCAACATAAGAACGACCATACTGGGTCAGACCAACGGTCCATCCAGCCCAGTATCCTGTTTGTCGACAGTGGTCAATACCAGATGCCCCAGAGGGAGGGAACACAACAGGTAATCCTCATGTGATCCCTCCTCTGTCACCCACCTCCAGAGAAACAGAGGCTAGGGACACCATTCCTACCTATCCTAGCTAATAGCCATTGATGGACCTAACCTCCATGAATCTATCTAGCTCTTTTTTGAACCCTGTTAAAGTCCTAGTCTTCACCATATCCTGTGGCAAGGAGTTCTAGAGATTGACTGTGCACTGAGTGAAGAAAAACTTCCTTTTTTTCTTTTAAACCTGCTGCCTATTTCACACTTTTCCTTCGACTTCCCTTACTCCTTGTGAAATGAAGGTTACAGAAGTTGGAGTAAGAAGCCTGTTATTTTGAAATCATTTCAAAATAACAGGCTTGCTGTGTAGGCGCACACTCTGTTATTTAGAAATAACGTGAGTTATTTCGAACTCAGGGTGCAATGTAGACATAGCCTCAAGCACCTAAATGAGTATCACAGTGAATGCGGAGCACTTTTGAAAATCTGGTCCAAAAGGTATAAATAACTACACAGTTAGTTCAGAAATTCCAAGGTCTCAAGATATATTGCAAAGAGAAACAAAATTAGCACAGTCCTTTGTGTGGCGGAGACCCACCCTGTGAGTGTGGGTAAATGGCCAATGCAGATGGTGGAGCAAAGGGTGATATGTGTGTGTGCGTGCGCGCATACCTGCCCCTGTGTTTATGCTATGTGTGTGCACATGCATGTGATAATGGGCAACGGAGAGGAACTGTGTGTGTGGACTGGAATTTATGTGTCAGTCTCTGAATACACATTCCTCTATGCATGTTTCCGTCCGTCCATGTCTGTGTGTGTGTGTGCGTGCGCGCGCCGGCATAGGTGCAAGTTTAGGGGGGAGCATTGCACGTGTGTATGTCGGCTTCTTTGTCAGTTTCGGGAAAAGGGAAGAGTGTACTGAGGAGAATTCTGGGCTAGGAAAAAGGAGAAAACAACCATGTCTGTGTGCAGATTCCTCTCCCTCGTATGTATTACAGACATCATTTTTGCATGGAAGAGTCCAAAGCTATTGTCAGGAACACAGTCGTCAAACAGAAAAAGCCCCAGAGCTGGATGCAGCCCAACTCCTGCCTGTGCCTCAGTGCCATTTATGTATCAGTCTTCATTTATAGTTGTGGTTTGGCCGGGTCATTGAAGCAATTTTTAATGCAGTGAGGCTTCTAATTAATGGGATTTTGAAGTTAATTAAGACAATCTTTCTAATCTCATTTAGATCTCTCTTTTACAGTTTACCAGGGCAATGTCGCTTTCGGTAAGCTGCTATGGAGCCTTTATTAACCCTCCAAGTGCACATTGCAGGATCTGTCATGTATCAAGTCAAGAGTTTGGGATGTCATCTGAAAAGATCGACAGATCCCCAAACGTATGTTCATCCAAAGGTATAATACGTAGCCTGTCTAATACCACAGCATGTCCAGTCAGCTGTTCACTGCACTGTCCATAGAAATCAAGGCTTTAGTAGCCAAGAGGCTATAATAACAGTGGCATTTAGAATCGGCTTCCCAGTCTAGCAAACTCCTTATCAACAGGTAGCTCCCGCAGGCTCCGTGTCCACACCTTTATCTGGGCTTGACCAAAGGGTTTCAATGCAAATTTAGCATCAGACTAAACTAGTGCAATTGGACTGATGTACTATAGAGAACTTCCCAGACAGGAACTGACAGTGAGTCAATAGGCAAGTCTACCAGTGTAGTGGGCATTGTTCTTTCTGAAATGCAGATCTAAGGAAACTGGATAGGAAAAGCCATGTCAATTACAATGTGTATCACAATATATTTGGTGGAAGCTATTGTAACATAAATCCTGCTTGGACATTGATGCACTGATTGATTGGATAAAACTAGCTCATGACTAAGTCTTTGGACATGTGGGCACATTTTAAAAAGAACACAACATGACTGGCCAAATGTCAACTACCTATCTATCTAATCTGTATTTCTAAAGTATCTGTCAGTAGAATGTCACGGTGGTGACAATTAGCCCCACATTTTAAAGGGTTCTCCAACCAGCATTTTAGTTTGTGACTGCAATGTGGATTGATCAGATCTGCCATTTTTAAGTGGTGTAAATCCACATTGTTCCACTGACAACAATGGCTAGTAAAACCCTTGCTTGGGGAAGTTATTCTAGGACGCTTCTAGCGAGAACTACATTCAAATACTATTGTAACTACAGTAAAACTCCAATAGTCTGGCATCCAATTGTATGGCACTCCTGATAGTCCGGCATCAAAATGGCAAGAGCCTAATAAGTGAGCTTTGGCAAAAACGAGTCACAAGGCAGCAGTGGCAGCAGCTGAACCAAGCGAAAAGGGTAAAAAAGGGTTAAAAAAACTAAAACATTATAGTATACTGTATGCAGTATGTACAATAAAAAGGGTTAAAAACAGTTTATATATAACTATCTTATAGTAATTAATGGCAATGGCCTATCTCCTAAAGCTGGAAGGGGCCTTGAAAGGTCATTGAGTCCAGTCCCCTGCCTTCACAGCAGGTCCAAGTACCATCCCTCACACATTTTTGCCCCAAATGGCTTCCACAAGGATTGAACTCATAACCAACAATTTAGCAGGCCAATGATCAAACCACTGAGCTATCCCTCCCCCCTGCTGATAGTCTGGCATATCTGATAATTTGGCACCACTTAGGTCCCAGAGGTTCTGAATTATTGGAAGTCTACTGTACCATGTTTCTGGTCCCAAGATGGGACAGCGCTTAGAGTTTCACCTATAGGGAACGGAGCGCCTTCAGTTTCCATTGGGCAGTAGGGGTGCTAGTATCCTTGGTGTAAGCCCTCTGTCTTAAGTGGAGTTATGGCTATGGTGAACTTGGCCCAATATCTCCAACATTGGTCTAGAAAGCTGGCAGCATTATGGAGTAATCTTAGCTTAGGAAGTTCCATTTTCAGCTCTTCCAGTGCTTTTCTACAGATCACTCTGGATTAACTTTAAAGTGATATAAGTGGTAATAATAACTGCTGCATTGTCTCTAATTATTTTCTATATAACTATGTACCCTGAAGAAACCTTTTAAATAGCACAGTCTCATCAGTGCTCTGGTCCAAGGGATTAATTTGTTTCCTAAAAGAAATATTCCCGGGGCCAAATCCTTCATCAATCATTACTTGGGTAGAAAAAAGACCCTCTTCTTGAAGTCGGTGAGCCAGATCCTCAGCAGGTGCAAATCAGCATCAACAGAGCTATGCTAAGTGACACCAGCTGACAATCTGCTCACAGAGTAAAAACTCGGCACAGACCTCAGGATTCGGGGCACTGGCAGTATAACGTATTTGGGGGAGGGGGAAAATCAGATGAATCATAATAATGAAAATGTTAGTGACTTTTGATTGCTTTTATCAGCTCATCTTGATTTCCTTTTTCCATTTTTAACCCTTTAGGAGTACCTTCTGGTGGATATGTGAAAGAGAGAGAAAGGAAGACGGCCGAGCGAGTTTGGATCTTTTAGGCTGTGTCTATATTGGCACCCTTTTCTGGAAAAGGGATGCTAATGAGACAAGTCGGAATTGCAAATGCCGCGGGGGATTTAAATATCCCCCGCGGCATTTGCATGAACATGGCTGCCGCTTTTTTCCGGCTCGGGGCTTTGCCGGAGAAAAGCACCAGTCTAGACGGGATCGTTCGGAAAATAAAGCCTTTTCCGGAAGATCCCTTATTCTTGATTTTAAGAGGAATAAGGGATCTTCTGGAAAAGGCTTTATTTTCCGAAAGATCCCATCTAGACTGGCGCTTTTCTCCGGCAAAGCCCCGAGCCGGAAAAAAACAGCAGCCATGTTCATGCAAATGCCGCGGGGGAAATTTAAATCCCCAGCGGCATTTGCAATTCTGACTTGTCTCATTAGCATCTCTTTTCCAGAAAAGGGTGCCAATGTAGACACAGCCTTAGTGTTTAGCTTTGAGAGTATATACTTATCTAATTGTATATTTCTGTTTATGTATATTTAGACATTGTGTATGTTCATATGGATATCCTTCTAGCTATCTATTTTAAAGGTTGTAAGTATTCATTAAATGCACTGAAGTGAATGACAGTTGTGAGTGCTTAGCACTAGTAACTGGACAACAACTGCTATAATGCAGTCGCTGTATCTGGAAACTCTGGGTGCACCTGTGTGTATATAATTACGTATACCTGTGCTTGTGTATATGCTTCCATAGACTATATACCTTTGTGCACATATAGTGGGATATTGTACCCATACCTATGGATGCAGACTTGGGTATGGTACGATGTGGCTATCCGTGGATATAAAGTGGATATCCACAAATTTGAAGGGTTCTAGATACAAAATTTGTATCTGCATCTGCATCTGCATCCACATCCATCTCTCCAAAAATGAGCTGTGGATATCTGCATCCACATTCCTGGATGAGGATACCCGCAGATTTGCAGAGCTCTATATATGTGTAACTGGAAATGGGAAGTGAAAACTATGATGGAATTAGGTGCCTTATTCTGAATTTAAGCCAAAAGATGAGGAGAAGGAACATTAAAGGCTCAATGTGTTTTAAAGGACATTGAATTGACCAAGCCAATTGCATATATGTTAAAATAGATGCCTCTCTCCCACTAAATGTGTTAAAAATAGCAAATCATCCCTTAATGTAGGGATTCCTAGAAAAGGCCCATGACTCTGATGATCCCACAGCATTTTCAAGAACAGAGAGGCAGCTGCCCTTTGCTAAAATTTCCCCTCTCCAGTGTCATTCAGCTATCTGCTGCCCTCCCACCCCAGAGCTGGCTGCATTTCAAAGGGATAGCATTTGCAATATGTCTATACAGCTAAATTCTTCACTGACATGTGCCTCCCCCAAACCTTATTGAAGATAATGGAGTGTAAGTGGGCATGCAATTTGCCCTGTATCTTATATTAAAAAAGGGAATCCTTTAAAGGTGAAAAATGCTGTATCAATGAATATTTCTCCTTTATTTTATTACATTAGTACTAGCGGAGAAGACGGTCTTGGTTTGGAACCCAAAGACAATTAGGAACAGACTTACTTATATACTTAACTTTAGGCAAGGTAACCACTCACAGTGAATAAAGTCAGTTGTGTGCATATATCTATGTAGAACTGGGTTCATAGACTAAGAAGCTGCATACAGCAGTGACTAAGATCTGTTCCCAAGAATACCTGTAACAATCTTTTTCCAGGAAAGGAATAGTTCTTTTGAAACACGTTTGGTAAACTTTAAAGCAGTAAGTTCATCCCTTGCTTAGTGCTTCTATAACACACACACACTTCTTCTTACACCCCCACACAATTCCAGTCTCAGTCTGTCTCCTTCTGAGCCAGGAGTTCAAAATCAGGGACAAGTTTCTAGCATGTAGCAGTGCACACTGACTTGCAGAAATAGTTAATGAGAAATTATACCATCCCTCACACACACACACACACACACACGCACGCGCACACACCACCCCAGAACAAAAAACCTAGAATAATAATTAAAAGATGCCTAGAAACGCTCTTGGAAGAGCATAAATTCTGAAGATGAAAGTAAATGATTAAAATAATTAAATACTTCAAGTTGACAAGCAGAAGCAGAATCTTGCCAACGGACATTTGTCGGTAATTAGTTAATTAATCCTAACACAAATTATAAGCCATAACAAACCAGTCAGGCTGAACGCAGCCGGCTGTTCAGAATTAAACTTAAATAAATAAATAAAGAGAGAGAGAAAGAGGAGAAAGAAAAGTTTAAGTTTCTTGCAAATTTTAGAAGATGCTGTCCAGGCACTGGGGTGTTTTTGAAAGAGAGGAAGCCAGGGCACAAGGGCTAGATCACTAGGGCAGAAGGTCAGAGCCTAGATTTTTTGTGCTCCCCCAGATGTTGTCCCATAACTGCTGCCACCTTTATCCTTCTGATCCTTTCTCCCACTTTTAGCTTCTTTCCGTCTTTCATTTCAGCTCCCCATGCTTGGCAAAAACTCCCGTTCCCCATGCAAGAAGCATCTTCCAAATCCTCTTTCAACACTCCACAGCTTGCCCTTCCTTATCTCAATAGTAATGGCTCTTCATAGCCTTGCCTCAGCAGGCACCCAGTGCGTTGTATCAGTCTGAGTTAGGGCCTGACCCTGTAGAAGAGCTGTGCATTGTCAACTCCCATGGACTTCAACACAAGAAGCTGAGTGGGAACAGCACCTTCAAAGAGGTGCTCAGTAGCCAGAAGGACTGGAATACTTGCAGCACTGTGAATTCTTCAGGGGAGGGACTTTGTCATGCTTCCAGAACGCTCTGTGCCCATAAGGGACTCAGGATAGAAGAGCAGCAGCAAGTGAACAAATTCAAAAGCCAACTTTTGCAAGATCTCCTTGTATCTGAAGAGGGTTATCCTCAAAGTCATGAACCAGGTACCATGGAACCCACTTAATATCATCTCCCTTCTCTTCTAGAGTCTCCGCCAATCAAGAAATGTCAAGACACCAATTCTAAGAGGGGCTGTGGGACGATAGGAGGAAAGAGGGCCTGGGTATGTCTGAAGTGGAATAACTGCGGCATGACTAGAAATGATTTTGCTCTTCACAACAGGATTTCAAAAGAAACATGATCTGGTGGTTAAAGCAGGGGTCTGGGAGCCAGGACTCGGGTTCTGTCTATAGTGCCAGGAGACAGTATGAAGTAACCCCAAGATTAAGGGTCCGGACTTCTCCTGTAGCTGAGGGCAAGTGTGTCCATCGATGCAAGCTGGGGACAGAGCCAAGAATCCTAGGCTCTTTTTCCATCTCTACCACTGATTGACTTGCTTATTTTGGGCATTCCATTAATCTTTGCCGTGCCTCACTTTCTCCATCCATAAAGTGAGGATCATGATAATGGCCTATCTCACAGGGCATCACCTTCATTCACTAACATTTAAAAGAGCTCTGAAATCCTTGGACTAGGGTTGCCAGGTGTCCAGTATTTGAACTTTATGTTCAGGAAACAAATTGAGAAAATATAAATGAGAAAATAGAAATGTCCGGTATTTTCTAAATAAAATGTAATGTAGATTGTGATGTAATGTCAAGTGTGTCTGGTATTTTTGTTGAAACCATCTGGCAACCCTACCTCAGACAAATGAGCAGAGGATTGACTAAAAGGACATCAAGACCATATCATAGTATAGTCAAGTTCCAAAGGGTGGCCCTAAGCACACAAGCAAAACTGGCCCCAGAATTCTGAACATAAAGCGAGGCTGTTCTGCCCTGCTCCAGCAAGTGTTCACAAAGGAAGGTCTAAGGGCTAAAGCGCATGCCCAGTTTGGTTCGGGCTCAAAGGTATTTAGTGCAAATGATACAAGGCTAAGAGGACACACTTGCAGTCAGCGAGCGAGGAGCTGGTTTGAGTTGGAAGATGGGGATGTTGCTTTAACTGTTGCAATGGAAGGGGTTTAATGAGCTGTACTCCAGTTTCTCACCTCTGGCAACCTTGGCTCAAGTCCAATTTGCAGCCCTAAATTAAGTGATCTGAGTGCTGCCCACACAAGTCCTACTGAATGACAGCTCATATGCTACCGTGTTCCTTCATATTATCACATGCAATCAGACCTGTGGACAAAGCTAGGAGCCATTCATGCCTGGCATCTTCCACAGCACAGCCTCTCAAATACAGAAGCACATGAGTGGCAACCACATATAGCAAGCACCCGTGTGGTCATCCAATCCTGGCCTGAAACCAATGCCATGTGACTCACCGGGCCAATCCAAAGTCAGCATCACAACTTGACTAGTGAACAGTGAATATAATTTGAGCACAGATTTTTTTAAGTGTGAAGAGAAAAAAAGAAAATCATCAGTTGCTTTCAAATAACAAAGAAATAAAAACAAATGGTGATGTCCTAGGTGAAATTTGTTAGAGGAAAAAAAATCACATTGACTTATTTGCTCAGTTACTTAATACAGTATCTTTCTCTATCTCAAATGTGTATATGGGTATAAATATATAGAATGTATATGTGTGTATATGCATGTATGACTGTATATTTACGTGTGCATTTTACAAGTGTCATAAATAATAGACAGAAATTAGATTTGAAAAAAAAGAGCTGTATGGAAAAAAATTAAGGATCATCCTTTCTAACTGAATTTCCTATTACGTGTGTGTGAAAGGGTTCCTGTTTACTATAAAGATCCAGCGAAGAGAAAGTTTTATTTTGTGTGTGCATGTGTGTGTTGTATGTGTGTGTTGTAAGTGTTTTGCATTATATGAGCTCTGACCTTCAGAAAGAAACAGAAGGAATATTTCCCCCCCTGAGGCTAGAGTTGTCAGTGAAATGTCTGTCTTTCTTAATAATTTCAATCCGGGTGACAGGGGACAGGGCATTTTGCTGTGAACGAACGTACTGTAAAAACTGTCAGATAGAATTTGTCTCAAGAAGCAACATTTCTATCTATTCAGGGTCATAATTACAGACATCTTATGACCTGTGGAGCAGTGCATTTCTCTCAACAAAAAAGGAACTCTAAAATATGAGGTCTGGTCATGCCGCTTTGGATTAATGCTAAATGGATTCTAACAAATAATAATCTCTAACCAAATATTTATTTTGCTGTTGTGGTTGTCCAAAATCTTTAATGAATGATGCATAGAAGTGACATGGTGGAAATGAAGGAATATAAAGAACTGCTTTACATTGGACTGGAGTAATGGTCCATTTCGCCCTGTATCCTGTCTCCAAACTGCCTCTCCGAATTTCCTTTGAATTGGCAGTGGCCAGTGTCTTCTTAATTAATGGAATAAGTAACTAAGCAAGTAATTTACCAAATAAGCATGATGAAAATTTGATTGTGTTTTCCCCAATTTTGAAACATAGGACATGGCGAAAAGACAGACATTTTAAGTGACCTGCAAGAATTCAAACAGAAGGAGAAAGTTAGAGAAATGGGAGAGGAATGTTTGAAATGGTGCTGCTGTCTATGAAACATCCAGAGCATTAAAGAAGTCTCCATTTGTTTTGTTAAAAGCTCATTGAGTCTTGATTTCCTGTCTGGTCTGTTCTCAATGGGAAAAAAGTATCAAATAACTTGAAGCAGATTTTTTTTCTCTCTCTCATGGCTTGATTTCAAAATTAGCAACTGACTGTGAAATCTGATCATTACACCGGTCTCCATACATAGACCTCCACAGTTAAAGCTCATGATGATCAAAATGGGAAATCATTTTTGGACACACTGAACTGTTTCTCCTCATGTTGCTGTTGGAGTACAAGGGTACATCTAGACTACATGGCTCCGTCGACAGAGCCATGTAGATTTGTTTGTTCGGCAAAGGGAAATGAAGCCGCGATTTAAATAATCGCAGCTTCATTTAAATTTAAATGGCTGCCCCGCTCTGCCGATCAGCTGTTTGTCGGCAGATCGGGGCAGTCTGGACGCTCCCCTGCCAACATGAAAGCCCTTTATTGACCTCCCCAGTAAACATCATCCTATGAAGCATAACAGGGAGGTCGATAAAGGGCTTTCAGGTTGGCGCGGGAGCGTCCAGACTAGTGCGCTGAGCCAACAAACAGCTAATCAGCTGTTTGTTGGCTCAGCGCAGCAGCCATTTAAATTTAAATGAAGCCGCGATTATTTAAATCGCGGCTTCATTTCCCTTTGCCGATCAGCCTAATCTACATGGCTCCATCAATGGAGCCATGTAGTTTAGACACACCCCAAGTGTATTCTGAACTATATTTCCCAGGCTTCCCAAAAAGATCAAACAGGAGCATCAAACTCGGGGATGCAATGAAAATGAGTGAAACAGGACAGCCCATATGATAGGCTACATACAACTTACTTCAGTTAATGAACACATTGAAGTTCCTTGCCTGGCCCCTACATGGTATACACCTAGGACCTACATGAAAAAGTTCTACTGGGGAAGCTCTCTTAAGAGCGCAGTAGAAAAGTGTGCAGCGGTTATGAGGCAAAATCCCAGATTGGAACATCCCAAAACTCTGGGAAAGTCTGAATCCAGTCCTGAATGTTACATGAAAGGCAAGACAGATGTGGATTTCTTTCTGTCACTTCAGCTAAGTATAACCCTGGGCAGAAGTGCACCTCCTGTGATCTAGTGTTACCTTTGCATCAGACTGAAGAGAGCACAGTATAAACTAGTCTGCCAAAAAAGGGCCTCATTTCAGCCTAGTTTTCATAAGTTACAACAAGACATGGGTCTGGACTAAACTCCTGGATATAAATACTTCCTCATTGTGGGGGAGCAGACACTGTATATTCTCCCCTCCTATATAATGAACCAAATCAAAGCTCTGATCCCTAACAATTCCCAACCCTCATTTGCAAGTTCCTTCCTTTTAAGGTTGTAGCAGCTCTATGCAAATGGCCATGTTAAATGGCCTTCCCTGCTGCATGTTTTACTTCTGCTACGTCTACACTGGCAGCTTCTTGTGCAAGAACAGCCGTTCTTCCGCAAAAACTTGCCGGCTGTCTACACTGCATGAGCGTTCTTCCAGAAGTAAATTTACAGTACAGCGTTGTAAAACAGGGTTTCTTCCGGAAGAGTTATTCCTCTCCCCATGAGGAATAAGCCCTCTTGCGCAAGAGCTCTTCTAGAAGAGGCCAGTGTAGATAGGCATCATGAATTTCTTGCGCAAGAAGCCCCTGTGGTTAAAATGGCCATCAGAGCTTTCTTGTGCAAGAGAGCATCTACACTGCCATGGATGCTCTTGCGCAAAAGCACATGGCAGTGTAGACGCTCTCTTGTGGAAGAGCTTTTGCACAAGAACTCTTCCACAAAAGAGTTCTTGCGCAAGAAGCTGCCAGTTCAGACATAGCCCTGGAGTGTTAAGAATGTCTTGCTCCATCTTGGAGCATAATGGTCCATAATTGTCCAAGCAGTGGTGAGCAACCTGCAGCTCAAAGGCCACATGTGGGGTTTTATGTGTGGCCCATGAGACATTTTGCTTACCATTGCTCACATACAGAGTTGCCAGATTCTGATGCTTTCCGCCTGCATAGGTTTTTTTCCAACGGTATTACTGAAGTGACGTGAGTGTAAAGCCAGGGCCCGTGAAGTGAGGATCATGCTGATTGCACACAACACTGATTGTGAGAGCCATGTGCTCCCTCTGCAACCCATCAAAGCACTGCCACACACCCTGCAAATTCTAGGTATGCAAGAGCAGTTAGCAAAACTACCCTAGCCCAAGAGACTGTCTAAATTATGACAATCTTGCAGCCCACTGAGAAGAAGTAGGTCCACTCCTGTGGCCCACTCAGTAATTTAAGATGCCAATTACTGGTCCAGGGTATGTGTCCCACTACCCCTTCCATTGCAACATCCATGTGTGGAAGTAGCTGCTTTTCTGGAATTAGAAAAGGGCACAGTAGAAGCCTCTATCCATAGTAGTGGATTGTACTGCGGCAATTCTCCTGCAATGTGCAATGAAACTAGTTTATTCTTGGCCTTTAGTCTCTTGAGTAGAGATGACTTCTGTGTTTCTTGATTTCGTCATAATGAAACAGCCTGTGTACCAATTTGCAAAGTTTCTCTCTCTCTCTCAAAAAAGGAATCCTTTGACCCATACTGTGGTGTAGCCTTTTGTTTAACGTTTCTGTGTGTGCGTTTGGCATTCAGGAAAGTGAGGGATCATTGGTTAGAAAGAGGTTCAGTGCACTCCAGCTTTTCCACACAGCTTTCCTGCAATTCCTTGCTCTTTCCCACAATTCCTTTCCTGCCACCTCCAGTCTAGTTCTGAGCCCACCCAGAGTTCTGCCAATGCATTGCTGTCCTGCTCTGCCTCCAGTTGACCTGACCCCCCAAAATGCTCTGTGGATGCATTTCAGTTATGACCTGCACCTGCTCTTGTAATGCCAATCCGTGGGCCTCACTTGAGTGAAGGTGCTTCTATAGTGTTGATTTTAGTGGAGTCGTACCTGGGATGAAGTGCTCCCTGACCTCCAAGTAGTTCAGACATTCCTGGGATTGTCTAAGTTACGAAAAGCTCTCTCTCTAAGGGTACGTCTACACAGCAATGTTATTCTGAAATAGCAGAGTGTGCATCTACATTACAAGCCTTTATTTCGAAATAATGTTGAGCTGGAGGACTTCTTACTCGTACCCATGGTAACCCCCATTTTACAAGGAGTAAGGGACGTCAAAGGAAGAGTGATTTTCCTTTGCATTCCCGCTGTGTAGATAGCGCTAAAAGCTGAGTTAAGCTATTTTGACTTCAGCTATGCAATTGACATAGCTGAAGTTGCATAGCTTATTCCGACTTTAGCCCTGCTGTGTAGACATACTCTAAGGCACCTGGACATTCCTGTATTATCACTGAATGCTTGTCCCTCTTGAACAATCACACCATGTCAATTTCCCCAAGGATGTTAACCCCAGTCTCCTGAATGAATTCCATGTTGGGTCACTGACTTTGCCTGTTTAAATCCTGCTTGCTGTTTCAACTGGAAATGGGATTCTTTGTCCCTTCCTGCCTTTTCCTATTGTGTAGAGTTGCTAAATGCTATTTAACAGCTGACCGGCTCCACCCAAGATGTGGCTGCACTGCACTTGTGGGATTCCTTAATCACGTAAAGTCAGTCACTCACCTTGCGGATCCTATGCACTATGTAAATTTAAGATCATATTATTATGGAATGATTTAGCATTAATTTAATAGTGATGCAATGTTACTAAATTGTATCAGTGGAGATTATAATAAAGCAAAGCCCTTTCTTGTCCAACACTAGTGGGTTATCCACTGTAGCCATTAAAAATATCACGACAGAATCTGAGGATGAAATTATGGCCACACTGAAGTCAATGGGAGTTTTGCCATTGACTTCTATGAGCCTAAGGTATCACCCCAAATGCCTACATCTAAATTCCCTCTTAACGTAACTGCTTCCAATGTCCCAGGCTACAAAGAAATTGCAGCAAGGGAGGTTTTGGTTGGACATTGGGAAAAATTTCCTAACTGTCAGGGTGGTTCAACACCAGAATAAATTTCCCAGGAAGGTTGTGGAATCTCCATCATTAGAAATTTTTAATAGACGGTTAGACAAACATCAGTCACGGATGACCTGGATGGTGCTTAGTCCTGCCGTGAGTGCATTGGATTGGACCTGATGACTTCTGAGGTCCCTTCCAATTCTAATATGATGTGATTCTATGAAAAAAGCATGTCAGGGCAGCCAGAGTTGCAGCAAAGAACTCTCAGCTGCCTCTTCCCCCATTGCCACGGTTCTCCTAACCTCTGCCTTGGAGCTGCACCTCAAGATCTTCCTGCTTGCTGTGCAGGATGGGGGAGAAAAAAAAGAGGTTGGTGATATCAAGGTTTCTCCCCCCCCCCCCACCCTACCCCACCCCACCCCACCCCAGTACCACATCTCCACAGAGTGAGCAAGGCAAGGCCTCTGAGAAGGAGTGGGGCGGGGAAAGGGCAAGGCCTTGGAGAAGGGGCGAGGAAGGAAGTGGGACAAGAGTATTTGGGTTTAAGGTAGATCCTGGACTGACTTGAATTGAAAAAGTGATCTTGTGCTTAAAAAGGTTGGAGACCACTGCTCTAAGGCATGGGCTGTCACTTTACTATATGTTTGTACGGTGCCTAACACAATGGGGCCCTGATCCTTAATGAGGGCTTCTAGAATATAAATAATAATAGCCTCACTAGCTAATGAGTTCCTTTATATAGTTCTTTGAGGTGTATGGGGTCTGAAAGATTCTAGGCAAAAAAGGAAATTAAATTTTATTCCCTGTCAGTAATAGGAAACATGCATCCTATTAGTCTCCCTAACGTTTGCTCTCTTTTGAGCTGTAATACAGCAGGAAGGGAATATGTCATGCTATGCTACTAGGAGGCTTTTAAACTAATCTTGTACAGTAGCAGTGACATTTCCTATGTCCCAGTGATTAGATTAAGTACGAATGACACTCATTTTGCTGTTTTGCTGCAGCGAACATCCCCTTGTCGACACAGGCTGAACAACTGAGGTTGCCTTGAATGAGCATCCTACAGGAGGGCCATGGCCCCATCTGGTCTCTGAACGATTCTCACCTGTAAGATCAATCCATTGGAGACAGACGCATGTGCTAATCAGCTCCATTGACACTATGGACAGCAAGTTGCAATCCATTTTCACCTGCAAACTCCAATCAATTCTCCATTCTGGCAATTGCAGGGTGGAGAGTAAACACTCTTCAAATGACTGAGGATCAGGAAATAGTTATAGTTCCAACTGGAGGGACCAGTTAACCCACTGCATGCCAGCTGGTGATAGGTCTGGGTGCTCAGCCCTTGCATTATCAGAGCATCCAGCTACCATTAAGTTTTTCCTGCAGTGTCAGTGGGAAGGTCGGCCCTTAGCAAGGCGCTTTATTGTCACTGCACGGGGAACACACATTCTTTCCATATTAATGGTAATCATCACTGCTTCGGGATGCACGGGTCAGATGAATGGGAGATTTTCCATATTCATAGGACTCCCAATGCAAAGCTGCTGTGTGCAGGAAAAGCCAGCACTGCAGTGAGCTGCTTTTCATCCTGCTAATAGTTCACTCTGCATCCCAGGAGAACGGAACTCATGATTTAAATATAAACTGACAAAACCCCTTCACCTCGGTAGTGTTTAACACCCAGCTGTCAAAACAAACAACACATGAAACAAATGCTCAGCAATGGAAACCTTGCCAGTTGAAACCCTGACAAGCACAGTTCGCCACAGGTGAGCTAGGCTCAAGAAAGCTTGGGCAAAATCAAGTTCTGTGCACGACCAGGGGATCTCACCATCCTAGACTGGGTGGAGAAGGAGCAGCAGGAGTCTTCTCCCATTTGATTAGAGAAAACTCCCATTTTAATTTTATTTAAGACCACAGAAAGGAGGCAAGATGAGGAAGTGAGGCTGAAAGCTACATCTGTGGAGCTCGGGCTAACAGGCTAAATAAGAACAAAGAATCATCTCAGCGGCATAAAGTATCATACATGTGTCACATGATGTGACGGTAGCTCAGTCCAACAGCTCAGACTGTGACCTGTGAACCTGGGTCCTGTTCTGAGCTCTGCCCCAATTGACTGCAGTGGTTTTCAAAGTACGGGCCGTGACCAAGTGAATAGTGGGGGTGCTAAGGCAGGTTTCCTCCCTGTCCTTGCACTATGAACCACACTGCACTCCAGAAGTGACCAGCAGCCGGTCTAGCTCCTAGGCAGGGGGCTACAGGGCTCCACACAATGCCCTCCCCGTGGACACCGGCTCCACACTCCAGCCAATGGAAACTGGAGTGGACAGTACCTGTGTGTGAAAGCAGCATGCAGAGCTGCTTGCACACCTCTGCCTAGGACTCAGACCTGCCCCTTGCTGCTCCTGGGACAGAACTTGGTCTGAGATGACAAGACAGGTGGGAAGCAGCCTTAGAATCCCCACTGGAAGTAAGCCCATGTCCAACCCAGCGCCCCAATCTCCTGCCCCAATCCTGAGTCCCTTCCTGTCTTCCAAACCCTTCATTCCCAGCCCCAGCTCGGAGCCTAGTCAAAGGATACAATTACGTTGGGTCACGGGCATCAACAATTTTCTTCAACTGGGTTGTGAGGAAAAAAAGTTTGAAAACCACTGATTTACTGTGTCATCTTTAGTAATCACTGCCTCAGTGCCTTCATTTCACCCATCTGTAACATGAAGGCAACAAGAGTTTTCCACTTCTGGGAAGGGCTGTGGAACCAACATTAGAAAATAAGATGTACGTGCCAAGAACTGCAATACTGTAATTATAAAACTGTTTCCACAAATGCAATGCTGAAACATACAGTGGTGAGGGGCAACATCATAACACAAACTCTAATCAAATCATCTTGAACATAACCTGTCTAATCCTTGTGCAATGTACTTCCAACAGGTTCCTTGCACAGTGTTCCTAGTCATTCCATAATCATGGATTAAATCGCATCGCCCTGCTGTAAGGTAGGTAAAATAGCCCCATTTACTACTGAATAAACTGAAGCATAGCTAAATTATTTGACAGCCAAGGGTCACAAGATACATCAGTGACAGAATCCGGAATTGAACCCAGACTACTTCCCTTCCAATCCCTTGCTCTAGCCAACAGATAACACTGTTTCCTAATTCTATATTGTCTCCGATAAACTACGATACTTTCTGGAGAGTTTTTGATCTGACTCAAGAGTGTAAAGGTCTGAATTCAATCCCTGACTTTAATATAGACTGGCTGTGTGTCCATGAGTGACTCACACATGTTCTAAGCCTCAGTTTCCCCATCTACAAAAACTGGTCATGTCTGTATTGTATAACATGATACTGCCTGTCCTGGAGGGCACTAGTTTCTGTGCAAAATTTGGAAATGATCCATTGGGACAGCCTTTGTTAAATGTTTTGAGATCTACAAGTGTAAAAATTGCTTCAGAAGTGATCAGTATTATTACAACCACACACCCTGCCGTGCACTATTGCTCACAGACCTCCTCCAGAAGAGGCAGACAGCTGATGGACGGATACTATGGGAAAGACTGCAATCTGATCAGGTTAACTGCTTGTTGCGTAAATGTAACAATAACAACTGTAGCAGTGGGTGGACAGCTTGTGAAGGGATAAAAAAGGAGCTGCTGAAAGATTTGAAAAAACAGTGTATGACTCTGTGGACACTGTCGTTTTCAAATTGTTGGTGGAATTACTTGTCTGCATTTGGGTCTTGGCTGGGGCAATCAGCACCAATTAAACAGATTTTGATTCCTCCCCCTTCCCCTGCAAATACCATCATAAATTAGAAAATATAGGTTTTTGCCAATGTCCAGAGAAGAGGACAAAAGGGTACTCTCTGGGCCAGATCCTCAGCTGATATAAATTAGCATTGCTCTGCGGGACCCTTCCTCTAATAAAAAGGAGAGCCTATATGGACTATGGCTCTTAAAAGGTGTGTAATTAGCTAACTGAATAATGGCTGGAAAATTCAGCTGTTACACAGTTACACACCAGGCTTCAGGTGGCTCCCCAGGAACTGGTGTATGCCAGGAGCCAGCTCCCAGTCAGTACTGGCTCCCACCTGCCGCCCCACTCATGGGAAGCCGGTTGCTGCCCCATGCTTCTGCCTTGGGAACCAGACCGGCAGCCATGTGTAACCATTTGGGTAACCATCACCCATTTAAATGACTACACTCTTACATCCCTAATATGGACCTGTGTTATGTATTCTTTTTACTGACATTTATTGGTTTATAGCTTTTCCAGTATAGTCAAATATCCTCTCCTCCTTGGTGTGCAAGATATTACAGTTTTTCATCCTAGCCTATCTTTCTACCCACATTTCACACATATGCTGGTTCATTATTGTAAAATTACTCGTCAATATCGTTATAGTGTTGTCCTGGAAGTATGGGATCCGTTTGTAATTCAGGATAGCTCAAAAACCCAAACTGGTTTGTTATCACGTAATTACTTGTGAATGCTAGACATATTCACTCAAACACACACAGGTTTGTTGAGTCATTTATTTCAGTCACACAGTGTGTTAATTGCTGGATTCCTTATAAGACCAAAGCCACACGAAGTGCTTCTTATTGGTTTTAGCCCTGCACTTGGAAGACACAAGGTTAAATTCCCTGCTCCGCCACAGACTCCCTATGTGACCTAGGGCAAGTCACTTAATCTCTTTGTGGCTCCATTCCCCATCTGTAACATGGAGATAATAGCTATTCCCTACCCCACAGGGGAGTTGGGAGGCTAAATACATTAAAAGAATGTGAGACGCTCAGATTCCGCAACAGTGGAACGTCATGTAAGTACCTAAGATATCTAAATAGTTGCTTATAAATTTTGGTTTATTTACAACAGACCCGAAAATAAAATTTTAAAAATTCCTATAAACAATCTTAAAACATTTGGTTAGAAAATAAAATAAAATAAAATTTGGAAACAAGTATAAGGAGAAAAATCCAGCCATTCAAATCTTAAAACACACAGCGGCTCTGATATTGTCTATTTAATTATTGGGTGTCTCCATTTCTTAACTGCACTATTGTCTTTATTTTATCAGTACAATTGCTTCTGAAATGCCTTACCTCCAGAAAGGGATGTAGGTATGTAGTGTATGTATGTGGCCTTCCTAAACAGGAAAATTCAATCTGTCAAGAAACATTCAATAACAATCTCAACATTTAATTGCACCCAAGGGCACAATAAAAATCAACACGAATGGTAGTTGTTGATTTTTTGTTAACCCTTCTCTTAAAAAAAACCTCTAAACCTGCTAAGTTAAAACGCCTGGCTGTGTATATATATGCAATATGTATAGAGACCTATAGGGAAAAATGTATTTAAAACTTCAAATTGGATCCACACAAGAAAACACATTTAAAAACTGGCACAGAGCTTTGCCATTGTTAGGTAAAAGAAAACATCCTGTTTTGATTTATGCACGCAGCACTCAATTTAACAAGTGTAGCTATGGGCAATTGGAAAACAGTCAAAATGCTGAATTTGCTGCTTACTCTCATTTATACAGTTTCCTAAAGACAATTTGCTGTTGCTTTTTGGCATGGCTGGAATTTTTTTAACCCACAAGGACAATGTTCAATTTTCATAACTTAATGGTGACTGTGCTGACATAGCTGCATTCAGCTATATGCCATGCAGCACAGAGTTCAGTATTTCATTTCCTGAGCAGTTTTCCGCACGGTGACTGGTAAGATAACTGGTGATGGGTTTTTTAAAGCTTCAGAGGGCTCTTTCAGTAATGGACTGCTAATCTTTATGGGACAACTCTTAGGCCAGGTCTACACTGAACCTGGAAGGCTGGCTTAAGGTACACAACTCCAGCTACGTAAAATACGAAGCTGGAGCTGACTTACCTTAAACCGAACTTGGCGGCATCCACACAGCCCTTACTCCCTTAGGGTATGTCTACACTACCCTCCTAGTTCGAACTAGGAGGGTAATGTAGGCATACCGCACTTGCAAATGAAGCCCGGGATTTGAATTTCCCGGGCTTCATTTGCATAAGCGGGGAGCCGCCATTTTTAAAACCCCGCTGGTTCGAACCCCGTGCAGCGCGGCTACACGGGGCACGAACTAGGTAGTTCGAACTAGGAAGCCTAGTTCGAACTACCTAGTTCATGCCCCGTGTAGCCGCGCTGCACGGGGTTCGAACCAGCGGGGTTTTAAAAATGGCGGCTCCCCGCTTATGCAAATGAAGCCCGGGAAATTCAAATCCCGGGCTTCATTTGCAAGTGCGGTATGCCTACATTACCCTCCTAGTTCGAACTAGGAGGGTAGTGTAGACATACCCTTACTCCTTGTGACTGCAAGGAGTACAGGGGCTGTCAAGAGCTGTCCTCAGCTTTCGATTTAATGGGTCTACACCAGACCCACTAAATCGAACACCAGAACACCAATCTCCATCATGGCGAGTGTAGACGTGCCCTTATCGAGCATACTAAGTGAGTTCCCAACCTATGGTTCGGAACCTATGGTGGAGTCTAAACAATAAACCAAGTGCCAGTCAGGGTTATTCTATAAGGCTACATCTCCGCTGCACTGTTAAATTGGAAAAAGAAATGCAATTTGCAGTACGCAAATTGTGTATTTTTTCCAATTTACTTTTAAAAGAGGTTCTTTCAAAATTTGGCGTGTCTACACAGCACCAAATTGCGAAAGAAAGTGCTCTTTCAAGCCTTCCCTTACTCCTCATAGAACAAGGTTTACAGGGATGGTGAAAGAACATGTCCGTTCTTTCAAAAATGTCCTTGGACGCGGCATTGCTATCCCAAAAAAGCAATGCAGTCTAGACGTAGCTTATGTGAATTGATTGTCTGCTTTTCAGTGGCCAGATAATTAGAAGATTTGTTGTTGTTGTTAATTATTTATATTACTGTAGCACCTGGAGCCTCCCAACTGCTAGATGCTGTACATACGCAAAATAAGAGACAGCTTTTAGTCTGAGGAATTCACAATTTAAATAGATGAAGGGTGGGAGAAAGGAAGGACATAGAATGCGAGGAACAAAGGAATCGTCACTTACTGAATATCAACTTTGGTTTTACTTACAGAAACTCCAGCTCAAGCCAAAGGAGTGAAATCAACAAATTGCTGTCACAGGAGGAAATGTCTACAGCTCCACCAGCAAACTGTTCAAGTTAACAATCGATATGTAAAAAAGCAGCCGCTTTTGACATCTAGAGTTAGGAGCTTTCCTCTGGTGTCTGGTTTCTCACTCTGACAGACTAATTCTGCAGGGGAAAAAAAGTTTTGAATGACAACCAGATGGGTTAAAATTTAGGGCCTGCTTCATCTCCCATTCAGTCTAAAGGGAATGTTTCCATTGACTTAAATGGACTATTATACGGACTGTAATAAGGGCCTCCCTAAATAATTGTGGATGTGGTGGGGGGAGGGGTTACTGTGGGCTGATGGGGACACTAGCTAAACGTCTGAATACATATTTTTAGTTGCTTTCTACAGCTCATCCACCACTTTCACTACTAAGTATGCTGAAAGTCACTAAGGGCATGTCTACACTACAGAGTTATTTAAAAAAAACCTCCCATTATTTTGAAATAACAAGGTGAGCGTCCACACAGCAAGCCCATTATTTTGAAATTATTTTGAAATAATGGACTTGTTTTTTTCAAAATAATAACTCCTCATTCTACGAGGAATACTGTTTATTTCGAAAGAAGGTTGGTGTGGACGATTAGTTGCTGTTATTTCAAAATAACTACTCCCCAGAGTCATTCAAAGTAATTACTCCCCAGCGCTTCCTGGGGCTCTAAGTTGAGGTAACACATTCACATTAAGGGAGTCTGCCTTGGACTAATTTCGAGGCTTCTCTCTAGCGTGGACATGCTATTTCAAAATAGTTATTTCAGGAGTTATTTTCTAAATAAGTTAGTTCAAAATAACCTAGTAGTGTAGACATAGCCTAAGAGACATGTGCGGATGCAGACACCTCTAGCTCAGCTTTTCAGTGCAGCTGGCATTGCCGGCTAATTCAGACACAAAGCTGGGCAATAGATAAATTACTCCGTCACTCCAGGAACGATTTCACTGGCTTTTGTCACAGTTCGACTCCTTTAGACTACAAAGACTGTAGGCTGTGGAGGCAGCAGCAATTTCTTTCAGAAAGAATTCATGCCCAAGAACCTTTACCTTACAAACACAGTTCATAATTTTCCTCTATATTTGGAGCATCAAAAAGCTTCAGTAGAAAGTAGGTCTAGTCATTGTCATTAATTGTTTATAGTACAACTGACCATACTTCTTCCAGTTTTATGTTGCTATGAGGGCTGGCAACTCTATTTGCAGTGGGCAGTGATGTTTAGACAGCACAAATTCAATCTCCTTCCTTCTTCTGAGTTTTGCCTTGGGGTTCTCCTGGCATTAATCCCAGGCTTGCCTGAAAGGTGCAACAGCTTCAAGGAATATATCAAGTTTCAAGTCCATGGCAAAACCAGAAACGAGGGGAATTAGATGGTTTTCTATTTTGTTCACAAAGTTCTGCTCCTGATGCAAAAACATTTCCTTCTACACTATACTCTGAAAACCACTGAACATCTTAGAATTTCAGTTGTGTGAGAGCCTGAACTCAAAGACAGGAAAAGAGATCAAGAAGATATCGAGGCCAATTTACTATTCATGCAGGCATTTAGACCCACTCTAAACGCAGCACACAATCCACATATTCATCGACACATCCATCAAAGTGGTCCTTGGCCAAAATCCCTTTGTCCTATAGCGAACTGTGCATCTATTAAACTATGTCCACACTAACAGCTTTTAGCAAAGAGGTTGTGTCAACACACTCCTGTCACTAAAAGTTGGGCAGTGGGGCCTCTGTCAGCTCTTTTGCTGACAAAATACTTCTAGTCCCTATGAGCAGCATTTGCTTCGTCAAAGCACTGTTTCGCTGCTAAAAAATTTGTCAGGGGTGGGGAGTGGGGGTTAGCAACTTTGAATGGCAAAAAATTTGTCACTCAATTGCCAGTGTAGACATAGCCTTAGTTGTTATCCTCCCACCCCAACCCTTTGGCGTGAAAAGTGTGATTAGTAAGGAAAGACAGTGTTGTGACTTTAGACTGTGACTCGAGAGATATGGGCTCCATTTTTGGTTCTGCCACCGACACCTTTGGCAAATTACTTTATTGTGTCTTAGGCTTTGTCTACGCTGGCATGTTTTATTGCCCAAAACTGCCTTTTGTTAACAAAACAGTGAATGTGTACTCACTACTTTTTTCAGGGAAAGGGTGGGCACAGATCGCTGTTCCCGACAAACAGGAGCTGCAGGAAGTGGTGTCCCAGTCCACACCGTCACCTGCTGCTCCCATTAGCCAGGAACAGTGACCACAACCAAGAGGCGCTATGATCACCAGTACCTGCATCCATGGAGGTAAATACAGCGGCGGTGGCCCAACAGGGGCTAACCCTCACGAACCACCACCTTATTGCCCACTCCTTCCCTAATAAATCTGTTAGTCTTTAAGGTGCCAGAGGACTCCTCATTGTTTTTGCAGCTACAACACCTCTCAGTCTTTGGGAAAGGGACTCTTTCATTATGTAAATGTACAGCACCTAGTACGGAGGGCCCTCAAGCTGCTACATTGATAGGAATAATAGCAGAGAGATAAAAAAATAATAAAAAAGAAATGAAAAATGGGGAGGGAAGGGGAAAATTACTTTTTTCCTGAACCAGTTCTAAGTGGTGAGAATATGTAAGATATTCCATTTAAGTTTAAGATAGGCACCATTATTGCGGAAAAGCTTCCCTAACTTGGCCTCTTTTATAATTGGGGTCACCATCACTAATTTTTTTCTTGACAAAGTACTGACAAAGTAATTCTGTCTCCTGCCTGCAAATCCTGCTGAGCTGACAGAGACCAAAAACAAGCTAGGGGCTATCCGGTCTCACACATCACAAAAATTGTTTGGTAAGTTTTAATTGCAGTCTGCATATCTAAGGATGATATAAAGGACAAACTGAACATTGACTCGGATCCCAGTTTTTTGCTGTTTTTCCCCCAATGGGAAAAATCATTTGACTTGTTATCATTATGCATTTGATCTGGACTCACCAAGGGAATCAATAGGGAACATCACTGTGTAATTTTGTACCTGTTCATCTAAGTGACACAGATTTGGTCACATCAGGGACTAGCATTTGAGAATGGCACTTGAGTTGCACACCTGCATGCATAACAGTGTTCAGGATGGTTAGACATTGTGTTAACATTATTTAGTGTCTACACCAAATTAGCTTGATATAGGAAAAGATTCATTGACACAGGCCTGGAAGGGTCCTTGAGAGGTCATTTAGTCTAGTCCCCTGCACTCACAGCAGGACTATGTATTATGGAGTTTGGAATTGCTATTTCTCCCTTCGTGGTATGACTGCTGAATACTTTCCTGGCCTGCATAAAGTACTCCTGACTGACATAAAACCACTGCAGGAAGTGTATCATTCAGAAAAATCCATGGGATATAGGTCCATCAGTGGCTATTAGCCAAGAAGGTCAAAGACACAACCATAAGCTCTGAGTGTTTATAAACCTTCAACTTCCAGAAAATGGAATTGGGACAATAGGGGATGAATCACTCAATAAATTCCTTCTTCTGTACATTCCTTATGAAAAACCTGACACTGGACGAGACAGACCGTTACTCTAAGTCAGCCAGGCTGTTCTTATTGTCAGATCAACAACAGTTTCTTCTCGTGCCTGACTATGGTGATAAATGTGAAGCTACGGCAACGATGTGTAAGTGCACTGACCTGCTCTCGGTACGGTGGACAAGCAGCTTAAGGTGTGTGATTGGCAGGATATGGCGATGCATAAAGGCAGTGATGTGCTCCCTATGGCCAGGCCCTTTGCAGTCCTGCAACCACGAGGCTGCCCCCTGCAAGGAAACACATTCTGGTACCTGCTCCTCTTGCCATGAACCCGGCTGGGGGAAGGAGCCTGTTGCCCACCAACGCACGGACACAGGGAGCCACGGTCAGCCCTGCAGCTAACACTCCGCAGCCAGCCTGTCCCTAAGCCACGTGCTCGGACACCACAGGGGACTTAGGAAGTGCACTGGCCCCCTGTGCCCCCCATATTTTAACTGCTGAACGGGGTGGCCACACGTGCCCCTTCCTGCGTCTCTGAGTGGCTCTCCCTGCAAGCCCTGCCCCGCAGGCACAGTTGCCCCGTCACACCCTGCAAGGTTAAGTGAGGAAGGCCGGGGGGGGGGGGCACGCCAGACACCCCCATGGCTTCCGGGGCCCAGGCCTATCCATGTTCTCTCAGAATTGGGGGGGGAGGGGCAGGAAGAAATGAAAGGCGGGTGGGGGGGAAGAGGCGGAAGAAGGGCAGAGTCTGGGTAAAGTGGGGGGTGGGGCAGAGGTCCCTGGCTGGAGCGCCCGAGGTCACCTGACCGCACCCCCCCCCCCGCCGCCCGCGCGCTCAGGCGGCGCTCTCGCGAGACCGTGTGACTGCGTCATCGCCGCGCGCCGGGTCGGTCGGCCTCGCTGTGTCACGTCGCGCTGTGGCGAAGGGAGGGAAGCGACCGCCGGCCCGGGCCTGAGAGGAAGAGCGCGCCCCGGCCATGGAGTACCTGATCGGCATCCAGGGCCCCGACTACATCCTGCTGGCCTCCGACACGGTGGCGGCCTCCAGCATCGTCCAGATGAAGCACGGTGAGAGGCGGGGCAGTTGCTTGGAGTGAAGGGGCTTGAGGTGGGCGGGATGAGGGGACCGTTGCTCGGGGTGAGGGGGGGGTTGAGGTGGGCGGGGTGAGGGGACCGGGGTGAGGGGGGGTTGAGGTGGGCGGGGTGAGGGGACCGGGGTGAGGGGGGGTTGAGGTGGGCGGGGTGAGGGGACCGGGGTGAGGGGGGGGTTGAGGTGGGCGGGGTGAGGGGACCGGGGTGAGGGGGGGGTTGCGGTGGGCGGGGTGAGGGGACCGGGGTGAGGTGGGCGGGGTGAGGGGTGAGGGGGGGGTTGAGGGGACCGGGGTGAGGGGTG
Organism: Pelodiscus sinensis; assembly: GCF_049634645.1. Classification (NCBI taxonomy): domain Eukaryota; kingdom Metazoa; phylum Chordata; order Testudines; family Trionychidae; genus Pelodiscus; species Pelodiscus sinensis. The sequence continues at coordinate 7,247,958 of NC_134735.1, read as the reverse complement.
AGGGGGGGGTTGAGGTGGGCGGGGTGAGGGGACCGTTGCTCGGGGTGAGGGGGGGGGTTGAGGTGGGCGGGGTGAGGGGACCGTTGCTCGGGGTGAGGGGGGGCTTGAGGTGGGCGGGATGAGGGGACCGTTGCTCGGGGTGAGGGGGGGGTTGAGGTGGGCGGGATGAGGGGACCGGTGCTCAGAGTGGGGGGGTTGAGGTAGATGAAGATTTCTTTTCCCTCACTGCCTCTGATGTAGACTCCAGGGCTCTGGCACAGGTGTGCAGCTCTCTTGAGAGATCCCTGCCCCCTTGATTATAGCTCTTCTTGTGCACCTGCTGCTGTGTCACCACTTGCTATTTATGCGCCTTTAAACTGGGAAACAGGCTAGCTTTTAGAACTCGACGGAATTTGCTTTATCTTCTGCAAAATAAGGTATTCCTCAAGATATATAGTGGTGTATTGTGAAACCAACCCAGGGGGCTTTGACGAGAATTAGGGTTCCATTGTGCTGCATGTAGTGCAGACACTGAGGAAAGCATGGCTCCTGCCCGAAGAGCAACTTGTGCAGTTGATAATTTCCTGATGGAAAGGTACTTCCTCTATGTAGCAAACATGGCTTAGAAAATTTAAGAAAAGCAATTTATGTTCTATTTTCTCTTCTGTGACTTTAGATATTTGTATGCATTCTCTACTAGTTCTACAGCATAATCATGAATTTGTCATCTCAGACTCTTGAAGTAGAGTCTAGAGACCCAGGTTAGGATTCCCCTGTATTTGGCAGTGTATACATTTATGAGAGTGAAGACTATCTCAGCATCATAAAGTATGTACATATAGGATGAGGGGCAAGTAATGGAGGAAAAGAAGCAGTAGGGAAGTCAAGGTATCAGTGAAATTATCCCAACTGGTATAATTAGCAGTAGTCAGAGTACATCCACTCTTTACCCATTATGGAGTGATGCATAGGTATCACACCAAAGGGTGAGTTTTAAGAATAGATTTCATGGCTAACAGCGTAATGATTTTTTTCCCCTTGACTTATGTGGTTCTCTTCCCTTCCATGAGAAGCCGCATAGGAGAAATGGAAGGGTAATTGAGAGTTATTAAAAATGAATCAAATTAACATCTGTAAAGCATTAGATGTTAGCTCTTGGAAGATGTAAGAACCAAATTGTCAGCCCATTTCTAAGTTTTTTCAAATAGAAAAATCTTCATTATTGCTCACCTGAGAGAAATGAGTGAAACCAAAAGAATTAACATCAGGTTGTGTGAATGTAACCACTGGAGTAATGTAACATTACTGGAGATGGAAAAATATTACTATGAGCTCTTGTAATCTTTAGGTTTTATAAAGAAGCCTGTGGATTTTCACTTCTATTTTTTTATTATTATTTTAAAATCTGTTGCTAGAATACTGAGCATTCTGAATAATCTACTCAAGTGTTGGGAGAAGAGTACAGATACTACTTACTCCAGGGTTTTACTTCCTTTCTGAGTCATTATCCAATGGAAATGGACTGGGTCAGCACTTGAAAAATTTATATATTTCCTTCAGAAATTTTAATTTTCATTTGAACCAGGAGGAACCAAGGCTTCCATGACTCGATCTGTTTCTGTTATTACTTTTTAATAGCATTAACTAAAACAAACCTATCTGAACGGGTAGAAAATGGGTCTAGGTACGTGGTGTCCAACACACTAGGCACTAGCCACATGTGGCTATTAGGCTGGTTGAATGTGGCTAGTCTGCTTCAGAACTGGTTGGACACCACAGGACTCCTATCAACTTTACCTGTAGTTCATTTGAACTGATGTTATAGTTGATGGCAGGGACACCTTAAAATGTCCTTACTGCAGGCCAGGTTTCAGGGCTTAGGTATTAGTCAGTGGGATTGTTCTCATGAGCATAGTAATGCATGTTTGTGGGACTTGTTTTACCTCGCTAATATAGAACTAAGTGCTGTCAGCTGTTCGTGTGCCACATATAATTTTTTCCTCTTAAAAAGTTACTAGATCTGTATTGTCAGCCACAAGTATTGAGGAAATCAGGAGCTAGGGCCCCCAAAACTAAAGTTATTAATGTGACTTTGGTTTCAGGGTTGATATTCACAGTTGAACTTTTATGTTAACACAGTTCCATTTTCAAGTGCTTTTCTTCAGTCAGGAGGGTTAAACTTCCTTTCTTTATGTAAAAATATTTTTTGTTTAATCACATGAATCCAGCAGCTGGGGCTTTAAAAATAAGCGAGCCAAACATCATTCCTTTCCCTTGAATATTGGGAGTATTTCAATGAAATTGGAGACATTGATCTTGCAGTGTAGCCAATCTGATTGCTATACCTCATTTAATGTCTGCAAAAATGAAGAAAAGTAGTATTCCTGTTTCATAAACAACATGCTAAGTTAGGGAGAAATCTCTGCAATAAATTGCAGTCTTTTCTCTAAATTACCAAATACAGTCAGGTTTTTAAAAAAGTTTTTGTAAAATGTGTTTAAATCTTGTTGGAATTGATTTAATCTTTTCAAGCAAACATAGTGACATCTGGGATTTATTAATCCTAGTTTGAAAAACTGTAACCTATATGTAGTATTGATATACAATATTTCTGGTAGTGTTTTTTTTCCCTTCAAAGTGTAAACATATTACAGAGCATGATCAATCCTGAATAGCAACCCCTGAACGCTCAAAAGCAACTTTTAAAGTATTTAACAACTCCATAATACTCTCCAAATCCTATTAAAGGATTGTAACATTTCAGAAGCTTTCAAACATGGTTTCCAGGGAAGATTATTTAACAGTATTTAGTAAATGGAAAGTGAAAGTGAGATTCAGATATGGAGATTTAGACTGCTGTTCTGTAGACCAAGCCTGAATATGGAGAAGCATTTTTCCTTAGGCACTAGCAGCTGCTTGAAAATTTATCTATCTTATCTAGTTAAAGCAGACTGGTGGTCAGATAAGATTACAGTATTAGGGATAGTACAAAATTATGTTTCTATAGTTTTGTTGTCATCAATGAGATTTGAAAAATGCTTCAGAAAATTACAGTTTTAAAGTTTTGATTTCAAGGGAAGAATTCTGGTCTGCTTAATGATTTTGTTGCTAAGTTCAAAGTTCAGATATTGCATTGATTACCCTATATTTTAAAAGAAGGGCTTTTGCTTGTCAAGCATTGTCTGTCCAAATGACTCCTTTTCTATCTTAGGAAAAGGGAAATCCCTTTGTACGCTTTGATCCTACATTTTTCATAACTTTTCTTTGCTTAATGAGTTCACATTTTTCAACTCTACCCATAATTACACTATCACATCTTGAATATTTTATTGGTGAATAAAGAATAGAATGAAGGAGCTAATACTTTATTTTTTTTTTAAAATATTGTTCTGTCTTTGTGCACTTTTAACCAATCTTGGTACATGAGTAACACCTTGCATTTCTGTAGCATCTTGCCTTCTGAAGACTGTCAAAGCACTTCAGAATTTAGCTCCAGAATCTGTTCCTGAAACTGCACATGTAGACTCTTGTGTTGAGACACACTGTTTCCATGAGTGATCCATGCGGGTAAATGGGCTGTAAGCATAGATTCAAGTTGCACGAATTGGGCCATACACTCATTCACAGAGTAGATGGAGGGTATTACATTAACCACTCAATTGCAGTCACTTCTCTGAATTGTGACAGCAGATATTTAATGGCACACAGGAACACTTCAACAGATTTAATTGGAAAACTGAGAGAAGGTGAATATTGTAATTTAGTTGGGACACTTTGATTAGCATAATTGAGTGAAAATCGTTTAACCTGGCACTTATTAAATACATTGTGAAACTGCTATGGTATTGGTAATATAGCATATTCTTGGTCATGACTGTAATGTGTGTTCTTGTCTTGCTGCCTAGACCATGATAAGATGTTTAAAATGAGTGAGAAGATCTTACTGCTGTGTGTGGGGGAAGCTGGAGACACTGTGCAGTTTGCAGAGTACATCCAGAAAAATGTTCAGCTCTACAAAATGAGAAATGGTAAGTATAAAACTAGAACTCAAAACAGTTCCTTACTGGGTTTGTTTTAAAGTGTAATCAGAACAAGATGTCATGTTTTGTAATTGTATGAATGTGAGCTAATATGCCGGCATGTTGTTAGGGGCTCAGTATCTTTGTTACTGAGAGTTTAAAGGACAGCTGGAAATGTTGTATGTTTATTTTACTGAAATATATTTGTGAATATTATGTTGTGCCTTAGTGACCATGCGAGTTTTTGTGGGTTTACAATCACAGTTTACTGCTAATCATTTTTAAAAGCTTGCTCTTGTTGCTGTTTGAAGAACTGGCACAAACAGGAAAAATAGATTCTCAACAGGGCAAACATTATATATAAGAGCTGTGAAAGTACTAACTCTTTTAGTTTTAGTAATTTTAAGGAGTTTCTTCTAGTCATTGAAAAATATTCAGATATAAGGAGTGGTGATTAATGAAGTTATTGTCCTTTTAAAAAAAAACTATTAGATTATTTCAAGTTGATGTTTGGGAGAAGTGCTAACACTTCATTTTCTTAAAGTCTGTCTAGTTTGTGTGTTTCTGACTTACAGGGGCTAAGGCTTTTTCTACACTTGCAACTGATCAACAAAACTTGTCCTTCATGAGTGCTTAAATCACACACACAGCCATGAACGACAAAAGTTTGGTTGCAGCAGGTGCAAGTGTGAATGCTGCACTGTTGGTTGGAGTGCTCTCCTGCTAACGTAGCAAAAGCTACTTGGGGCTAGAAGTATTTTGATGTCAGAAGTGCTGACAAACAGCATTTGTACATGCTGACTTTTAGCTACAGGGCTGTATCGATGCAGTCTTGTAGCCAAAAGCTGCGTAGTGTAGACATAGCCAGAGGTAAATATGGTAAAGAGGGCAAGATAGGTAAGTTAGGAGCTTGAATACTTCACATTCGATCCACCCAAGTTTGTTTTTTCAATTAAAAGTTATTTCCCACTGAATATATATGAATGATGAATGTCTCAGTATATGTTTCAATAACTCATTTATTAAATCAGGTTTAAAAAAAATTCCCTTCCCTAAAAGCAACAGGCCCCAATAGAGCAACACCAGAATCAGCACACTTTGGCCTGTACAAAACAGGAGGATGGTCTAGCTATTAGAAAGAGAGGGATAGGATAATTGGTATCTGGGTGTCTGTTGCAAGTTCTGATGTTGTGTGATCGTTGAGCACATCATCTGACCTCTCTGCTTCAATTTCTCCTTCTGCAAAAAGAGAAGATGATACTTCATTTGCGAGAGTACTGCAACTAGTTTGCAGAGCACTTCTAGTGAAATATGCTATGTGCAATTCATTATAATGTCTTCCTCCAGCCTTTTCAAGCACTGATCACCTCCTGTGATATGTTCAAATCTGTGATTGGATTTGTACTGACTTGATAAGGAGCTATCAAAAGGAGCAGTTTTTCTTTACGATCTTTTTGCTTTCTGAATTTCTAGAGTGACTGCAAATAGTTCAGCTCTTAATTAAATAATCTTTGGTTCACATATACTCAGGATATAGATGAATTGTTACTGAATTGTAAAAGTATTTTTGTATTTTAGTGAAGTCCACTGTTTATAACTCTCTGAAGCAATAGATTGAGCACTTTTTGTCATTGCTTGGGGAAAAAAAAAGCTAAGATTGCTAGTAAAAACTTTTATCCTTTAGGGCAAGTTAAAAGTTCTGATGATACCAGGATATCATGTAATAACTTGTTCTGTTCTTCTTAGCATGGACTTTTGATCAAGTGCCTTTGAAGACTTCTATAAATAATCTGTCTTTTGATTCTTTATTCATTGTCACGGGTGGTGGAACCTTTAGCCTGCTTTTTTTACGGAGTCTCTTTTTCTATAAATTAAAATGGAATTGCATGTCTAAAGCATTGGTTTTAACAAAAAAAAATCCACCTTCATTTCAGAATGTACCCAATCTCACAAGCTTGCTAGTCAGTCAAGAGCCTTTTCTTCTGTAGTCCAGGCCTTTGAAGACCTTGGTCAGCTGTGGCAGACCAAGGGTCAGCTGACTTGGGCTCTCAGGGGGTCCCAGAGCTTAGGCTTCAGCTCAAACCCAAACATCTACCCAGCAATTTTATAGCCCCTCAGTGAGAGTCAGCTGACCCAAGTCTTCTGGGAGCGTTTAATTGCTGTGTAGGCATACCCTGTGATTTGCAGAAATGCAGAAACTTTCCATCTGTCTTCAGATCCTGGGTGAAAAACATCTCTATTCCTCTTCAAGTGCCCCCCCCACCCCCCGTTTAATTGTGTGCCATTTTTTAGAATATGGTTTGTATGAAGAAATATTCAGAATATGGGTATGTAATATTCTCTATTTTTCTGGTGCTTTATATTTTGAACCCCTTTATAGATCTGAGTTATTTGAAAACTAAGCCCCATTTGCTATAGGTCAGTATAATTATTGTCAATCAACATTGGAAAAATGTAGACGGGTAAAGGGAACATAATAAATAAGTTCTCAGAGCCAGAATAGGAAGATGGGATTGCCCTCAATCATGTTGCCTTCCTGTTTTATTATGAAACAAATAGCGGGAGAAAAAGTAATAAGCATGGTTCATTTGCACTCCAATGTCCTCATATATGCCTTTGTTCATTATCTCAGGGTATGAGTTGTCTCCTACTGCAGCAGCAAACTTTACACGCAGAAATCTGGCCGACTACCTACGCAGTCGGGTAAGTAACAACTGAGGCATGATAGCAATGGTTGGAGTTACTAAGACCTTGCAGAATCAACCACTATGTTTGCCCTTTTCCCTCCTTACGTCCCTTTCTTCTGTGACAGCTTTTTTTTCTCAGCAATATTTTTGTTTCATTTTTTCCCCGTGGGCTCACAATTTAAACATGTGCTTTCACATGACTGAGTGCTCCAGGGCAGAAAACACAAAATAAAAATGAAAGTAACATGTGACTGGCCAAGTTTTTCTCAATTCTTCTGAAACAAGCGACTGATTTGAGTATGGCCTAAGTTAGTGAAGCCACAGGCTTCCCACAGTGAGTAATGTGGCACTGAGACTCTTAAGAACAATCAGGTTTTGTTGCTACAAAAGGGATGGGGGAAGATATTTCCCTTTTTATCTGAGTATATCATTCACTTTCACTTCATAATTCCATGCTCTCTTCTTATGCTTGGTGCAGATCATTTTAGCAATTTACCGTTTAGCATAACTTTAGATTTTTGCCTCATAGTTGTTTGGTGTAACTTGTGTACAATCAAATCTGATTGGTTTTCTTAAACTGAAATTTCTGAAATGCTTTATCTGAAAAACATAAGCCTCACAAAGCATCTAAAAAAATAATACTATTATGAGATACGTGTGTTAGGAACCACAAGGTTGGATCTCATATCTTCATTATAGTTCTGTGCTATGTTATGTCCTAAATATTTTCAGTGATACAAATAAATAATTACTGTACAATAATAGTGCTTCATGTTGTCCATCTTGGTTTGCTTTTGTTAGTTGTTTCATGTTCTCATTTTAACAACCCCTTATTATTTTGGGGACCCTGGAGACATTTGGCAAATCAAGGTTCTCCTGTATTAGTAGTTAAATAATAGTTGCAATAATATCGTGTTCAGTTCTAAGAAGATGATATCGACAACTATTCCATTTTCTGTAAAATGTTATCTATCATAGGAGTTTTACCTACTTTTATAATAGGTTTGCTTGTCATTTCATGTTAAGGACACAAAAAACTTTAAATATCGAGAAATATCTTTCCCCAAATGATACTTGAGTTAGCCCAGCTTACTGTCCATTTTGATGATCTGTATCTATATGTTGGAAAATATATAGAAGGAATATCCACGAATGGAGGCTTTGAACCTATGAAAAATTTAAGACGATGTTTTGATCATGATCTGGTTAATTGTCTTCAAAGTGTGGGATAGAAATTACGATATGGCCCGGAATCCAGTGCCTTAAGCTGTCTACACTGGCACTTTACAGCACTGTAACTTTCTGGCTCAGGAGTATGAAAAAGTACTCCTGCCTCAGTGTAGCAAGTTACAGTGCTGTAAAGTACGAGGTTGAACCAGCACTTTTAGACCCTATCTTCATGGAGGTGGTTTACATAGTGCTGGGAGAAAGATCCTAACACTGGAAGAAAATGCCCAATTGCCACACTTTCAGTTTAAAGTGCAGCTGCTCTTTAAACATTTACATGTAGACAAAGCCTTAGTGAGCACCAAATGTCTGCTAACTACCCAATATGAATTGCAGGAGAATAACTTTCACTTGCAGATGGATGAACTCTAATCAAGAGGTCTCTTCCTTCTTTAACTATAGGTTTTTCCTCACCAAAATGGTCTGTTGTATGGAAATTGTAGCCTATGGTTTGCTTTTTTTCTTTGTAAAGTGCCTATCACCTCACTTATCATAAACTAATACAACTACAGGGTTAAGATTTTTTGGTACCAGTAATATTTTGTCATCAATATCAGACAGCTAAGTGAATTAAGCCCCTTTAAAATTGAGATAAGGCCATCACTTCTCATGCAAATGCATTGAATCCGTTTAATCTTCTCCCAAAATGATTTAATAGAGCAAAGCTGTTTGATGTTCTTAGCAAAACAAGCCCTTTTTTGTAAACAGACATGAAGCTTTCTGTAAATACCAAAACCAAGTTGAAGCTGCTTGCTTTTTTTTTTTTTTTTTTAATTAGCAGAGTGCAATGACTTGACTTCCTTAAGGTAATATTTCAAAGCATTGCTAATAAATACTGTTTTGTCATTCATCATTCAGATGCCTTATATAAGTGCCCTTTGATGCTTGGCAATTTTAGTGAGGAAGTCAGGACGTCTGGGTTCCACTCTTGCTTTTGGCTTGCCGTGTGACATGTTGAAGGTCAAATATCAACTTCTGTGCATCACTTTTCCCCAGTTGTGAAATGGGTATTGCTTATAAATATGTAATCCTTGGCTACCTCATAGGGAGAGGAGGCTTAATTAACTGCTTGTCAAGTGCTATAAATATTTTGCTGGAAGTTGTTAGGGAAGGGCAAAGTGGTATCTAAATATATGAGATTAGGGATTTCAGCAGTCCTCTGTCTGATATATGTATGCTTTCCACACAAGAGAAAAGTGGGAAAACAAGAGCATTGATGCTATAAATTAAGCTGAGCAATTATGTTAGTATGGGGATAAGCAGGGGAATTTTTTTTTTTATTGCTAGGGCATTTTATAGAAATTTCCCAGGGAACCTTTCTCAGACTTACAAATAGTGCTCAATATTTGTATTAAGGTTTTGGGCTCCAGCCCGTATGAGAGTCCTATTGTTAGGCCCCATCCATACACAAAGCCTGTCCAAATTCGACTGTAGATATGTTAGTCCTATAAAAATGGTACTTATTGTGACTTTCATTCAAATGTTCACATTTGCCTGGAGCTGTTCTGCATTTCCATGAGTGACATTAGCTGCAGTATTGTAATTCTTCTCCCTCTGTTGTGCATGTACAGCCTTGTCTGTCAATTGCGTAAGAGGCTGATTACTTGTCTCAAGGTCACAGGACCTTCAGAGCAGATGGCATAGGTGAAATTGACTTTGAATGTCCTGCCCACTTAAGCACAGACAGCCATTTGTTACATATGATAAAAATATCGCTAACGAGGGTAATTTAACATGCTTTTTGGCAAATGCGGTTAGCAGGATGTGACATGATGCGGCACTGTCTTCTTCCTCTATGTGCCATGTCCCTTGAGGCCTGATCCTCCCTGCATCCCCCCTCCTCCCTGTGCCCAGGCTTGCCTTCCAGCTCACCTGCTCCAGATGGGCAGCACAGTGGGGAGGACACTGGCAAAGGCAGATGTGTTTATTTACCGGAGACAAAATGTTGTGTTGCTGCAGATGGCAATGCCCCCGAGCAAATGGCGCACTTTGACACCACTGTCACACTACAGAGATCTCTATACTGTAGGGAGAACACTGTCGTCTTTTAAAACTTAGCACTTAGTGCTTGTATGAAGGTGCAGCACTTTCAACATGCAGTTACAAACATTGGCATCAGTTAGTTATGTTCTTTGCTCAATCAGTTGTCACATATTTGTTGTATTTCTGTACCCATTGTGACCTAATTAGAATCAATAAAAATATAACTAGTAGTTCTTTATACAAAGAAGTCATTCACATGGGATTCTGGGAGTCTGTTAAACTAATGCTGTTGGTGATCTCTATAAAACATAATAAATATATATATTACTATATTTTATGGGAAAGAGGGAGGGACTAGGTATTTACTAATGGTTTAAAAGTATGTTTTCATCTTGATGCACAGCAAGGTGCAGGAAGTTCCCTGCAAATTAAGTTGAACATATACCGTTGGCTTATAACAGCTAATACTTGGAAAGGCTAATATGAAAAGGTTTTTAAGGTAGCCAAGAATGGAATGTCTAAAGCAGTTTGTCTTGTCGAAACCCCATTTATTTCTTAATATCTTAGAAAGTCACTTGTGACTGAACCTGAATTGCATATGGTTTCTGCTTTGTACTGACCTAAGTGAATACTTTAAACCTGTGATACTTGAAGCGTAGATTGTTTAGATCTGGCAATGGGAAATGTTACCTTAGTGGGTTGAACACCTGAAGCTGGAGCTTTATAAAAGATGATGACCCTTCCAAACTCTGATTATTCTAACTTTGGGGTCAGGAGAGCAGGCAAATTAGAAGATATCTCCTAATTTTTTTATGGTATAATCTTACCCCAACTTTTTGGGTATAGTTTATCCATGATCCCTTCTACCTTTTCCTCCACGTATAGCCTCAAAATTCCTACCGTTCATGTTCGCCTAGCCTTTAGGAAGAGCCAGGCTATAGTCACAGTCCCGTCTCAGTAAAGAAGAGGGAAGTTGAACTCTGAGCTGGTTTAAATTAACCAGATTTTTTTAACTTGCTGTTTTGCCCATCACAGTGCTGATACAGTTATGAGTTTTCAGGTGTAAATCCCCTCTCTCTGGGGGATTGTATGTGAGAAGGTGTTGCTTTCTCACTCCTCGAGAGTGTGTGCTATCCAGTTAGGTGCCTGCTGAGATCAGAAATCCCTTTTTCTGTGCTAAATATCCCCACTGGAAGTATAGTGATATTATATCAAAGATTTTTGGCTTTGTTTTAAAAAAAACCTGTATGTCTACTCCATCCCTAATTTTTCTGAATCTCTACTCATTAAGGATTTTCATGTCAACCTCACACAACTGTCTTAAATCTGTAACTTTACCTCTAAAACCAATAGGTAATTTTTCTTGTCAGTTTATCTGTAGAATAAACCCCATTTGTTTGAGCTATTGAGAATCTGGTAATGGAAGCAGTTTGACTTAAAACTGAGTGGAAAGTGGTGACTTAAATCCAGAATACTTCTCAAGACTATCCTCTTCTTTCCAAATAGATTAAGAAATGGCTCTGTGCCAAAAAGGTCCTGGGCCCCATTCACATGTATCTGGGAGACCTCACTTACTGGGGTTTGTTCTGGTTAACCAGTGTTACAAAATACAAGTCTGAACAGGAAGAAAGTTGAGTATGAGCAGGACTTCTGGGCATTTGGTCATTAATGTGTAGTAGCCTTTAAACCATTTAGTGACTAGAAAATATATATGGCAAACTCTTCTGGGAGTTTAAGTACTGTACTTGTGCTGTTTACTTGGTGCAACTTTGTTGCTGAAGTCTTGGTCTAATTTTATGACAGTACTTTGCACATACACACCTCAGAGATTTCCGATTACTTTAGGGGAAGTGAATAAATAATATCCTCATAGTACAAATGAGCACAGAGCTGAAGCAACCTGGTCAAGGTCATAGAGTAGTGTCAGTCAGAAATGCAACACAGGGATCCATCTCCCAATTTTCTGTTAAACTAGTAATTGACGTGTTCACATAGGAAATAATGGAGATGGTGGGTAAAATATACAGTGGGGACAGAATAGTCCTGTGGGACTATATGTGTGGCGGGGCTGCATTCTCCCTTTTCCTACTTTGAGGGCCTCATAGGTGTTGTATTGCAAGCAGGGGTAAAACTAGAACATTTTCAGATTGTCACTCGCTTGTGGTATGTCCCAGTCCAAAGATGCTCTGGCCATAGGAACTCTTCCTGTGTGCCCTTTCAGTTTTTGTTCCCACCCTACTCCCTCTTAGACAATTGATATTGGGAAGCTTTTATGCTGTGACTTATTCAGTGGGGTTCCAGATCAGAGGAGCTGCATTAACCAATCTCTGTTTTTGTGGCCTCTAATGTATGGAGAGGGTGGAGCTTGGTGATTGTCCTGTTTGGCTCCGCCCCTTTTTGCGCCACTGCTGCTGCTACTACTACTACTACTACAGGATATGCAGAGTGTTCACAAAAGTGCCAGATGGGGAGGAGAGTGGGGACATTTCATGTAACCTTTCCCCTTCATTGCTTTTTTGTGGCTCTCCATGTTATACAGTGAAGGGAACTCAGGAGCCTTGGTGTTTTTCGCTGATTACTCCAAAGAAATTCGCCAACTGACATAGTATATTTTGAGTCTCTGTTATATTAAAACAGTGTTCTGCTAGGTTTTCCAGAGTGTTACTGCCCAACCCAAACTGAAGCATGTTCTACACTGTTAACCACCATCTGTATCCCTTACCACTTCAGCTAGTTTGAATTCATTTGTCGATCTCTGTGGATGATCCAGCATTAATGTAATGCTCTGCAATCATAGTTATTCATATTTCTAGCACTCGCTGAGTGTTTAGCATTCATTACTTGCTACATTTACCTTGCAGCATGTAATTCTGCTTCAACATGTGGAGTCTGCTTCACAATATTAAATATTGCCTGAATTCTCCTCAAAAATACCACTGATTAGCAAACACAGGGGTTACATTTTGCCATTGGACCATCAGTGATTTAATCTGTGAGCTTTATTTGCTAGGTAGAGACAGCATTTTGGATTAGCAAGTGAAATGAATGGAGAAAACAAATACTGTGTTAACTAGCTGGTATAATAAGGCATCTGTGCCATGTTGCATTTTTAAGTCATTAAATTTTGAAACCACTCTAATTACAATATGGCAGCGCCTTTAACAAGAAAGCATGCAAACTTGGAGCTGCTGTTGGTGTATGAAAATATATATAGCAACAAGGAAATGGTCCATCTCTTTCTCTGCAGATGGACAATAGCTAAATTAAGTTTTTGAGATCTGATATTACAGTCCTTATCCTGTCAAACAGAACATTTTTTGTATTGGTATCCCAGGGGTATTTGGCTTGGAAATTCACCCTGTACCATTTAGCCTTCGAAGGAGAAGCTTGAACTTCTAATGCAGTTAATATCCTTTTACTCAATTAAAATCAGTATAAAACCATAATCTTGTAGCTTTATCCTTTTAGGTTCTAATCCATGCAGTCAGATGTCAGGTGGACCCAGTTTTATAATATGGGCCTTGATGTGCAACCTACTTTCATAGATCATTTGCAGGACACATATTTTGCTAGGATTGCTTAGAAATATACATTGAGGAGGTTGAACTCTTGTTGATTTTAAAAGTACTACAGTATTTACTTTTGGAGGTGTATTAATGTAAACAATTGCATGAACTTGTAAGTACAGTGATACCTTTTTTTAAAGCAAAAAGTACAGTGTACTTGTAAGTACAGTGATACCTTTTTTTAATAGATCAGTTGCCTATCGGAGCTCAACAAAATAGTACTGAAAACCTTGGAGACAGTTTGAAGTGGTGGCTCAGAACAGGGTTGTCTTATCAAAGTTTTTGCACTGTGAATATCAAGTGTAGCTCGGTTAGGCCTCCAAGATTTGATAGAATATATTGTATTGAGGGACCCTAAACCACTGTAAACTGAAGTTACTTGTCTGCAGTAAAGATCCCATGTATTATGGGTTGTTCCAGAGAAATTTTCTCAAACCTGGAGGGGTTTCTTTTAAGCCGCTTTTTTAAAAAGTGTTCATTGTTACCTATAGAGCAGATTACACATTCTGTCTAATTGTGTGTGAATTCTCAGTCAGTAAAAATTGCTGTGTCCATATGCTGGTTGCCAAGGTTGTGGTGTTGCATTGTAATTTTAAAGATGCATAGCAATAGCTGTAACAGATATTTGTAAAATCTTTAACTTTACCCACTGACATTTCATTTAATGGCAGTTGGACTTGGGGCTTGTCTACATGTGCATTTGTGCTGCTTTCGTTTTCAGGTGGAATTTTAAAAAAAGTTTAAACTAGTTTAATGCTGGGTTTTGTTTTGTTTTTGTCTGTGCTCTTGTTTTGTTTTTGAACCTGCCTTATTTTTGTTTAGCTTAATTCAGTTAGAAACAGCTGAACTAAAACCATTTTAAACCAAAATAAAAATCTTCGCATGGGTTTGCATCAGTTAAACTAAACGGTTTAAAACTCTTGAGTAGACAATGTCTTGAGTTTTCTGCATGGAATGTGAAATCAAAGCCAAATACAGTGCATCTACACTACAAAAGAAAAGGAAAGTGTGTTCTTAGCCCAGGTTACAATAGCAGTGAAGACATGGCAAATCAGATTTGAAACCCAAATTGAAGCGTATAGTCTTTTTTTGCTTTGCAGTGTAGACATACCCTTAGTGTATAGGACGTGGGGGACCATGATTTATTTCTGGTGGAACCCTGCCTAAGCTCAGAGTAGAATTCACACTGTCCATTGGAGTCCTAGAACCTGATTTTCATTTATGGAAAGGACCTTTAACACTATTCTGCCAGTGTTCGCTCACATTAGGGCCCCTTTACGCTGTTAGGGAGGTGTAAAGGACTCTATAGCAAGTGTCTCCAAGGCTGAACTATCAGCACTGTACTGATAAGAAGGTGTTTAATTCTGATTGATCACTTCTGATATGCTGTGCTCCTCACACTGGGTATTCACCTTCACAGGTAAGAACCCATTTTACCATTATCCATGTTTGATGTATTTTTGAGTCTCTGAAAAGACCTTTTGTCGGTTCCTGTATGGCTGCTGCAGTACAAATCAACATGGGGCAGAAAGAATTTGGTGTTACCTTTCTCAACCCACTGCCTTCCTCAACCTCCCAGATGACTTACCTGCTGGGAATGCCAGTGCCAAGTTTGGAATGTTTAACATATTAAGTTGCTGCACATCATTTAAAATAACTTTAAAAAAAAAATCTAAACTGCAGCTTCTCGTTGTGATGTTATGTGTAATTATAGGTGGCAGGGTCTGGCCTTAGTCCAAAGGAAGATTGTCAATTCCTCTCTTGCTGTCCACGCTTGGCAGGATGCTTCCTCACGCCCACCTCTCTCTCCCCCTTGCTGTGACTTTGGTTTCCGCCAGATGTCACACCGCTGCTTGTCACCGCCCAGCCTCCCATCGCTGATCTTGTTGTTTCAATGTATTTCTCACAACTGTTCTCTTCAGCTGTAAATTCTGAAGAATTTCACGCTCTTCTTAATCACTGCAGTTATTTTAAATCCAACGGCATAGAGTGCAAAGCTAGATAGCGATGAAAAATATTTCCTTTAACTGAAGGGAAAGCTTGCATTTTCTTGAGACACAAAAAAAAATGCATTGTTTTTCCTCAGTCCCAAAAGTGTTAGCCCATCATTTCTCACGTTAAACCTTTGTAATCACAGTAACATTCAAGTTCAGAAATCTTGCTCATGTTAATTAGCAACTAAATCCCATGCCTCGTTTGAAATTGATAAACATTCTGCCACTAAAGTTCAATATAGAGAGTATTTAACAAATATCTGACTTGGCACTTTTCTGTTTCAAACCACTGAGTTGAGAGACCAGGCATAGAAGAGTTGGGACCCAAGTGCTGGACTAGCAAAGATGTTGCTGATCTATGTTAAGGTGCCATGATGATCAGTTGCATAGAAAGGTTTAAAAGATTAGAACAAGTGTCTTTATAAAGCATAACATTAATGCTTATAAGTAGGTTTTCTTAGGGATTTGTATTGCTGCCTGTCGTCATACTGTGATCTTAATTTTTACGTAGATCACATCTAGACTATGGAGAAAATCAATCTTCCTCCATTTGATTTAGCAGGTCTAGTAAAGACCTGCTAAGTCAAATGCCGAGTGTGCCCCAATTGATGCCGGGACTGCTACTCCTCACAAGGAGTAAGGGAAGTCAATGGGAGCATTTCTCCTCTCTACCTTCCACAGTGGGGACAGTGCCAAAGCTAGGTTTTAGGTACGTTGATTCCAGCTACGTAAAAAATGTAGCTGGAATTGTGTATCGTAAGCCAGTTTTCAGCTGCGATGTAGACCTGGCCATAGAAAATGTAAAATTCCTACTGGACTTCTGGTGTCTCTAGATCCTTCTCCCTTTTAGGGGTAAAAACTATTTGAGATGATAATTTGTAAGATTTGGTTTTATTTGTTTGGCAACTGTGTCTGGCAAATGGGAGTATCAGCTAGTGGGTATTGAAAGGCTTGTATTTTGCATGATTTTTGCAGTATAATTGGGGGGGAACAGATTTGATTTTAGTATTGTGGGCTGATTGGTCAGGAGCGTGTCATTCAACACATATGGAGTTTGGTATTTACTTGTCGTCCAGTGTTTTTAAGTTAAGCAATTTAAACTCTTTAAACATTCACATATGAAAATAGGTATATTTACAAGTCAGTGAAGTGGTTTTAACAGAACAGTTCCCCGTTAGAGTGCCACTTTCCAAAATATAGCTTTGCTAGGACTTCACATCCAAGTCCTGAACTGCTACACTTGAAACAAGATCATGACATACTGGAAATTCTAGCAGTTAAATAAATGTTGTGGACACTGCAGTGGGAAGCAATGGTGAGTTTAGATATCAGAAAAAGATGTTGCTTGAAGAGAGAGCTCTTCCTTGGAAAACATGAATTTTACTCCCCAACATGATGTATGAAAATGCCCTTTTAATACTGCATTTCTTTGTAAGTTTCAGTGTTAAAATCAGTTAGAAAGAATACAGAAATCATAAATACAGTGTGAAAATAATTATCTAATATTTGGGCCTCACTGTCCTCTAGTAGTGAGAGAGTCTAAGATTTATTTACATTTGAAATAAAAAAAAAAAACAAGCAAAAGATGTTTCATTGGGCTTCTGCAGAAGAATTTTAGAAACTGCAAGTTGTTACACAGCTGCATTGATTTAATTAGTCTGTGACACCACTTATTTATGCTTCAGCTTCTCACACATGCAAAAGTTGGTAATTCGAAGTAGCACAATAATTTGTGAGTTATCTTCTGTGCTGCGTGTCATGGCTTTTAAATGCCAACTTTGATGTGCATGAGATGTTTAAGCATAAATAAATGATAATACATAGGCTCATTAAACTAATACGTTTGTATAGCAACTTGATTCTGGAATGATTGAAACAGTCTTGGTTTATAAATTTATATTTTGGATGTAAATGAGACTGTCATTTTGCTTTCTGTCCTTATTTTTTCTGATGAAAGTAGAAACCAATAAGACTCATATGGTGTACTACAGTATTTGGTTGCAGCTGGGCCTGTTAAGCATGAGACTAACCCTTAAAATGTGTATATTTCACTAAATTGCTTTTGTGTCCAAAAACATTGAGTGAATTAATTTTTGTTTTATAAGTATATGGTTCATGAAATGGGAAAGCTAATCAATCTGTCCTCCTTTTGTGAGAAGAGTATTCAAACTATAGCACTCTAATTCTATTTAAAAATATTTTAACTCAAAGTTCTGTCTAATATAGTTTGAACCTCTCTAGTCTGGCACTCTCTGGTATGGCAACATCTGTGGTCTGGCATTATTTTAGTTAGCCAGATGTCCATTTTACCGTGGTTCCATGTAGTTTTACAGCCACTAGTCCTTTCTGTGAATGTTCTGTGCTGTTGCTTAGCTCTAATTTACCCCTAAATGTCTTCTAAGAGCCTGGTAAGCAGTGGAAGTGTTGGTAATGATGCTAGACAATATTGACCTCCCACGATTTGGCAGATTCCCTGATTCAGCGCTAGTCAGGTCCTGAGGGTGCCAGACTACAGAGGTTCAGCCTGTACTTGCATCAAGTGATGTTCTTTACTATCATGATTTTGTGGTCTCAACTTAATGTTAACCCCATTATTTAATACCTTTATCCTATTATTTTGCTTAAAGCTGTTTAATAACGTCTCATAGAAGGAATCAGAATAACTCCAGGTAATAGCCTCGGTAGAACAGTGATGGAAATAAGTTTTGCTCCTAAAAATTTAATCTTTTTTACTTTACATTCTCAATTATGTAAGAAACAAGCTCTAACCGGCTACACATATCCCAGATTTTCAAAATGATTTTGCTCTCTGGCACTAGTAGTAGATGTTGTTCATCCCTATTCTGGCTGGCTGGTGTTGATTTAAATTTTCTGAAAATCTAATGAACACACTATGTGTAGTGTCAGTTTCTTATTGATGCCAAGTACTGAAATCAGTATGGAACTACTAAAAGTATAAAAGTGTTAAGCAAGCATATGGTGATTCTATGTAGTCCTTGTATGAGCCTATGCATCACCAATTGGTAATCTTGTGTGTGTATATGCACTATGAAATCATTTATAATGTGTTCACATGTGTTTGGTATATCTATAGCTATGTGTTTACACAACCACTTCCCCACTGTGGAAAATGCAATAAGAATACATGAGGTTTTAAAGAAAATGATAACCCGTATAAAACATTATGCAAACTCCTGGGGCTTTGTAGAATTACTAGATCTGTATTTATAATCCAGTAAAAGACATGGTTGTATTAGTGGAACTGGGTGGTCTGTCTTGGCTAAAGAATAAACATGAAAACATCTTTATTTAATGGATTGCTTTTAAAGTCTTAAACAAGAATAGGGAGGAAAGAATTAAACTGGAGCAGGCTAACGCTTAATTCTCTGCATCTGTAAAACTATTTCTGAAACCTAAAAGACAAAAATATGAAAAATGTCTGTGATAAGGATGGGAAGAAACTTTGATTATCTTGATCTTGATCTTGTGATAAAGAGGAAGTGGGCCAGGTTCTGAAATCTAAATGGAAGCAAATTGAAAGTAAGGTCATAGAGGTTTAACTTGGTACATGGAATAAAAGTCTAATTGGCAGTTAATGTTACAATGTAACATTATATATATAAAACTGTTCACACCATGTTCTGTTTTCATACTGGCTTAAAATGCTGTGTAATTAATTTAGTGTAACTAAACAAACAGCATATTAAATTAACAGGAACTTTGTACCGGCCAAAAAAGTCCACGTTGTGATTGTATGCTGACAGTAAAAAATCCCAGCATTTAGTTGAGAGAGTGTGATGCGAAAGTGTTTTAATTGTTTTGTCCCCATAAAAGTGAAACACTGTGAAAGGATTCTAAGGAACAGATTGAAGGGAAAGTGTCTTACACGACTTGGAGGAATACAGTGAGCAAAGAAGTTTGCTTCCCCACAACAGCAAAACTCGAGCCATTTAAGGATTTTTAATACAAATACTTTCCTCAGTAGTCGTTTGTACAATTGTTAGGAACACTTTGTTTCCAAAGGAGCATGTTGAAATGGGCTGGATTACCATTCTCTACACATTCTGGGGGACAGTAGAGGAGGCTGGTTAGTATTGCTGCATTAATCAATACTCTATATTTTTGCTTGCAGACCCCTTACCATGTCAATCTACTTCTGGCTGGCTATGATGAGCATGAAGGCCCTGCACTTTATTATATGGATTACCTTGCAGCCCTAGCTAAAGCTCCCTTTGCAGCACATGGATATGGTGCATTCCTAACCCTGAGTATTCTTGACCGCTATTACAAGCCAAGTAAGTATGAAACTTGTGGCAAAGAAACAATTCTCCTTCTACCAACTAGTAAAACAAAGGCTTAATAAGGAGAAATTTTGAATTTGTGAATTGTTGACTCACTCCTGCCCAGTTCTGATGCTGTGGTAGGCACAGAAATTAGATATTGAGGAATAAAGATCTAAAAATCTATAGACAAAGTTGTTCAGTAAAAATGGAGGCTGCAGTGAAACTAGACTTTTTCCGCCCCGTTTTAAAGTAAGGAAGTGGTTTAATTTTAATTACTAACCTGTTAGTTCTTGACTATCATAATCTAATACACTTGAACCTCTTTCATTTGGTGATCCTGAAAAATAAGGTATTCTGGTTTAACGAATTTTTGTGGATCCTAAAGGGTGCTGGGGTGAGATCGGGGAAGGAAGGTGCATGAAGGGGGGTGGAGATGAGGCACTTATCTGGCACCCCACTCTCACAGGCACAAATGGTTCCCAAGTCCCTGCCTCCCCCAGGCACCACTCCTTACTGCTATAGGGTCAGTGGGGGAAAAGCCTCCAGAGAAGCGCTGTGTTGCCGTTCCCCCGGCTTTGGGGGAGAGGGAGCGAAATTGCACAGAGCTGCTTCCTCTTCCCACTGCCAGAGACCAAACTGTGATGGCCTCTTCTGATGTAGACACTAAACAGTAGTAATAATTCCTTGTATATATGCAGCTCTCAGTGTTTTAATAACATCCAAACTAAGCCTCTCTGTTTGCTAAGCCATAGCAGAGACCTTCTTTTAGCAATATTTCTATCTTCTTCCTGCAACCAATGTATCAGGAATCTGGCAGTTCTTCTCTAATTAAAACTTATTCCACCTGAGCAGCGGGCATGAGATAGGAACAAAAGCACTTGAATCAAGTTGAATGCATGCTAAGCATCCATCTCTGTAATTTTTTCATTACTTGTGTCTCCTGGAAGCGATGCTGCCTTTCTTCTTTTTCCCCACCCCTTCCAAAAGAAAAATAATTAAGTACAATATGTTGTCACAGTTTGCCATCCTCACTGAATGCTGATTTTTTTTTTTTTTTTTTTTAATCCTAACGTGTGAGTAGCAGGGGCATCACACACGTGCCTTTCCCATTATTAAAACTAATACCCAGCAGGGAACGTAGCACTAAAACTAATCCCCGCCCACTTTCACTGACTTGCAGCCGGCTGTGGACAGATGGAGCTGATTTAAAACCATAATAAACTCAAGAAGAGAGAGACGGCTGGACTTCTCCAAAGCCCAGTCACTGGCCATGGGAGGCAAAATTCCGTCATGCTTCCCATTGGTATAACAAATCGATTCTCAATGGCTTGTTGCAGTGCGAATGCTTCAGTGCAGGGCATCCTCAGTACATATGGAATGTGTTTTCTGTGAACTGCGGAGAAGTTTTTTGGTGCTCAGCTGAAAAGTTGTTTAAATTTAATAAAAAGATTGACTTGAGAGAGATGGCCTTTAACTAAAGCAATCTGTGGGTGTTTTCTCTTTCAGGTATCACACGCGAGGAGGCAGTGGAGCTCCTAAAGAAATGTCTAGAGGAGGTGAGTCACCAAAGACTTGGGCCTATGTGATCTTGAGAAAGGAATGTTTGTTTGCCTTGATTTGCTGATATTTTTCCTGTTCCTTTGTCACATTTTTTCCTGCCTTTGCCAGAAGGAGTAATAAATATACATTGGCCAGATGTGGAACCAGCTACTGAGGAAAAGGATTTGTGGGTACTTACATTGTCTTAGTATGGTTCATGTCCTCCAGAATGTAAACTTTAAGCTTAATTGCTTTTCTTTACTTCTGGTCCTTCCATACTTAACCATAATATTGATGTAGACGGCCCTTGACTTTGTCTTTTTATGTTGTTTCTGCCTAAAATGTTTTAACCTTCTGATACTTATCCTGTGCTTGTGGTAAGTTTATTTTTCTATTACACTTTTTTAAGCTACTTTCTCTCCTTAGTTCATAAGTTGAATAATCAAGTCAGATAGTAACTTGACCTCTGGCATTGAAGCAGTTGATCTCCTCCAATTATAGCAAAAATATCCTTTTCACACCATAACTCTTTAGAAGAACAGTACTACTGTTTCTTGGAGGTTAGAGGTGAACTGGTTTTACTGGGGAGAAGTCTGCTGCGGAAGTCTTTACAAGCATTTATGGTAATGAGTAAGGTTGCAAATTTACTTTTGAGTGCTGCCCAACCCTATCCCCAAAAAGGGTGTCTTGTTCTCTGACCATTACATGTCTCTTACATCTAGTGAGTTGAAAGGATAGTCTCGCACGGTAACTCAGTAGATTGATAAATAGACAGTAGCTTTGCTGTTGTCATGTGCTGATGAGCTCATAGTTCCTGAGATGTAACAAAAACTGCAAAGTTCAACTAATTTCTTAATTTTGTATGCCATTGTAAAAGTGCTTTGAAAATGTGCATTAATCATGGTGTCCCAGGGTGGATAAAAATAGATATTATTTAAAAAATTAGATTGCGTTATTTAAATATTTTTAATTTTTTAAAAATATCAATAAACACTAAATTTCTTATTTTAAAAGTTATAATTAAATCTCATCACAAACATTCTACACCTACACTTACCATCTTGTAAAAATGAATTAACGGCTCTATTCCAGGGGTGGAGAATCCAAGGCCCATGGGTGGGATTCTGCCTCTGGCTTGCCTAGATCTAGCTCCTGAGTCTTAGGGACCCAGTCTCTCCCATTGAACCCACCTGTAGGGCTGGACCACAGAAAATCTACCAGCTTGGGCCCATCTAGGCTGTGGTATGCAAGGGCAATGTGGGGAGTGTTTCTCCTTAGTCGGGGGCCACATCAGTGAGGGTTTGTGGGTTGTTGGTTTTTTTATTTGTGTGTATACCCGAATGATTTTTCTGAGAGTCAGCAGCCCCCAACTCAAAAAAGGTTCCTCATCCCTGCTCTAGTCTGTCTACCCTAACTACTAGCTCTTGCTTCTTGAAAACTCTGGGCTTTCAATTTCTCAGCGGACTAAAAAGTAATATTTGCAAAGAGAGAGACAGGATGGTTGTTTTTGTTCTGTGCTTATGTGGTGGTATCTCCTGGAATTTTACGTTGTGTAACGCAAATCTCTTATTTTAGAATATCATGGCCACAGACCATAACGGTGATGCCAGAAGTG
Organism: Pelodiscus sinensis; assembly: GCF_049634645.1. NCBI lineage: Eukaryota > Metazoa > Chordata > Testudines > Trionychidae > Pelodiscus > Pelodiscus sinensis. The sequence continues at coordinate 7,225,066 of NC_134735.1, read as the reverse complement.
CTATTCCCTATTTTACTTCAGTATAACTCCTTTTCCAAGGGAACCCCGTTCTATACTTGTTTTCTCAAAAAACAGAAGTGCCAGTGAGTACAATGGGGCTTACACCAAAATTAAATGCACTCTAAGCACAGACAGTCTTGTCTTTACAGGGAGTCCTGGCTAGAAGTCCAAGATATGTTCCAAAAAACTTGAACTTATAGTGAAACAACTTAAAGCAAGGAATTTTTTTCCCCTGTGGCTGACTTCCATTTAAGCAAATTGGGCGGGGGGGAGTGTTTTGCATGACTTATAGCGGGGAATGGGAGGACTTATAACACATCAGTTCCTACAAACGTCAACGACTTTAGTGTGTAACGGATGTATACCGGGGTGACTTATAGCGGGGACCCCCTGTATTTGGTAACTTGATTTAAATCAATGACTTTATTTTGTGATTTAAATTGTGACTTAAATCACCTTGTTTTAAATCAATCCACCCTTGAAGGGTCCTGCCTTGAATATACCTTGAGAACTGCAGAACCTGTTTTTATAGAAATCAGTCTGCTCATTAAATATTTGTAAAGTAAAAATACTCTTGGAGCATGGGGGGGGGGGATACTATATTACCAGACAGTGCTACTTGGAGCAGGACCTGCTGACATTTTGACCTCTGTCTTTGTCTCAGTCACTGGTCTGTCAGCCTACCACAGTACCACCAGTTGTCACTACTACTAAAAAATAAAAACAAAAATGTCACAAGTGCTTACTATATTGATGCACCCTAACACAAAAATTGAAAACATACAAATAACAAAAGAAAATAACGTGACAGCAGAGTCTCTTTACTCAGTGCAGTTCATTCTGATAAAAAGAACAAACAATACCACATTTATTTTATATAATCAAGGGTCCTACACTCAAATAAGATGAAGTGGCGTTATCCTCTGTATATCAAACTGACCATCCAATATGAGCTAATAAGTGCAAACAGCAAGTGTTTTACCCTGAAGGTGATGTCGGCATTTGCCTAAAAAAAAGCTCTGACCTTAACTCGTATGTGGTGCATATTGGGTGGGGAAGTTTACACATGTAAATACATCATAAACAAATGAGCTCAGCCCCTCTCAAATGTTTGCCTGCTATATCTAAATGCAATGGTAGAAAATGGTTGTCATCTTCTCCACTTTCACTGGAATTAAAAATCTTGTTTAGAGAACAGAGAATTCATGCTGAAATAACAGGCACTGTGGGAAAGGGAGCCCATGCTTCCAGCATCTCATGCACGATTGACTGACGTTTATATCCCAAGCAGTGTGTACAGTGGGGACCTGGTAAATACTTAGTCCTGGCACACAGTCAAGTTAATTTTTCAGCAGAGTGGTTCTCTTGTTAGGTACTAGTTTAAGACACATTCTTTAAGATGTATATCAAGATAAATTTGGAAATGGCAAGTTCATCTAACACATATTACATCAGCGGTGTGCAGCCTCTTTTTTCAGATTCTTAGTCCTACTTCAGATTTGTTGAAAAGGAATTTTAGGTAAATATTAAAACTCAAACAGAATAAAATATTTGTTTGCTTATGCAAGTCAGTAAGCTTAAAATGGTGCTGTGTGTGATTTCTTTCTACTTGTAAAATTCATGCAATTCTTTAAGGTAACTATTCAAACCCTCCCAATTTCCAAATTGACTTCTATGGAGGACACAGTCAAGGGTTCTGGAATATGAAAGGCATATCTTAGTTTTGGTGTCCAGAGATGGCAAAGAAACAAAATGAAAGCAGGACAGAAACTGAAGGGAAGAAACTTAAACTTTTGGAACGTGTAACAGTGTGTCTCTCTCTCAGAAAAGATTTTTTTTTTTTGAACAAATCTTTCCCCTTTCTCTCTCTATTAAACAGCTTCAGAAACGCTTCATCCTGAACCTACCTTCTTTCAGCGTCCGGTTCATTGATAAAGACGGCATCCATGAAATGGACAACATACCCCTTCTGAAAGTGTCATCCTAACCCCTTGGATCTTCCCAGAGAAATCTTTCAGTTCATTTTTGGCTTTTTCTACTCATTTGACATATATAATTAATGTACTGTACTTGGAGTCTTCAAATAAAGATTGACATTGATATAGCCAATCTTACCAATTTATTCCATTAACCATTTTCTCCCAAAGAAAATTGAATTGTCGTCACTCTGCAGAAAGGATTCTGGGATTGCCAGTCGATGATTATGCAGATTGTCACTTCTTTCCTTGCTGGTCTGCCCTTGTATTAGTGTTGGGTCTCTGTACTTTCTCAGCTTCTTGTTTTGCTGCTTCCAGTCTCTACCTTCTTAAATTTTTGTTCAAATGCTAATTTTCCCTTTCAGTAGGTAAGTATCCGTCATCCATTTCTCAGTATGTGATGCAGTCCTGCAAGCAGTTGGTATGATGTTCCGCTTGTGTTAGACAACATAACTTGATCTATAGGAGAGCTACAAGAAATTCTCCAATTTTATAGTAAAGGGGTCAACTGTCAGAATGTCTTAATATACTTCTCTTGGACTTGTTTTTGTTATTTAGACCCAAGTTGAAGGAAGAGGCTCTTTGGAAAAGAGTATACATGGAAGTAAAAAATGAATATCGGCATAAACTAGAATCCTTTATGGCTCAGCTGTTGGAGAAGAAATCCAGTTACTGGAAAGTGTTGTTTTGCTTGCCAGTTGGATCTTAGCCATCCTAAATATAACAGTATAATATTTTAGGATGAATCGTGAATTCGGTGAGCACCATAAGTCAGTGTGTCCAAAAGAATGCGTGCTAAGATGCATCCATTTTCAACACTTATTTTGAATTGGGCTTAACTAGAATATACTTAGGAAACATAAATGTTACTTGTGTGTCTCATGGATCTTCTGTGAACTGTTCCATGTTACATAAAGAGAGCCTTTTTCATTCCGTGAGAACAATCACTAATCTGTCTCAGAATGAGATGGTGTTTCCATTCTAATTATTATGCATCGCCATATTGTCTATCATGAAACTGTCTCAGATAATTGCTATCTAATGGCTGACATTTGTTTAATCTTGGACTAGATTTGAACTTTTATAAAGGCTCTTAGTTCACTCAAATACTTGAATTACCTGAATCGGAAGCTTAAGCTGTTTTCAGCCATTTCAAATGTTCTGTTCAGAGGCCAGTTTTGAACTCTGATAAACAGTTAAATACTTGATTAGAATCCTCAGATTGGACATGTGAGATGTGTGCTTTTGATCAGAAATGATCAGGTATGTGAAAAATTGTTTACAGTGGGTAGTATTTTCAGCATGGTCTAGTTTCCACATACAGTTACTTGATCCTTCTTACAGAAGGCCAAGTTAGACTTGGCCATCTTAACTTGCAGAGCATTCTTGATTTACAGAAGTGCCCTTTTCTGAACATATTTGTATTTCCAGTATGACTGAGACCCCACGCCTGAGACTAGGGCTTCATCGTGAGAGCTATACAGATGCTTTGGGTGAAATTCTGACTCTATTGAAGTCAATGGCAAAACCCCCAATCACTTTACTGGGGGCTAGGATTTCACATGGGGGCAGGGATTCAAAGAGTTCAATCTAAATAAACAACAGAGGGAGTATTAAATCCTCATCTTATGTATAGAGAACTTGAGACTTATCCATGGTTACCCAGGGAGTCTGTGGCAGAGTTGGGTCCCAGTCCAGTGCCTTAATAAGGAAACAATTCTTCCTTTCTAGGCTTCCTTAGTTATAGTTATTATTGACTTCTGGTTCCATTGGGCTTTGCTGGCCTGTACTTATTTATCAGCTGTTTTTACTATAGTTAAGGCAGCAGTGGCTTTTAGTTTTAAGCCAGTGTCTCAGACTTTTCTGAAACAATCTTGAGCAGGACATTACTCAGAATTTTTAAAAAAGTTTCAGACTTTGTACATCATAAACAAACAAGACCTCAACAGAATTATTTTTCTCTTGGCAGGTCACATTTAACCTGATAGGAGGAACTTTAACTTGAATGTTCTGACTTTTCAGTGTTTGAAATCTCACCCTTCCTGTGTTGCATTAATGTCTTTTTTAGCTTTTAGTAAGCAGCATCTCTAATTTATTCTACCACCAATCTTGAATGTTTTTGCATGTTTCCTGTTTGTTTTAGAAGACATCATAAGAGATTGGCTGAGCTGGTATGATGTTTTCATCACTGCATATAAAATAGAAAAAGTCTGTCTATCCCCTCATTGGAGGCTCTCTGTTTTAATGGACACCAACATATGGGTGTGGTGGTAATGCCATAAATGGCCTGATATGCCTGGCAAAGGATCTGCCTTGAGGTTTTAGGGTTTTTTTATTGGCACCCATCTGCATGCAGGTGATTAATAAACATAAAACAATTATTCCATTCCAAACACCCTTGGTGGAATCAGGTTAGAGTGGAACATATGTTTTGCCTGAGGGCAGGGACCAAGCTTTGAATCCCCACTGACTGAGGGATACAAGGGGTTGCTTCAAGAGCCAACAGAGCAGCAACCTCCAGGAATAAATAAATATGGACTTCCATTACTCGCAAAGCAATTGAACAAAGAATCTGCAAAAAATTTAAAAATGCTCTTTAATGAAGCACTTTATCTGCTTGGAGCATCATAATTTTACATTTTATTTAGAAGGGCTATTGTTTTGAAGGAGATAGTTATACTTTCGCTAGATATTTTTCCTACATTGATGTCGCATTTAACAAGTCATTGCCACCTAATTGAAAACCAGCCCTAATATTTAATCTCCTAAAACCAAGTGATAACCATGCCCTATTATATCTCCCGTTGAAGAAGCCCTGTGTTTATGTCCCAACGGAAATTGCACCATGTATATATAATCAGTTGATTTTTCCTACACTTAATCTCAGTTTCCTGTATATGACTTGATTCTTAAAGTAAATTGTCCTTTCATTAAAAGAATGTGTCCAAAGATTTATTTCTATTTAAAGATCTGCTGGATTGTTTTTAGATTTGTATGAAAACTGCAGTTGTAAAGCTCTTGATGGCCATAGCAAATTTCCAGTTGCAAATTGGTCAGTAATGCTTTGGATAGGGTGGATGGAAGGGAAAGATTTCCGACCTCAGTTATGTGCTGAAAAGGGCGGGGGGGATGACAAAACTTTGTCTTTTTGCGTATATATACACTATGTATCAACTTTAGCTCCAAAGCCCTTGAATTTTCATTTATAAAGAATATCCCAGATCCTTAACTTCAGAAATGCTGTGGCAAGATCTAAATCTAACATCACAGATCTAATTTTCATCAGATATATTTTTGAAGGAATTAAACTACTGCAGAATAAAATGGTTTCCATTAAAAAATAAGTTTGATGTAAAAAGAAATTATAATGCTGTGACCCTGGTTAAAGTATTTCAAAGTTATTGCCACATCTATGTTGAGCTGCTTGCTTTGCTTTGTCTAATAATCTTGACCATATGTTTTATTACCAACGCCTCAGGGCCTAAAGAGTTAACAAGGCACTCTTCTCATTTTAGATTTCCTGTTTAAAGATGGTCTTTTCCTGAGGACTGCGTGTATGTAACAGATCAGTGCACCAGCTCATCTTTTTGTGGGCCTAGAATTTGCTGAAGATCAGTTTACAAGGGAACTGAATCTGTGCCTTAGGCCATGTCTACACTGAGTGCTTGGGATATGTATACAGATACATTATATGCTCCTCGTGTGGATACAGATTATACTGCCAAAACTGCTTTTGGTCATATAGTTCATTTCACTCAAGGGCCTGAGCATAAAAGGTACTTGCAAAAGTGTAGCTTTGCCAGTATAAGGGGCTGCTTCCCGCACAGTTATGCAAGTCAGAGATTACACTGCTGACCCACATAGCGATGCTGGCAGAAGTTTGTAGTGAAGACATGGCCTGAGGAACATTTTACTGCCTGGAACATCACTAGGAGCCCTTCTTGTAGAATGAGGTATGGCAGCTGGTCAATGCCCAGTGAACACAAACAACAACTTAGGATAAGTGAAATAGCAGATACTTTACCTTAGTTTCACTTAGGGAAAACCAGCAATTTCTTACCTATCATTGAAGATAATGTAGCTGCCCCATCTTCTGTGCCCAGCCATCAAGCTGATTACTGATGCTGACCAGAGAGACCTCTAAAGGCATCACCAAGGCATTTCATGCACATTTTTGTAGGCCGGTCCTATCCAAGTGTTTACTTCAGCTTGTTAAATACAGTGTGTTTGTAGCTCAAACACTTTTATGCCTGCAGGTATTGTTAACTAATGGTTCTTAGCTGCATATTAAAAATAGACACGCACGGGTCCACTATCAGCAGAGATCTACAATAGAACCTCAATTACAAACGTCTTGGGAATGGAGTGTGTTTGTAACTCTGAACAAAATATTACGTGTGGTCTTTTAAAAGTTTACAACTGAGCATTGACTTAATACAGATTTGAAACTTCACTATGCAGAAGACAAATGCTGCTTTAACCATCTTAATTTAAATGAAGTAAGCACAGGAACAGTTTCCTTATCTTGTTGAATCTTTTTTAAACTTTCCCTTTATTTTTTAGCAGTTTACATTTAACACTGTGCTGTTTGTTTTTCTGTCCCTGTTGCTGCCTGATTGGATGTTTCCAGTTTTAAATGAGGTGTGTGTGGTTGACCGGTCAACTTGTAACTCTGGTGTTTATGACTCTGAGGTTGTACTGTATATGAATCAGTTGGCCTTCATAAAGGAATCTGGAACAATCGGATCAAAGTCCCGGAGAATTTGGAAGGTGGTGTAATGAAGTGATTTTGGTGCCAGTCTTCATGAAAGGAAAAGTGTGATCCTGGTAATTAGTGTCCAATTTCTATCCTTAGCAAATCACTGGGATATATAGTGAAGGATCCCAAAATGTCTGGTGCACAGTGGACCCATCCACAATAAGCTTCAGAGGGGTAGAAAACAAGGCTAAAGAATGGTAATAGCACCTCACCGATGCACACAGCTAGATTTGCTCAGCCACATCAGTTTCTTGAAAACAAATGAAGACTACGTCCTGTAAAGTGCTAACAGAAGGCAGTGCAGTATGCTACTAGGTAGGGGCTGAGGCTGAGGGCTGGAGTGTTTCTGTTGCTTGTTTTGCTACAGACTTTGTGACTTGGGGCAAGATGTCCCAGCTCTCTATGCATCAGTTTCCCTAGTTTTAAGGTGGAGATAAAACATTTTACAAAGGGAAGTTTTGAGATGTAGGGAGTGAAAAATGCTACATCAGTGCACAGTTGTATTATTACATGTAATGACTAGTGTGTGGTTGGGGAGTCTATTTCAAATCTAGTTGTAAAAATCCGTTCAAAATGTCATCCTTAATTCCCTCTCTACAAGGATTTAACCATATATTAAGGTTCCATGTGTCCTTATCAGTCGGTGCAATCAACAGTAACTAAGCTCAGGAAATTCAGATCTGAGCACCAGTCAAGCTAAACTGAGGCTTTAGTCACTTCAGTAGCCTTTTTTAAAAATGGAAAATGTGAGTGACATAAAGAAAATCCTATTCCTCTTTCTGCTCTTTTCTCCTGACTAGTTTGGATTTGAACCACTGCATCCCAATGACCGTCTGTGGACTGTGTTAACAATTAAAACAGTCAGTCATCTTGAAAATGTAAAGTGACATTTTAAGGGTTTTGGTTCCGTGCTAATGTGCCATTAGGTAGTTATCCAATAAGCTTATTCATGTCATCTTAACTCAAGACAGCTGTGTAAGGAGTATAGAATACCTTTACTGTTTAAGGAGGGTGAGGGGAAAGACTGTTTTAGAAGGGTCTGATTTGGAATTTTTAGTAGGTGCTTTTCCCTTCAATAAAGTGTTGTCCGATTAAAGATTAGTGTCAGTTTAAAAAATCAAACTGTGCTAAATCTATTTTTGTATAGCATTGGAACTAATACACCCTGCATCTGAGCACCCTCAAATGTGCTGACAGATTGGGCTGATTCTTAACTATATTGGGATGATCCAGACATATTGAACTTTGCAGCTTGGGTCCATTAATATTTTTTCAGTCTTCCTGAGGAGATGTAGAATGGTTGGGCTGGACTATGAAGAAACTCCTCTTAATATCTGGATGACAGTCATCGTATGTTCATTTGTTTGGATCCTGTATCCTATTCGCCCCTTCTGCTACCCAGCCAAAAACTGAAATCTGGAAAAAAGCTGTAGTTTAAAGGCCTCATTTGGCCATTGCCAAAATCTGTTTGTCTTAAGGTTCCCTTTTCATCCAATATATCTTGCTATTATAAATCTGACACATGTGGATGCATAAGGAATGCTTAGGAAGAGGCTAGTTCTCATGAGAACCCAGTCAGAGTTAAGGATGCACAGCTTTTTGCAGAATTGGACACTTCTTTTAAAGAAGGAAAGGCAGAGTGAGTTCCTGGAAAACACACAGGCACTGTGCTAGTGGAATAAAAAACAAAATTACAAATGGAAATAGTTCAGGTTTGCCTGTTAATATTTTTTAAATGTAATTGAAATAGATGAATGCAGTTTTGCGCCTTGAAAATGTCCTTTGTGGTGGTGTGGTTTTTTTTTTTTAGTCACATTTCTCACTCTTCCCCTCGCCCCACTGGTGATAGGCCTAGAACAGGCTGCCATGTAGTTCAATGGTAGAGGTGGCATCTCCAGATTCTTGCCTAGAGGTGGCAGGAAGTGTAAGTTGGTGGGAGGGGAGAACAGCGGTAACTGCACTGGTCTTGAGTTCTCCAGTGGGTAATTGGCTATAGGAGCACGAGCATCTTGATGTTGCGCAGACTTCTGTGATGGTGGTTGTCTACGCATGAGAAGAAAACCAGCTCCCCTCGTACTGTATGTTTGGTCTGGGATGCATTGGGATATTCCCTGTGAATCACAGGAGTACTGCTGCAAGAAGTAATTAACATTTTGGGGAAGGATGCAGAGATGTTTCCAGAAAGGTCATTGAAACTAGAGAAACCTTTCAATTTGTTGAGGGTGCTACAGGAGCTCCATTTTTAAAGCAGCCTCGTAATAAATATTGAGCAAAGAAACTTCCTCCATAGCTGGCACATTTCAATAAATAGAAATAAAACATAAAATCTGATTTATTGAATTTAAGTCCTGAATCTGGTGCCAAACAGTCGTAACTTATTGCAGGTTATTAAAGAGACTGGGACTTTTCAGCTTAGAAAAGAAGAGATTAAGGGGTGTGTGATAGAGGTCTATAAAATTATGGTCAGTGTGGAAAAAGTAATAAGGAAAAGTTAATTACTTGTTCCTGTAACATAAGAACTAGGAGTCACCAAATTAAATTAATAAGTAGCAGTTTTAAAATAAACAAAAGGAAGTTTTTCTTCACACAGCATGTAGTCAACCTCTGAAACTCCTTGACAGAGGCTGTTGTGAAGACCATGACTTGAACAGTGTTCAAAAAGGAACTAGATAAATTCATGAAGGCTAGGTCTGTCAATGGCTTATTAGCCAAGATGAGTAGGAATGGTGTCCCTGGAAATGGGTGACAGACGAGGTATCACTCGATGATTCCCTGTTCTGTTTACTCGCTCTGGGGCATGTGGCATTGGCAATTGTCAGCAGACAGGATACCGGGCTAGATGGTCTAACCCAGTATGGTTGCTTTTATGTTCTTAGGTAATAGCATTACGTTGTTATAAAAAATATGCAAGGAAAATCAGATTCAGGACCCATAGGCTACATCTAGATAGTGGTGCTATTTCGGGACACCAGGAATATCTCAAAATAGCTATCCTGCGTCTTAAACACACCTGAAACAAAATACAGGACTATGTAGCACTTTAAAGACTAACAAGATGGTTTATTAGGTGATGAGCTTTCATGGGTTAAACCCACTTCCTCAGATCAAATAGTGGAAGAAAATAGTCACAACCATATATACAAAGGATACAATTAAAAAAATGAGCACATATGAAAAGGACAAATCACATTTCAGAACAGGAGTGGGATGCGGGGGGGGGGGGAGGAAGGTAAATGTCTGTGAGCTAATGGTATTAGAGGTGATAATTGGGGAAGCTTTTTTTGTAATGGGTAAGGTAGTTGGGGTCGTTGTTCAGCATACCGCGGAGAGTGGTGTCTAATTTTCCATTGTTGATTTGTACTGTGGTGTCCAGGAAATGGATCTCTCGTGTGGAATGGTCCAGGCTGAGGTTAATGGTGGTGTGTAGGTTTTTGAAATCTCTGTGGAATGTCTCCAGTGTTTCTTGGCCATGCGTCCAGATCATAAAGATGTCATCGATGTAGCGTAAGTAGAGAAGGGGTAAAAGGGGACAAGAGTTGAGGAAACGTTGTTCTAGGTCAGCCATAAAGATATTAGCATACTGTGGGGCACCACCCTCTACAGAAAACCCACTGACTCATACAGTTACCTACATGCTTCCAGCTCCCATCCAGCACACACCATACGATTCATCATCTATAGCCAAGCCCTTTGATACAACCGCATCTGCTCTAATCCCACTGACAGAGACCGGAAACTTCAGGATCTCTACCAAGCATTTATAAACCTCAACTACCCACCCGGAGAAATAAAAAAGCAAATTGAAAGAGCCAAACGAATACCTAGAAACCATCTACTACAAGACAGACCCAAGAAAACCAACAATAGAACACCACTTGTCATCACCTACAACCCCCAACTTAAACCTGTCCAACACATTATCAATAAATTACAGCCTATACTGGAACAGGATATACTAAACTCCAAGAAGCTCTGGGAGATAGACCCATAGTCTCCTATAGACAACCACCTAACCTCAAGATGATTCTTACCAACAACCACAGGACATACCACACTAATACCAACCCTGATACTTTCCCTTGCAACAAACCCTGTTGCCAGCTTTGTCCACTTATTCACTCTGCTGATACCATTATTGGGCCTAACCAAGTGAGTTATAAGATCGAGAATACGTATTCCTGCGCATCCAGAAATATAATTTATGCTATCATGTGCCAAAAGTGTCCGTCTGCTATGTACATTGGACAAACGTCTCAGACACTTCGCCAAAGGATCAATGCCCACAAAACAGATATTAGACCGGATCACAAAGAAAAAACAGTTTCTTGCCATTTCAACCAGAAAGGACACTGTCTCAACGACCTAATCACATGCATCTTACTCCAGAAGACTTTCAAATCTGCACTTGAAAGGGAATCCTCTGAACTCTCATTCATGCTAAAATTTGACACTCTCCACGGGGGGCTGAACAAAGACCCCAACTACCTTACCCATTACAAAGATAGTTTCCCCAATTATCACCTCTAATACCATTAGCTCACAGACATCTACCTTTCCCCACCTCTAATATCATTAACTCACAGACATTCACCTTCCTCCCCGCATCCCCCTTCTGTTCTGAAATGTGATTTGTCCTTTTCATATGTGCTCATTTTTTAATTGTATCCTTTGGTATATATGGTTGTGACTATTTTCTTCCACTATTTGATCTGAGGAAGTGGGTCTGGCCCACGAAAGCTCATCATCTAATAAACCATCTTGTTGGTCTTTAAAGTGCTACATAGTCCTGTATTTTGTTTTAGCTACACCAGACTAACACGGCTACATTTCTATCACTATTAAACACACCTGTTAGTTTGAAATGTATTTCAAAATTATAGGCACATGGTTCCGGTGTCCCCATAACCCTTGTGCCATGAGGCTTAAGGGACTTGTTGGAATAGTGCTTTATTTCGAAATCTGGCGCTGTGTAGACAGCACCAAATTTCAAAATAAACTTTTGAAATTAGATTGAAACAAGATGCACAGTTTGCGTAGCTCACATTGTGTATCTTCTTTTGACCTACGGGTGCAGGGTGGCATGCACCCTTATAGTGTGCACTTTATTTGCTATTCTGACGGAAAAATTGAGCAGAAACTTTGACAGAAGTAAAATCTGAAAAGCAATTTCATTTGGTGTCCTCTAGTTCTTCTATTATGGGAACTAATAAATAACTTTTCTTTATTCACCCTCTCCACACCACTTATGATTTTATAGACCTCTATCATATCCCCCCTCAGTCTCCTCTTTTCTAAACTGAAAAGTCTCAGTCACTTTAACCTTTCCTCATATGGAACCCGTTCCAAACCCCTAATCGTTTTAGTTGCCCTTTTCTGAACCCTTTCCAAGGCCAAAATATCTTTTTTGAGGTGAGACCACATCTGTACACAGTATTCAAGATGTGGGCGTACCATAGTTTTATACATGGGCAGTAAGATATTCTGTGTCTTATTTTCTATCCCTTTCTTAATAATTCCTAGCATCCTATTTGCCTTTTTGACCGCCGCTGCACACTGTGTGGAAGTTTTCAGAGAACTATCCACGATAACTCCAAGATCTCTTTCCTGATTTGTCATAGCCAAATTAACCCCATCATACTGTACCTATAGTAGGGGTTATTTTTCCCGATGTGCATTACTTTACACTTATCCACATTACATTTCATTTGCCATTTTGTTGCCCAATCACTCAGTTTGGTGAGATCTTCTTGGAGTCCCTCACAGTCTGCTTCTGTCTTGACTATCCTAAACAGTTTTATATCATCTGCAAACTTTACCACCTCACTTCTTACCCCTTTCTCCAGATCTTTTATGAATAAGTTGAAAAGGATTGGTCCCAGGACTGACCCTTGGGGGACACCACTAGTTACCCCTCTCCATTCTGAAATTTACCATTTATTCCTACCCTTTGTTTCCTGTCTTTTAACCAGTTCTCAATCCAAGAAAGGACCTTCCCTCCTATCCCATGGCCATGTAATTTACACAAGAGCCTTTGGTGAGGGACCTTGTCAAAGGCTTTCTTAAAATCTAAGTGTACTATATCTACTGGATCCCCCTTGTCTGCATGTTTGTTAACCCCTTCAAATAACTCTAATAGATTAGTAAGACATGATTTCCCTTTACAGAAACCATATTGACTTTTGTCCAACAAATTATGTTCTTCTACATGCCTCACAATTTTATTCTTTAGTATTCTTTTGACTAATTTGCCCGGTACTGAAGTTAGGCTTACCGGTCTGTAATTGCCAGGATCGCCTCTAAAGCCCTTTTTAAATATTGGTGTCATGTTGGCTACCTTCCAGTCATTAGGTACGGAAGCCGATTTAAAGGATAGGTTACAAACCACAGATAATAGCTCAGCAATTTCCCATTTAAGTTTTTTAGAGCCCTTGAATGAATGCCATCCGGTCCCGGAGATTTGTTAACATTAAGTTTTTCTATTTGTTCCAAAACCTCCTCTAATGACACTTCAATCCGGGACAGTTCTTCAGATTCATCACCCACAAAGGACGGTGCAGATTTGGGAATCTCCCCAATGTCCTCAGCCGTGAAGACTGAAGCAAAGAATTCATTTAGTTTCTCCGCAATGGCTTTATCGTTCTTGATTGCTCCTTTTATATCTCGATCATCTAGGGGACCCACAGGTTTTTTAGCAGGCTTCTTGCTTCTAATGTACTTAAAAAACATTTTATTTCTTTTTGAGTTTTTGGCTAGCTGTTCCTCATAATCTTTTTTTGCTTTTCTTATTACATTTTTACACTTGATTTGACAGTGTTTGTTCCTTTCTATTTATCTCACTAGGATTGGACTTCCACTTCTTAAAAGATACCTTTTTGTCCCTCACTGCTTCTTTTACATGGTGATTAAGCCACGGTGACTCTTTTTTAGGTCTCTTGCTATGTTTTTTAATTTGGGGTATACATTTAAGTTGGGCCTCTATTATGGTGTCTTTAAAAAGTTTCCATGCAGGTTGCAGGGATTTTGCTCTAGTCATTGTTCCTTTTACTTTCTGTTTAACTAACCTCATTTTTGTGCAATTCCCCTTTTTGAAATTAAATGCCAGCGTGCTGGACTGCTGAGGTGTTCTTCCCACCACAGGAATGTTGAATGTTATTATATTATGGTCAGTATTTCCAAGAAGTCCTGTACTGGCTATCTCCTGAACCTGATTCTACACTCCACTCAGGACTAAATTGAGAATTGCCTCTCCCCTTGTGGGTTCCTGCACCAGCTGCTCTAAGAAGCAGTCATTTAAACCATTGAGAAATTTTATCTCTGCTTCTCTTCCTTAGGTGACATGTATCCAGTCAATATGGGGATAATTAAAATCCCCCATTATTATAGAGTTCTTTATTTTGGTAGCCTCTCTAATCTCCCTCAGCATTTCAATGTCAGTATCGCTGTCCTGGTCAGGTGGTCAGTAATATATCCGTACTGCTAATTTCTTATTATTGGATCACGGAATTACTATCCATAGTGATTCTATGGAACATGTTGATTCATTTAATATTTTTATTTCATTTGATTCTACATTATCTTTCACACACAGTGCCACCCTGCCACCCAACCGGCCTGCTCTATCCTTTCGATATATTTTATATCATGGTACGATTGTGTCCCACAGATTTTCCTCATTCCACCAGGTTTCAGTGATGCCTATTATGTCAATCTCCTCCTTTAATACAAGGTACTCTAGTTCACCCATCTTATTAGTCAGACTCCTAGCATTTGTGTAGAAGCACTTTAAAAATTTGCCACTGCTTATTTGTCTGCCCTTCCCTGATGCATTAGATTCCTTTATACGCGGTTGTTTGTCTGCTCTGGCCCATGGTTTGTCCTCTCCCCTCCTCTTTTTCTGACTATAGCTTAGAGAATCTCTATCAATGGATTCTCGTCTAAGAGAAGTCTCCCTCTGATTTACGTGCATCTCCGCACCAATCGGCTTTCCTCCATCTCTTAGTTTAAAAACTGCTCTACGGCCTTTTTAATGCTTCTTCCTGTATAGGCTCCCCCTCTCCCAAAAGTGTCCCCAGTTCCTAATAAATCCAAACCCCTGTTCCCTACACCATTGTCTCATCCACCCATTGAGACTCTGAAGCTCTGCCTGCCTACCTGGCCCTGCGTGTGGAAGTGGAAGCATTTCTGAGAATGCCACCATAGAGATTCTGGATTTTAGTCTTTCCTAGCAGCCTAAATTTGGCTGCCAGGACATCTCTCCTACCCTTCCCTACGTCATTGGTACCTACATGTACCACGACCACCGGCTCCTCCCCAGCACTACACATAAGTCTATCTAGATGCCTCGAAAGATCCGCAACCTTCACACCAGGCAGGCAAGTGACCATACGGTTCTCCCGGTCATCACAAACCCAACTATCTATGTTTCTAACGATCGAATCACCCACTGCTAACACCTGCGATAGAAATGTAGCTGTGTCCGTCTGCTATGTACATTGGACAAACATCTCAGACACTTCGCCAAATGATTAATGTCCACAAAACAGATATCAGACAAGATCACAAAGAAAAAACAGTTTCTTGCCATTTTAACCAGAAAGGACACTCTCTCAATGACTTAACCACCTGCATTCTGCTACAAAGACCTTTTACATCTGCACTTGAAAGGGAATCCTCTGAACTGTCATTCATGTTAAAATTCGCCACTCTCCAAAAAGGAATGAACAAACACTCGAACTATCTTACCCATTACCAAGATAGCTTCCCTAATTATCATCTCTAATACCATTAACTCAAACATCCCACTCTCCCCACCTCTAATATCAATTCACAGACACTTACCTTCCTTCCTTCCCCCCCCCCCGCATCCTCCTCCTGTTCTGAAATGTGATTTGTCCTTTTCATATGTGTTCATTTTTTTAATTGTATCCTTTGGTATATATGGTTGTGACTATTTTCTTCCACTATTTGATCTGAGGAAGTGGGTCTGGCCCACGAAAGCTCATCATCTAATAAACCATCTTGTTAGTCTTTAAAGTGCTACATTGTCCTGCATTTTCCTAACAACTGGCGTTCCCTCCCCCTCAGAGGTATCCTCAGTGCGAGAGGATACCACAACATCCTCTGGAAGGAGGGACCCAACTATGGGATGGTTTCCCTCTGCTCCCATTGAATGCTCTGTTCCGTTGAGACTTTCATCTTCCTTAAGAGCACTGGGGCTCTCAGACTGGAGGTGGGACAGTACTACAGTGTCCTGGAAAGTCTCATCAACATATCTCTCTATCTCCCTTAGCTCCTGCAGTTCAGCTACCCTGGCCTCCAAAGCCCAAACTTGGTCTCTGAGGGTCAGGAGCTCCTTGCAATGGGTGCACACATACGCCACCCGCCCACAGGGCAGGTAATCATACATGTTACACTCGACGCAATAAACAGGATAGCACCCACTCTGCTGCTGGGCTTCTGTCTCCATTTTTCTTATGAATAAGTTTAAGTATAAACTGGGCTTTTTTAAGTCTCTGGAATATAGATTATTATAAGAGTTATGTTTTAAAGAAGGTCAGAAGTCACTAGCGCCCTCTAACCTCTCTCTCCAAACTCCCTGTTAGCTGCTCCTGGTCGCAAGCTCCCTGGTTGCTGACTCACAGGCTTATATAGCTCTGGTAGCCCCTCCCCCTGACTGAGGCTCAGCCAATTAATAGAGGCTTCTAGATTTCAAACCTTTTAGAAGCTCCTTCAAACAAACCAACCAACCAGACAAACAGAAGCTCAGCACACAGCAAATAACTCCCACTCACACAAACACACACTACAGACAGCTACTTACCACAAGGGTCCCGTTTTTACTCCTCTTTTACCTGGAGAACTCCCTCTTCAAACTCCCTGTTACCTGCTCCTGGTTGCAAGCTCAGTGCTTGTCTCAGTGCTTTTTACTGTGATGGGAAAATCCCAGCCATAGCCTGTCCATTTTTTTACCTGACTTTTAATGATTTTTCCATTTTATCCATATTCTCTTTCTACTTGATTTTTTGCTTCTACCTCTTTTTTTTGAAAATAGCACTTCAATTAAAATATTTGATACATTGCTTGTGATCATTAGATCAAACCATTTGTAAGGTCTAGAGCAGGAGCAGCTAGTAGAATTATTGTAAGCCCTTCAGATATCCTATATTGAGGATCCGTGTCCCACCCTTTTACAGTTCCATAAAGCTGCTTGAAGGGAACCTCTGAAGAGCAACAGAGGTTTATATAGTAGTAATGGCCAGACAACAGTGAAGGATTGCCTTAATCCTGAAGTATTTTAGACAATGCCAAGCCTACAGATTTTGTGCATAATAGTTAGAGACGGGGGTGGGGGGGAGGAGGGTAAAAATATACCTTTTTGGCTGCAGAAATAGACATGAGGAAAAGAAGACCTGTCTAGAAACTGATCACTTCTGGGACTGAGCCTTTCATGTAGGCCCTACCTACACTGCAAATTCTACCATGTCAAGGAACCTGCTTGCAAGCTGGTTACAAACACAGGTGGATCTCCATAAGCACATTGCAGGAGAGAGCCATGGGTACAGTTTGTATTGTACACCAGGCCTCCGCTTTATTTCATAACCAAATTAGAGCCTTCATATGACTAAGTGGAGAACACCAGTGTGAATGTGGAATAGTGATTCCTTCCTAACTTGTTAATACAAAACAAGCAGGTAGCAATTGTGGTGTTATAGGAACTGTGGTGACAGACATGAAGGGGTATGTTACTCCAGGTAAGGCTGCTTGTGCAGTTACATGCAGTGCATCTGGAAGTATCTCAGAAATGACAGCATTGAGGTTTGAGATAAAGACAGAGGGAGATAAGATTGTTTTTTGAGAATATACGGCACATTGCAAATAAAAAGACATGGTCAGAAGCCCTCACAGTGGACAAGGCTGCAGGCCTGTGTGCCAAATAGGAGGTAGGTAAGTAGCATCATATGGCAAGAAACCCCAGGAACTACTGAAGAATCAGTGACCTAATTGGAAAAGTCAAAATCAGTATATTCCTTGGCAGCAAAGTAATAAAAAGGGAGGCAACATCAGTGGTCTCATGGCAGGCTAGATGGCATTATTTGGCAGGTGTCCAATGTAACCACTCTGGCGAGGATGAATGGTAAAGAGATTCTAAATCAAGAATTCTGTCATGCACTCCGTGGCAGTTTCTGCCTCAGCT
The DNA here is from genome assembly GCF_049634645.1 of Pelodiscus sinensis. Classification (NCBI taxonomy): domain Eukaryota; kingdom Metazoa; phylum Chordata; order Testudines; family Trionychidae; genus Pelodiscus; species Pelodiscus sinensis. The sequence goes on along the minus strand of NC_134735.1, from coordinate 7,207,137 downwards.
AGCTCAGCCACAGTGGATAAAATTCTGAACGCTTCAGAGCCAAGAATATAGATATAGGTGTTGGCACTGCGGATCTTTAAGGTTATCTGATACTTTTCATTATAAGCTCCTGTTTTCAGTTGCTTATAATTTTGCCAGACTTCATTCATTTGGATTGAAATTTTCTCTGTGGGTAACTGTCACAGGTTAAATGTTGGGAGGAGAGGGAGTTTCCCTTAAAATGATTCAGCTATTCCTGAGCACATGGTTAGGAAAAATAGTGTCTTGCCAACATTAACAAATTTTTTGCAACTCTTTCTTTAAGAACACCTTGTGCCTACATCCTTTGATGTCTGGGCATACTTGATCTCAGATCGGGGGGAGAGGGGGGAGAGGAGGGGAGCAGGGCTGGCCGGGGTGAGCAGGAGGGGCAAGCATCGGCCAGCTGGGAGCAGAGCAGGCTCGGGCGCACGCAAATCCCTGGGTGCTGCCCATTCCGCACATGGTCCCGGCAGGGTGCATAGGCAAGTCTGGCCCCAGGGATTCCATCCCGCCCCCGCCTCTCTACTGCGTAGTTGCATACTGCCTGGCTAATAGACATGCTTACGCAGTGTGAGCACATCTACCAGCCAGGCAGTACGCAACTACGTACTGATACTCATGATAATAATAAAAACTTAATTAGAAAATACCGAACATTTATGTGTCTGGTATTGTCTCAATTTGTTTCCCAGAAAGAAAGCTCAAATACCGGACTGTCCAGTTCAAAACTGGACACCTGGCAACCCTAAGTGTCATCACTATTCATTCTCAATGATCTTGCCAAGGTTCTCCAGCAAAGAGGGAGGGCTTGATATTTGAACTGTGTATATTTGAAAACAGGGAGCAGGGCCTTACATGAAAAGAGAAAAGAAATCAAAAGTTTGGAAGGGTTATAAACTCACCTGCTTTGGAGCATAAATGAACCTCCCAACTCATGGGTGTTAAGAAGAATCCCATATGGCAAATTATTCCACTCTTGTCAACATTGGCATTTCTTGCACCATTGTCTACTCTAAAGCTTCTGGTCTGAGCACTATCAAGATACAGGACTAGGAGTCAGTCCATTTCTTTGTTCCTCTTAAAGAATCAATTAAATTAAAAAAATCTATTAAATTTTTACAATTAATCCTTTTTAAAAAAAAAAAATCTGATGCTGCTCCTTTAAAATGCTGATGTAATTGTTTTATTTGTAAATCATGCGTGTGTTATACTATCCATGGAAGAAGAAAACGTAAAAAAAAACCTTTTCCTTACCATCTTACTTAGGCTGCATCTAGACTACAAGCCTCTTTCCAAAGAGAGCATCTAGACTGCAACCACTTCTTTCGAAAAAGCAAGCCGCTTTCTTGAAAGAGAGTACCCAGGCAGTCTGGATGCTCTCTTTCGAAAAAGCCCTGTTTGCATTCAAGAACGCCTTTTTTTGAAAGAGCAATTTCGAAAAAAGACATTCTTCCTCATAAAAATGAGGTTTACCACGGTTGAAAAAACCACCGCGTTCTTTCAATTTAATTTCGAAAGAACGCGGCGGCAGTCTAGACGCAGGGGAATTTTTTTTGAAAAAGGCCACTTTTTTCTAATGAAACCTGTAGTTTAGACACACCCTTAGAGTTTTGGTCTGAGTGCATCTGATACTTATGTTTGTGTATTAGTATTTACTTTTGTATTTGTTGTTCACACTTCAGTGGAACATCAAGAAAGCTGCCTGTGAGAACACTGCCAGAGGTCAGCTTGGCTACATCTCTGTAATGTTTACAGAAGCTGGCTAAAGACTTGAGGTTAACCTCTGATGATGAATTATGGGCTATAAAGCCGTATGGTTTTACTTTTTTAGTTTTTAGGTTGATTCGAAAAACTGCTGCGAGCGAAACCAAGAGGCCCTTTATGTTCCAGAGCTGTGAAAAACATGGCTTTCTTCCATTCCAGAGCAGTACCCACTTATTAAACAAGGTGCATGGTGTTAATAGAGGAAAAAACTGGACAAACCTGAACTGCACTTTCCCTTACTGACCCTATGCCCAAATGTTCCTGTTGTTCAACAGATTCAAAGAGGCTGTGATGGATGACTTCTTCTAAGTAAGAATGGACATCTCCACACCTGCACAGGAAAATCATAGAATCATAGAATAATAGGACTGGAAGGGACCTCAAGAGGTCATCGAGTCCAGCCCCCCGCCCTCAAGGCAGGACCAAGCTCCGTCTACACCATCCCTGACAGATGTCTATCTAAAATGGAGGAGTACTTTCATTTCCCCTATCCCGATGCATTCTGGAAGCTCTACTAGAGTAATATAGATGGGATTCCTGCTGTGGGCCTAGCAGATGGGATTGCCAGTTCTGTGGCATTTTCCCCTTTTCTCACACCCCCTCCCCTGCAAAAGTTTGACCATCTTGACAATCCACCGTGTACACCCTTCAGGCAAAGCTGCCGCCTCCGTCCTGTGATTTGGAACATCCCCACCCTCCCTCCCATAAAGGCTGCAGCTAAAAAACATCAAAGTGGAGCTAACCATGCTGCCCAGAGGCTGCATTAGAGCCAGTGCAGTTACTGTAGATTTCAGTGACCGCTTGGTTTAGGAAACTCTCCTAGCACTGGTGACTATCAAATGGGGGCTACTAGTTAAGATGCACTGCTGGTGGTCTGATCCAGTCTGGCAATTCCCATGGGCAATGTCCTACTAAGGGCAGCCCGTGATGGAAGCATTAGCAGGAAGCAGTGAGCTACACCATGTTAGTGACATCTGGGGGAGGAGAGAGGGATGAAATGGAAACTTGACCAGAGGCGTTGGTTTGGATTAAAACATTCTCTTTTGCTGCTGGAAACTCCAGCACAGCAAAAATCCTGGAAAAACCAAAATAGTGATACTGACCAGCAATGGGAAATAAAACAGCCCAGTCTGTGTTCATTGTTCAAAATGCAGAAAAAAAAAGTGTAATCTCTCCCTGCCACTTGAATCATCGACAGCACTATTTCTCATATGTAAGGTCTGTTCAGCATGCCCGACCGTATCACCTTTGTAATTTGAGTCAGTGTAGTTACAACAGATACATATGTTGATACTGTTTGTAAACCAACACATTTATCACCTGCCTGGAACCAGTTTCTCTAGTGATCCATGCCTTGCAGTTTGAGAATCTGTGCTCACAGATAGGCTGTGTCTAGACTGGCAAGTTTTTCCGCAAAATCATCTGATTTTGCGGAAAAACTTGCCAGCTGTCTACACTGGCCGCTTGAATTTCCGCAAGAACACTGATGATCTCATGTAAGATCGTCAGTGTTCTTGCGGAAATACTGTGCTGCTCCCGTTTGGGGAAAAGCCCTCTTGCGCAAATCATTTGCGCAAGAGGGCCAGTGTAAACAGCACAGTACTGTTTTGCGCAAAAAAGTCCCGATGGCTAAAATGGCAATCGGGGCTTTTTTGCGTGAAACCATGTCTAGATTGGCCATGGACACTTTTCCACAAAAAGTGCTTTTGCGGAAAAGCATCCTGCCAATCTAGACGCGATTTTCTGAAAATGCTTTTAACAGAAAACTTTTCTGTTAAAAGCATTTCCGGAAAATCATGCCAGTGTAGACGTACCCTAATAGTGTTTGTCTTAACAGCATATTGAGTTCTATGCTGGCAGTAAAGGTAAAAATCAGCCTAAATTACAATATTTCCTATGGATCAATAATATCACTTAGCAAGTGACTTGTTTACACAAAGGTTCCATGTTTAGTTACATATGGGTATTACTCCTTCTTCTGAAACAGTCTCTGATGGCAGCTATCTCACCAGCCTTGTCATTTACTCAGGTACAAATGATCAAAATGACTTTTTTAAAGAGCATACATTTTTCTCTGATTAAGGATTAGCAGTGCATTGCAACATTATATCTTAACAAGAAATAGAGCTCCATCTATAAAATGTGAATGATAATCCTTCCTTTGTGTTATCTATTTATTTACACTACAGAAATCTTAGCTGGGAGCCTTTAGGTACTACTGGAACATAAATAATCACTAAAAATAAGTTCTTATGCAGAGAACTTGACAATATTGATAGCTTAGCTGAAAATATTTCAAATGCAAAGAGGAAATGGCTTGTGTGTGTGTGTGTGTGTGTGTGTGTGTGTGTGTGTGTGTGTATATGATAATTTCTGCATGCACAGATGTAAATATATCCAAATAAATAAAAGGGAGAAGTCATCTGAGTATCATATAATCTGCCCAGGAAATGCAGCAATGCCTTTTGTTTACAGTTCCACTTAGCTTTCAGAATTAATAAGGCCGCCAAGATTTCTAGTAGCAGTTCTTTCTGTTAAGCAGCCTGGCATGTTCCACCATGCAAAAACAGGAAAATATAGCCAAAAATGTCCTAGGCATTTCAAAAAAGTGTTTGTGAAATACTCCACATAAAACTTCTATTTAAAGGGAGTAGCAGGGTGTGGCTTACACCATAGCTAGCCTGCAAACTCACCACTGCTATTAGGAATTTTGAAAGGCTCATATGGCCATTATTGTATTTTCTTAACATGCAGGCTCTACTCCCCTCGTAGTACTCCTGCTAGCTTTGGAAACAGTCACGGCACTACTTGAGAGTGAGTTGGATTCTGATCCTTGTCCAGTGTCAAGTTGTGAGCTAAGTTCTGGCTGTAGAAATTTTCTTTGTGTTGGATGATGCACATAAACAGGACAGTACCAGCTAATAGAGAAAGCATCCTCATGTAAATCAAGAGAGATAAGTATTGGAAGCCACCAGTTTTAGCCTGACAATCTTTTCTGAGTGTACCCCACTATAAAAGGTATTTAAAAATATTAATGACTCCATTGTGAAAACTTTGCTTCCTGACATTATGGAGATTCAGGCATGATTTTTGCATTCTGGTCAAGAAAATTTGAAGGGTTTGGTGGGCCATTTTCTCACTGGTGTAATTCAGCATCACTCTATTGATGGGTATCAATGTTTTTGGTGACACTTATTTTTGGGGTAGTAACAAAACAACCCACAAAGAAAATAAGTTGACTTCTCAATCACAATGAAAGCCCAAGGCAACTTTCTAGGAATGCTTCTCCCTGAGAGAGTCTGACATCACCCCTATGCAGAGAACCAGCAAAAGGCTCAACGTAATATTGACCCTTAATTATGTTTCTAACATCAGACTTAAGTAAGGAATTTGGCCAATGGCAGAGGGTTAGCTGTGGAGGTGGAGTGTGTGAACTGGGAGGGCTTGTGAATCACCTCTTAAAGTATACATTTAAGAAAGGGAACTTGAGATGCTGCAACAGAACTGGTTGAGGTCTATCTAGTGTGCATGGAAGAATGAGCCCGAGTAAGCATGTCAGCTGAAATTTTGGACATGAAAAAATTTGGTAGAGAAGCCATCCTATCTTTTTGCAGAATATGGGTCACTAGAGTACTGAGTAAGGGCAAGGAAACTGTGCCCCTTGAAGATTCCCTAGTCAGTTTCACACTGTGCAGTAGAAGGCTCGCTAAAAAAATAGAACTACATACCCAAGGAAATCCCAGATAATATACAGCTTGTTCCTGTAGGGTCCCAGTAAGAGGGGCACAAGATCAGAACTCATCTGGGTATATTATAGTTATTACCTGTTTGAATTTGAGCAATATTTTGATCTTCCCTAACCTCAGCCCTACCATCAAAAGAGAATGGATCATTATCTGCATTCAAACAGGCTTTTTTATATGATGTCTGCTATGCCCTCTGTTACTAAACTGAAGGTCATTTTAGGGGAACACATCTATATTCCAGGCTATGTCTTCAGACTTCTGCTTTCTAGGAAAGGTCAAGCAGAAACATACTCTGGGGACATCAGAATAAATATGCTAAGGCTCAGTATAACCGTAAGGAGCTTCACTGAACACATCCTAAAGGAGGGGAAAATATGACAGAGGTCTGTAAAATCATTACTAGTGTGGAAAAAGTGAATAAAGAACAGTCATTCACGCCTTCCTATAACACAAGAACTAGGGGTCACCAAATAAAATTAATAGGTTGCAAGTTTAAAACAAACAAAAGGAAGTATTTCACACAGTGCACAGTCAACCTGTGGAACTACTTGCCAAAGGATGCTGTGAAGTACAGGCATTGAAAAAGAACTAGATAAATTCATGGAGGATAAGTCAATCACTGGCCATTAGGATGGGTAGGAATGGAGTCCCTATTCTCTATTTGTCAGAAGCTGGAAATGGATGACAGAGGACGGATCACTTGATGATTGCCTGTTCTGTTCACTCCCTCTGGGGCAGTTGGCACTGGCCACTTTTGGAATTTGGGATACTGAGGTAGATGGATCTTTGGCCTGACCCAGTATGGCTGTTCTTATCCACTCTGGTTGGATGACTATGTACCATTGAAGTTATTTCTACACTCAGAAGCTTTAGCCACAAAAGTGCTGTCGACATGCAAAAGTGAGAACTGGTCAAACTGGTTTTTTTGCCTCCCATTGTTGACATTTCATAGCATTCTGTTGACTGTTAGGGCAAAGCATTGTGGGTAAGCAGTCTGCCTGCTGCTGTGTTCCTAGCAGGGCAGAACAGGTGCATTCCAATTATTTGCTCTTTGTTTTTTCCCAGCGGAGCAGCTCACTCAGCTCTCAGATACTTCCAGGAACTGTGAAAGGAGAGGAGCACATGCCTGCAGGGCAGAGATCACAAAATACTGAGCACAGGCATTGTGGGATACTAGCAGAAGCCAATTCTGTCGACAAAACAAACAGCGGAGTTCACACTGGCTCTTTGTCAACAATAAAGGGAGGGGAAAAGACAAGTCTCTTGCAGAGCTGGAAGTTTTTGTCACCAAAACTGGGTGTTTTCCCAACAAAAGTCACATTGCAGTATAAACGTGCTCTCTGTTTTGTTGCCAAAAAATGCCTTTTGGCAACAAAACATACCAGTGTAAACAAGGCCTAAATGACTCGCTAGCTCAGTGCCAGAGGTCATCAGTTCAGATGTGGTAAATGCTGTATTACTGGTGGAGGGATAAAGTTTAGGGGTTGATTTAAAGACATTACTCTCATTTATGGCACTAAAAGCCCCTGGTGGCCCAAGTGATAATTTTTGAGTTATGTATGAAGTCAGACTAGATCAGTGTTTCTTAAACTGTGTTCCCGTGAACAATAGAATTCAAAATGGCCACCCTTAAAGGGGCAGGCAACTTTTTTTTTTTTTTTTTTTTTTTTTTGCTCAATAACTTCCTCCTTCCCCTTTTTTTTTTCCTCTCAACAAAAAATGTTTGGTGTTCTTCAGAAAAAAAAAATGTTGTCTGGTGTTCCTTGGTCTTAAAAAGTTTAAGAAACACTGGACTAGATGATCATAATGGTCTGTTTTGGTCATAAAATCTAAAAAATCTAACCCTCTCCCCCCAAAAAGCATTCTAAAAACTAAACTCCCCCAAAGGATTTTGATCCTATGTAATAATAGGGTGGTCCAGATTTGGTTCTCTCAAAATCTGGGTCAGGAACAAATAAAATAGAAGTGGGGCTCTGACTAGAATGTTACTGTTTAGGCATCCTCTTTCAATTACTTTCCCAGAGCTTATTGATTATATCTGAGGATTTTACCACCACTGCAAAGAGAAGTTTGTTTCTGCAATTTCACTCTGTGGATTTGAAGGTGAATTGCCCTCCCTCCCCTTTTTTTTTTAATCCCCATGTCTGATTCAAATCCCATTAAAGTCAGTTGAAAGACTCCCATTGATTATTGATTATGTGACTTCTTTATGTTCTGTTAAACTGGAACTTTAAAGGTGCTCTCATAAATGAAAGAACACACCAGGCACAAGTCAGCAACTTGCAAAAGTGTATTTATTGTGTTGGTGTACTACAGAGAGATTACCATCCTGTCATTTTTAAGGTAGTCTATTAAGATGACTTATTCATACTATTCAAAGCCATGCAGAATAGCAACACATAACTATCGCCTCTTCTTTTATGTTAATAATAACATAGTCGTATTTCAATGTTAATCATAATTTACCCCGGGGATATCTCCGTGTTAGGGAACTTAGAGTCTTAGTCTATATGTTTTTCCACTGTTCATGTCAGAGATTGTCTTGTGGTTTTCCTAGATTTGTTATTTCTACAAAATTAATCTAAACAAGATTTTAGATTGAAATTCCAACGTGTCCTATAACTGATGGAAATCATAAGCTTGGATCTATTTTGAAATACACTTTGCCAACAGTAATGTCACATATTTTCCCACGTTGATACATCTCATCAGTCTGGGAACTTATAGGGGGAGGGGCTGAATTGTGGAAAGGATCCTCCTGGCTGCTTGGAATCGGAAAAAGGAGAAAATAACCGTGGGGGCCCTACAGAAAGGTCCTGACAAGTGAATGCTAGTACTAATAGGATATTGAGTAAATAGCATCCTCCTAACAAATACATATGTGTTGGGTTGCTCTGATCTGCTGCACCTGCTTGGGAAAGACAAGCAGATGGAGTGAAGCAAAAAGAGAGAAGCTAACAAGTGCCCCACTGTCTTGTGTTTTGGGGTGTACACCTTGATTTTATTAGCAAGATATAATAGCACAAGGGAAAGGCCTGAGACTAATCTTCTCTTTGGTGGTGATCAATTGAGTTTAAAAGAGTATTTTCTGTGTATCTAGGTATTTATATGGCCCCAGCACCAAATATTTATGGGTTTATTCTGACCGCCCCCCCCCCCATTCACCTCCAAACAGACTTAGGGGTATTATTACACCCAGTTTCCTGATGTGCTCCTGCAGCACAGAAATGTTATGAGCCAGATTTTTCAGAGGCTTTAGCACCAGCCTTTCCCATTGATTTCTGCTGCCATTGTGGGACTCAGCTGACTTTTCACAAGCAGTTATTTATTTTAGGTGCCTCCATTTCTGAGTGTCCAACTTGTGGACATCTTAAGCCCCTTTTTGAAGACAATGCCGTACACCTGTCTTTTGCAAACCAGGCTCTTTTTAGGTGACAAGCAGGGCACCCAAAATCACTGGTCCCTTTTGAAAATGTAGATTTGGGTGCTTCTGAAAACCAGACCATGTGTGATTTGCCCAAAGGCAGCCAGAAGCCTGGGGCAGAGCCTGTAACCTCCCACGCACTTTACAGGGAAGTATTTCCCACCTGAGCCAGGCCTTGGCTCGTTAAATTTTCAAGGGATTCACCAGCAGCCCAAAGGGGAAAGCAGTGGAGAAGGTGGTTTTGCTCCCCAACAAACTGAATACATTACTGTGCATATTCCCTGATGCTCATGCTAAGAATGTTTCTGTTGCATTTCAAGAACATTCACCATCACTGTCATATCAAAGAATTAATTGGTTTATGCAAAGAGTGGTCTGTTCACACAAGCCTGTATAACTATAACTCTGAAATGTCTTCTCAATCCCCTGAACTCACCTTTGCATGTTTAGAGATTATAATTATATATCAGCATCCATGTTACAGTATATTGTTCGGATGTCGGACAGCAGATGGATCTCCAGAACCCCCAATCCCCTCCCTCAACCAGTTCTTATATATTCCCTGTTCTGAAGTTCTCCCTCTTCACACGCACAAGATGATACTAAAAATGGGGCAAGGTCAGGACTCTTGGTTTTGCAGAGCCATGAGGGGTAGGGATATTTTTTGAAGACTCCAAACTCAGTGCTGGTTTTGCTCTGGTTTCCATTTTGGAGGGATGAAGATTTGGATAAATGGTTCCAGTTTTGGCCCGGCACTATAGTATTTCAATATACAAAATTCTAGGTTCCCTTTTAAATTGCCAAACATCTCCCTTTCAAGGGCACTTATGTCAGGATCATTTGAGCATTTCTGTTTTTCCATCAGCCTCTGCTATAGTCCCAAAGGAAGATGATATAAAGCAGACACTGGCCTGAACTAAGACACTTGAGCCAAAACTCAAGACCCAAACACCCTAGAACTTTGCAGGTGTGTAAGATCTGAATCCCAATTCCAGTCAGAACTTCACAGTGGTCTTTGTTTCTTGGCTCCAAACATCCCAGAACATGGAGAGGATTGAAAATTTGGATCCAAGTCCTAATTTTGTAAACCCCTCTCTGCTCTATTGTCTTCAGTAAAATCAAAGACTCTAATCCTGCAACTGGCTCTGTGCTCTTGTAGGGGGCCTGCCCAAAGTACATCTCTTTGCGGGAGCAAGGCACAAATCCTAGCTCCAGTAACTCTCAGCTCATTTCTATTAATCCATATTTTATTTCAGTCTAATGGCAGCTACACAAATAAAACAAAAGGGGGCTTTGGACTTCCCCCACCCCTGTGAATGTATAGAACTTTTCCTGTTGGCAGCCACAGAACCAGAAGAATATGAGTGTCACAGAGAACACGGAGGTGTTTTCTTCAAATAAAAAGAGGTTTATTAAGATAATGAGAATGACACTGTGGTGTGGTGTGTTGTACATCGATTGCAGCTTTAAGAGAAACGACAGCAAGTACAAAACCCTGCAGAACTTCTATAGTCATTAGCATCACAGCCTGTTGTCCATGCTACAGTTTTGTGACTCCAAAATTTCATTCCCATTTCTAAAGGCAGAAAATCCAGAGATTTTCCTCTTTCAAAACAAAAAAATCCCAAACTCAATTAGATATAAATAACTTGCACTGGACATTTTAAAACTTTCAGATTTAATTACACATAAATAAATATGTACAGATTTAGAACAGTTCAGTTCAGTCAATTTGGCCTGGTTCAAGTTCTGCTCCTTGTGCTTTATTCATTATTATTATTATTAATTTTAGAAACTTGTGTGCTGTTATTCGTAGGTCATGGAGTTTTATTTAGTCCCAGGTGTAACTTAAACTACTCGACCCCCTTGGCTTGAATGCAACATTCCAGAAGGCTCTCACTGATCAATTCCCATCTTGGAAAGACGTCCGAGTGTCAGATTGTTCTCATGACATGGCTCAGGGTTCCATAGGCCCCGCAGAAAATCCGTAGTGAGTGTCAGTTTGTTGCAAACTGTAAACAAAGTCTTGAAACCACTTGAAAATCAAGGCAGCAAGGCTGGAGATATTCCTCTTGTCTGGGGTGTAGGACTGTTGTTTAGGTGGTATCCTTGGAAGATTCCCTCTCTGCCTGTTGAAGGCAGGTTATACATCCAGATCTGGCCTGCAACCCAAAAAGATGCCCCATCTGATTTCTGCCTCGGTTTCAAAAAGATCTCGAGTGGCTGAGGCCTTTCCTCTCTGCTGATTTTTCAGTTCTTCGAGTTGAACGGACTCCTGGAGCACGTCAGTATTTTGTTGTGGGTTAAGAAAACAAAATAAAATAAAATTGCACATGACTTGGCTTCCTGCATCCACAATTAAAATAAACAAAAGCCATCAACCTGTCTTATTCTCTCGATCTCAGTGATGTCCATTAAAGTTCTTCTTAAATTTTAAGTCCTCTTATTTGTTTGCTTTAAAAGTTGCGTCCCAAGTTCAAATATTGTAGTTCGGGAAACATCTTGCGCTGGGTCTTAATATTTTTTTTTCCAACACCAGTAAGATCAGATCTCCTATCATGAGCTGGGAAGAGCTCCCTCCAGTGGAGAGGGAGAGGGAGACAGACAGCATGTTATTTCCGATGCTTCACTTCTTTCTCTGACACTTTGGAGTCTCCAGCCGCATGCCCGTTCCCTGTGCTGTTCATGAACATTTTATCCAACCCCTTGAGGGACTCCACCAGGTAGTTCTGGAAGGCTGTGAGTGCTGCACAGATGGCTGGGCCTCCGAAGCCGTGGGTTATCAGGCTGAAATGAGTCAAGCAGCTCTGGACACCTGGTTCTAAGATGAGAGATGGGCGGCTGTTCCCAAGCGGAGAACGATCCTGGGCCATCAAGTCTGCAAACTCTTTACAAATTTGCCTATAAGAGAAAAGAAGCCATTACATTTTTAGAGAGGCTGGAAATCTATGGTCCTACATTTCTGTTTGACGATTCCTTTTTTGTGCTCTGTTTCTGTAACTCATTTAATGTGTTAACCGTGGGGGCCTGGCTGAGCCAAGAGTCTCTAAATGTCTTCCTTCCAGGACACTGGTCTGAATCCAGCCCTGAACTGGACTGAAGGTCATTTCCATTGGATAGCTCTTTGCTAGCCTGGCTGAGAGGAGTTTGTTGGGTCTCAGAGTCAATTCTCTGTGCATCATTATGAAGGCCCAGTAAAAATCATGTTTGCCCAAGTGTCACTGAGGGCAGAATTTGAGGGCAGTGGGGTATTACTTAGGGCGTAATGTAGCCTGCAAAATCTTTATGATTAGCAATGATGTCCAAGAAGGAAAGAACCTGGCTTGAAGCTCAGATCCCAGGCTGTGTTTGCAAGGCTGGCAATTAAATAAAACCCTCTTTTGCTTGCAAACTAAGCAAACTGATCTGAAAGTCTCTGCATCCCAAGAAGCAGGGAATCCTGTGAAGATATTTTTGAGTGTCTGATCAGAGTAGAACACCTCTGGAAAACATAAGAACATAACTGCCCTACTGGGTCAGACCAAAGGTCCATCTGCTCCACTAGTCTGTCTTCCAACAGTGGCCAATGCCAGGTGCCCAATAGGGAATGAACAAACAGGTAATCATCAAATGATCCATCTCCTGTTATCCATTCCCAGCTTCTGACCGAGGCGGGGGACACCATCCCTGTCCATCCTAGCTAATAGCCAATGATAGACGTCTCCTCCATGAATTTATCTAGCTCCTTTTTCAATCCTGTTATAATCTTGGCTTTCATAACATCCTCTGGCATGGAGTTCTGCAGATTGAGTGTGCATTGCATGAAGAAATACTTCCTTTGGTTTGTTTTAAACCTGGTGCCTACTAATTTTATTTGGTGACACCTAGTTCTTGTGTTATGGAAAGGAGTAAATAACTCTTCTTTATTCACCTTTTTCACGCCGTCATGATTTTATAGACCACTATCACATCCCCCCTTAGTCTCTTTTCTAAGCTGAAAAACCTCAGTCTTAAGACAGATAGCTTAAAACATAACCATTACAATCCAGCAACCAAAAAAAAGAGGAAAGTGTCCTGTGACGTGGACTCAGGTTTGTTGCTCCTGATGTGTGACATCATGCAAGGCACACACAAGCCAAATGTGGGCCCTACCAATGAGCATGCCCTTTGAATGTTCACGGTTGTCCTTCGGATGTGAACGCATGCTGCATTTCACTGTGTTGTGAATCCTTCAGATAGGAGCATTGGCAGCACCGTACCACAGGGCCATCCTTCTTGCGAGGCTGGAAGCTCTTTGGGCCAGGGCCAGCCTTTCTGTGCTATGGAGATACGGTGCCTAGCACAAGGGGATGCATACTCACTTGGTAGCCAGAAGCATGTTTTTCCGGGTGTGGAGCTCGCTGGGATCAGAGTGCTGACGGCACAGGTATTCTGCTGCTGCCTTCGCTGGGAATTCTGTTTCACACACATAGCCGAAATCCCGGGCGAGGTGAACCGCTTCGCCTAGAAGGAGAAATTAATGACCTGGATCTGTACTTGTGTAACAACAAGGAAGCATTTTCTGCAGCAGTCTCCACATGCCTTATTGGGTTGCCTTGCTCATTTTGATTGGATGCCCTTTTTCTCAGCTCTCTAGCCAAGTGGGGGTGGAGGAGACTTCTGGACACGCCATGACTGGCTCTAGCATCCTGGGATTAGCTGTGCCACAGGGTGACTAGCCACTGGTTAGAAGAAAGTTCATCTCTCTAGTGCCTGGATAAATGTTCCCATTTGGCCAGGTAAGAGAACAGGGCACCACTGGGGCTACAAAGGACCAGGGAGGACAGAGACAAGGAAGAGACCTGGTGAATCAGAGTTGCTTGAGTGGGAATAAGAGGCAAGTGAGAGCTGCTGGAAGCTGTATTGGGCCTGGGAAAAAGCTGCAGGCAGACACGAGGGGTTTGATGGCTGGTGTCCCCAACCTAGAAAGTCAGGGCTGGAGGGCTGAATGCAAGCAGAGCAGGGGAGGGAGATGCTGGCTGGCTCTAAGCCAAAGAGCCAGAGCCCAGGGCCAGAAAGGAGCTTCCCTACTGACAACTCCAGGGCCAGAAAGCTGGGCCCAGAGGAACGAAGATGGGAGTGGGGGGCGGGGGCAGGGTGAGGGATGCTCCCCTAGTAAAGGTGATATTTCTCAGTGGAGAGGCTGGGGTGTCCCAGCTGGGAAGAGCGGAGTTGCTCTCTGGATGTGGAAGGGCTGGGCTGGCTGTCATGGTACAAGGACAGAAGAGGACTGGGACGGAAAGCTGGGGCATGAGGCTGGATGCGGCAACACTGCTGCGTGTACTGTTTTGGGTTATTCTGGGGAAGGTCCAGACGAAGGTTGTGGGACTCTGTGACGGTTTACATGCACAGGACGTCTGTCATAAATGGAGTCCACAAGGACTGGATTTATATTCAGGAAGATGTTTTGGACTCTATGGGGACCCTCCAGGGGGAAACTGGGGCAGGCAGCTGTCTTGTGTCATGCCCGCCAAAAGGAGGCACCTCTGGCAGTGCTGTGCTATGTCACGCTCCCACCGATACCAATGGGAGTTTCTCGTACTCTACTGTGGGAGAATCATTCCCCTGATTGAGGATCCCTGGCTGTCCCTCCCTCCCTTTGCTGGCTGATAAAATAGCATATGAAAGTCAACGTGGCTGAAGTCACATCTGGGTGGAATCTGCTGTGTTCTTACAGGAGGAAGAGTCACAGAGACATCTCTGTGCCTCCTTCCTCACCTCTCTCTCACCTATTTTCTCCTTCTACCTTTTCCTACTGGTCAGCATCAGAGAATGATCTCATTGTGATAGGCAACTATGCTGCTTTATCGCAAACCCAGACTGTCAAAGTGGGAACACACCCTGATGTGGTGGTTACTCAAGAACAAGGGAAAGGGGAAACACTGCAGGAATGGAAAGGGAGATAGGTTCTTGTTTGTATCTGTTCTCACTGAACAGAAAGGCCTAAGGGGAGAGTGCTCAGCCTGGGTATCCATCATTCCATGGAACTGCCCTCTCATTGATGAAATTGATCCATCTTCAGGCATCCCCGTGGAAATAATCAGAGCTGATGGCAATTGATCATGCCCAAAATCCCAGTTAGGCAGACAGAGCTAATTTGACTTGCCTCCCCGCTGTTCATACGTATTAGGCCATCCATCCTCATAGCATTAACCTAGTTCCCATTGCTGCCACCCCAGCTCCGAGAGGCATGTGCGTGAAGCCTATTCTGGACAGAGCATCTGTGCTTCCCGTACAAAGCATCTCAGTTCCCTTTCCCTCCTCACTGCCTGAGCCATAAATAAATAATGAAATACTAGAAAATGAGAGTTGGGGCAATTTTGTGTGTGCGGGCGCATGCACGTGTGTGCCAAATGAATGAAAATCTATCCACCTATGTGCAATAGGGAAATGGTGGCTATAAAAGAGGAGTTAAAGTAAGTGACTGGGAGTTGGAACTTCTTGGCTCTGTCCCTGGTGCTTGATAGAAGGATGTGCTAGTGGCTAAGGCTCACTCTACACTACAGCCAGGATTCATGCGCTAAGATCGATCCATTGGCAGTCGATTTAGTGAGTCTAGTTAAGACCCACCAATTCGACTGAAGATCTCTCTCCCATTGATCCTGTTACTCTACCCTGGATGAGAAGAGTAAGAGAAGTTGATGGGACAGTTTCTGTCATTGACTCTCTGCAATGTAGAGCCCGCAGTAACTTGACTTAAGATACGTTGACTGTAGCAATGTTATTCAAGTAGCCAGAGTTGCATTGCTTAAGTTGACTTCCTGTGGTAGTGTAGTCTATGTTTTTTGAAGGTGACTCATGATTGGTGCCTAACTTAATACACTGTACAGGGGCTTGATCGGAGAGTCACTGCTCATAGCATTCTACCCATGTTCTTAAAGTGCTTTGCTGAATCACAGCCTGATGGAACAGGGACTTCCTTGCCTGATGTAATGAAATAAATTGGTGCACCACCAAGCTGGTGTGCTGCAGGAGGGCACCTGCTAGAGGTGGCTATGAAGGAGAATTGTCCAGTGACTTTAAACAAGTGATGTCCTAATTCAGCCAACATTTCACCACACGCTATTCTTTGAGTGTGTGAAGAGTCCCATTAAAGTTTTTGGGCTGGAAACCTAAATTAGGCCTGATCTACACTGTGATCTAAGATACACAACTTCAGCTACATAAAGAGCATAGCTGAAGTCATAGACCTGCTTACCATGGTGTCTTTTATGCAGCAAGGTCAGCAGGGGCTGCTCTCCCATCGACTCCACCTACTCTTCTTGTTGTGGTGTAGTACCGGAGTCCATTGGAGAGAACCTGGAGATCGATTTACCACATCTAACCAGACGTGATAAATCAACCGCCGGTGGATCGATCGCTTCAGCATCGATTCACTGAGTAGTGAACAAGCCGTTAACCACATTCTTTTCCCATAGCTCTCTGTTGGCGTGTTTGAGAGTATTTTGAAAGTTGGAACGTAACCTGGCATCTTGCACAGAACTAAGGCCAAATTCATCCCTGTCATGACCCCAGTGAAAACTCCACCTAGCATGCCAGAGACCGGACAGCCCAAAATCCCATGGAAAATTCCAAACACAAATTTCTATTTCTACCTATTTGTCCATGCAACTCACTTAGATATGTCTAATGAGTCTATTATTAGAAATTATTTCTTAATGAGTTTGCTTTGGTTATGTTCATGGTCCTTTTGTATTTGGTTTCTGTGAATTTTCATGCAGCTGAGTGTTTACTGTCACTTTGCATCGTGTGTTTCTGGAGGACTTCGTTGTGATTTCTGCTCTTTCCTTCACCCTGGTTCTAGCATGCGTTGCTTCCTTTTTGTAAGAATTCTCCCTCCAACAATATTTATGAACAGCTGTGCATCGATATAAAAATATAACTAATGCTCAAAAACAGCCAGTAATAAATAAAAAATACAGAGGTTGGAGAGGCAGAGAAGAGCAAAGTGATTAAAATGTCCAAGAAAAAAGGGGTATGGGACATAACAGGACAACCTAGTTTCTGTCTGCTGAAAAAGGGCAAAGCAGTAGTACCTTCCCTTGGCTGATACATCTTCCAACACCATAACACCGAGTTGCAAGAGGAAATCATATCCATCAAGAACACATGGCGCTGCTCTTTTATTTAGTCCAAGCTGGTCAGCAGTAACCCAAAAGTCAGCAGCCTCGTGAAATCAAAATGTCTATTTCTTCCTTTTCTTTTATTCTTTTCTTTCCTTTCTTTTCATGGAAATCAGCCTGTCATTCAGCACGCACCAACTGCCCTTGGTAACAACCTCCGCCTAATGAAGCGGGTCATTTAATTTGCTGGCAACAATGGAGACGATTTTCTATTCAAAAACTGCAGGCAGCTGCCTCCAACACGCTGGGCGCAAATACAATGGATTCCAAAGCTAGAAGCTGCTATTTCATTTGTCTCCTTCCTGGGTCCTTTGGTCCAGAGATGTGATAGCGATATCATCATTTCCATAGTGTGAAGGCTGGGAGAAGAACTACTAAACATGCAGCTTTAAGACAGGGGACTTCATGCTTATAGGGCAACTCATATGTTGACTGTGGAGTCCACCATGCTCAGAAATCACCCACTACAGACTATCTGCCATTACACACCCTTGAAAACTGTTTCTCTTTTGGGAACTGAACCCTGCCCTCACACAGCAGTGCCACTGAGCCAACCTCAAAGCATATTTTTAAGGAATGTACAGAGTACGTGTCCTGGAGCCAGATATGGGGCATCTAGCACTGCAAGCACATTTGAACTATTTAAAAGGCAAGACAAGGGAATATGTAGAGATCTACACAAGTCTGAGTTTCAGCAAAACAGGTCTGTTTGGGCCAAGGACACAATGGCTACGTCTACATTGGCCCCTTCTCCGGAAGAGGCATGTTAATTTCAAACTTCAGAATAGGGAAATCCGCAGGGGATTTAAATATCCCCCGCGGGATTTAAATAAACATGGCCACCGCTTTTTTTCCGGCTTGGGGAAAAGCCGGAAAAAAGCGTCTAGACTGGCCCAATCCTCTGGAATAAAGCCCTATTCCGGAGGATCTCTTATTCCTACTTCGAAGTAGGACTAAGAGATCCTCCGGAATAGGGCTTTATTCCGGAGGATCGGGCCAGTCTAGATGCTTTTTTCCGGCTTTTCCCCAAGCCGGAAAAAAAGTGGCGGCCATGTTTATTTAAATCCCCCGCGGATTTCCCTATTCTGAAGTTTGAAATTAACATGCCTCTTCCGGAGAAGGGGCCAATGTAGACGTAGCCAATGTTTTCAGAAGTGCAATAAGTCTGTAATAGTGGTGCGTAGATACTGGAAATTAAGTCTGGTGAATATTCGTGATTATTTCTTAATGAGTTTGCTTTGGTCATGTTCATGGTCCTTTTGTATTTGGTTTCTGTGAATTTTCATGCAGCTGAGTTTTACTTGTAGTAATTCACAAATGTGAATTTTAAGTTTGAAAAGTAATTGATAGCACATTTCAAATTCACGCCAAAACTTGATTAGAAGAGTTAAACTCATGCAATGAGGGAGAAGAAAGAATAACTTATGTGAACTAGTCAGAGTCCTATCTCATTCTGATTCTGAGTGATTTCTCCAAACTGCTCTTGTTAGCCCAGCAGAAATCTATTAGCTTCAGAAGACATGCTTTGGTCAAGATGGAGAAGTATATGCGGACCCTACTTTGGATTAATGATGGCTGGTGCATAATCTGTTCTGTTTTAGGCCCTCTGCCTTCTGGCACATTGAAAATGGAAGACTTAGACCGGGCAAAGGTCATGCACCCCAGTTTGATGTTAAACCATCATACTAGATGACTCTTACCTTCCACCAGTGACGTTAGCAAAGTGACATTGGCAGCTTTACGCCTTCCTGCAGGTAGATTTAAGCCTATTTTCTCTAATCTTTCCCTTAAACACCTTCCACCATTTTTTGATTTTGCCCTGCAAGTGGGAAACAAGGAGGGAAAAGCTTTTAGCTGAAAGAAAAGAAAAAGCAACACACAAATGGCTGTTCCCCAGCCCACTAACAGAGTAGTTGTTTGATCTGGCATAAAATATACAATGAGCCCCACACAAATCTCAACTGTAAGAACTACTGATAACAGAATATAAAGTTTGTTAGAATCAATTTCTGTATTCCAACTGACATAGTAGTCCTGGATTCTTTTATAGCCATTAAGGGTATGTTTACACTACAGGTAGGTAAAGTCGAATTAAGATACATAAATTCAGTTTCATTAATAGTGTAGCTGAAGTCAAAGTACCTTAACTCGATTATTTGGTGCTGTCTACACTGCAGGAAGTCAAAGGGAGAACATTCTTCCTTCGACTTCCCTTACTCCTCATGGAAGCAGGACTACCGGCATCAGCTGGAGTGCCCCTCTTCACTAGACCCGCTAATTCGAACCCTGGAAGATTGACAGCAACTGCTTCAATCTTCTCTGTAGAGTAGGCATACCCTAAGAGACCTGCTATTCCATGAATGAAACAGATATGAGAATAAAAGAACCTTCATCCAGTCACTAGTTTTACTGTTTCAAATTCTCAACAGCAGTCCATAGCGATGCCTTTGTTCCAACAAACAGCAGCTCATCTAAGTTTGTGCAGGTGTAACTGCCACCTTGTAGATTCGAATCTGGAATCTCTGGAGTTTCGTATAGGAGCTTCTAGCACTTGAGCTAAAAGCCCACTGCTTCTCAGCTTATGTTGTAGAGCTCCCTTGTTCTTATCTCTCACTGTAAGTGGTCTACGTGCCACTACACGGGACAGTGAACCACACTAGGGCTATGTCTAAACTACGATCCTCTTGCGGAAGAGCAAATGCAAATGGAGCGATCATTTGGATATGCTGTGCTCTCATTTGCATTTCCTCTTCCTTTCCTTTTTGCACAAGAGGTTTTTGCACAAAAAGCACTGTGTAAACGGCACCTTTTTGCGCAAAAAACCCCTTTTGCGCAAGAGCTGTTCTTCCTCAAAAAAAGGGGGGTTTTGTGCAAAAAGGCACTGTCTACACAGCGCTTTTTTGCACAAAAACCTCTTGCGCAAAAGGGAAAGGAAGAGGAAATGCAAATGAGAGTCCGACATATGCAAATGAGCTCTCCATTTGCATTTACCCTTACGCAAGAGGATCATAGTTTAGATGTAGCCTAGGTATGTAGGTTACACAGATATCTCACAGATTCAGTAACAAAGAAACATTTGGTCTGCAAGCTTAGCAATGCTATGTATTGCCAAAATGCCCCTATGCCCAGGGGTGCACAGAAACTTGCTAGGCATTAATGTTGTTCTTAGGGAGTGCCACCTCCCAAAGATTGGTCTTACTGGAATGATTGACCACAGTAACAGCCAACCAGTTAGCTTCCCCTGCAGACATCATGGCAAGTTTGGGCAGCAGCTCTGCAAAAGGCAATAAATAAATTGCCCAACCCCCAAAGAAGCCGCAAAACAGGGGCCTGTTACTAGAATAATTTAACCCGACATCTCTGAAGCCTTTGCTATTCTGAGATAAAAGAAGCCCTGGATTGGATCTTTTCTCTACCCATGACAAGATATAGGAATAAGTTCTTGATAGAGCTGAACAAAGCACTCAGAGTGGATCCCAGAACTTGGGCACTAGCTACAAAATTCATGCTTGGATTCAGATATTGAACATCCCGGACATTTGGCAGGGTGTTTGGGACCAGGGCTTTGGCATGGCCTGCTATAGACCTAGGGGACAGTTGCACAATTTGGATCAGGTTGTGAACTTTCTCAGATTCAGATCTAGGGGTTTGAAATTGGAACCAAACCTGTACATCACACCTGATCAGAAGGACCCGCGGGTGCCCTCTGACATCGGTGGGACAGTCTCAGAGGCATTCCCGAGAGTGTAAACTCTTTGGTACGGGAACTATCTTTTTGTTCTGTGTTTGTATAACCAGGGCTGGCCCGTGGTATTCTGGAGCCCCAGGCACGGGTGCACGGCGCCGCCCCCGAGCACACGGGGCAAGCACGAGCCTGCCCATGGGGAGCGGGCCCATCTCCCTAGGGTGCGCAGGCCCCCCCCCCGGGGCGCACAGTGCAAGCATGGCCCAGTCCGGCTTGGTTGTTGCTGCTGGCGCACGCGCCAAGCCATGTAGGGCCCCGTGGCTGTGGGGGGAAGGGCGTTGCTGGCCGGCGCCGTGGGGATGCGGGTGGGCTGGCGCTGCGGGAGCCGGGCGCGTGGCGCCTGATGGCAGCTGTAAGGGACACCGCGCGCCCCTTACAGCTGCCATCAGGCGCCCCCCCATCAGTTGGCAACTGCCCGGCACGCCCACCCCTCAATCTGGCCCTGTGTGTAACCCACACACCTTCTGGGTGTGGTTCACTGGCCCATCCAGTGGCACCAAAATCACTACAGAGAGAATAAAGAGTCTGCTCTACAGCCTTTCCCACCAGCCAGTTGACTTTTAGCTCATGCACGAAAGGCTCATGCACTAATCTCCAGGGGTCCCAGATTTGATTCCGGCTGCATGACTTGGCCTGCAAGACCAACGATTTATAATGACCAGCAAGGGCTCATCACTGGAAATAGCTTATGCACTCTGAGCTGAAGGAAGCGGAGGAGAGATGAAATCAGAGGACGATAACCCCGGTGTGGTGCTTACCTCCTGAGGACTCCCCCAAGAAGAGAAGCATTGAGACACTCTGGTGGGGAAAGCCTCCTCTGCACTTCCCCGACGGTCACTTTGTACTTAGAGGTGGAGCTCAGAAGGGAGAGCCGGCCAGGCACGGAGCAGAAGACCTCGTTGGGATTTGTCACCCCTCCGATCAGACTGTCTTTGTTCATCGACAAGGCAGAGATGGTGGTGCCGTTTGCCTTTGAGGGGAGGGGCACTGGAAGGAAAAGCAGCAAAAGAGAAAAAAAGTCACTGGAAAGGATCTAAAGCAGGGGAAACCCAGACTTGGTGAGACTCAGGGCTACTCTGCCAGCCTGCCAGGAAGCCAATGAACAGGCATTTCCATTGTCAGGAAACATACCGTGACCATGGTGTTTTCCTTGGTCTTTGTATGTTTCCTAATGGAGAAGGAGAAGCTGCCTGAGGGGTGGGTTTGAAGGCCAGGCAAAATGCAGAACTCTAACTCATCCCTCCACAATTTGGGGTGCTGCGACCTGGGGTTCTCATTTGGCCTCTGGGACAGGATCGGGTATTTTGATCTAGATCCATAGCCCAAACCCTGTCTGCCTGAGGAGAGCTCGGGGATACAGGGTTTAGTTGAGCCTGTCACAGATCTGGATCCCGTTTTGAGATTCTCAGTACTCCTGGCTTTTGGCGGGATTTTGGATTTGCATTGGGGCCCATGTTCACACAGCACCATTCGGGAGGCACGACAGACCTGGACTCTCACTCTAGCACCTCTGTGATCTGAAACTCTTAGGGCAGCGAAGGGCTGTGTTTGTGGCTATGGGAAGGCTCACACTCAAATTCTTCAGGCTTTGAATCGGACCCACAAGCAATAAGCTGAAGCCCCACACTTTGGTCACCTCAGTCTAAAGTTACCTGAAAAGATCCATTCCCCAAACAACGCAGAACAAACTGCCTTGCACTTACTGGGGGAAAAGCCAATTAAAAGCAGAAAGGCAGATGGATGGTGGTGAATAACAGGCACCATGCAGGGTCCGTGGCCTTACACCCACAATGAAATTGACCTATTTTCCCCAGGCGTCACTTCAGTAAGAAACCTTTTTAGACACAATAAAGGTTTCTTGGTTAGAGTCCTGGCAGAGATTTGTGCCAAGTGACTCTGGGTTTTATATTTTGAAATTAATACCCAATTTAGCTGAACAAAAGTAAATCCACGGTTTCCAAAGACTCCATCGCTCACTGCAAATACAGTCACTCCAGATCATTTAAACCCTGGCATGCTTTGTGGTTACTGAGTCATGGTCACTACATGATGTGCATTCAAACAGTACACATGCCTAATACTTAGAGCAACAAATAGCAGGGCGAGATCCAGGTTTTATAAAGGAAATACACATGCCCAGAATGAAACAGCAAACCCGAAATTTAATCGGAAAGGGCAAGTATACTGAGCCTATTAAAGGGGTCTTACAATCAGCATATTGTAAATACAGCTCAACAACTTGTTAGCGTGGCAATAAAAAAGCAGCACATGTTACATAAAAATGGCTCATGTTTTAGGGCTGAAAGATTAATGGAAATAAGCTAAGGTATATTAAGTTCCCGCTCAGCGTGAAACTTGGACAGCGTTGGGGGATTGAAGGACAGGTTGCCTGGGTTTCCCTTTATAACTGACTCGAAAAGGGTAAAGATCTGACATTAAGACACTTGGGTCTGTGGCTTATTAAGAGGTTCTAAGGGGAAGAACAGAGGCTAAAAGATTCAAGAACATCACCGTATGGGCTAGGAAAGCAGAGCTGCTTCCAGACAGCAGCGACGTCAGGGCTTTCTTTCACATTCCCAGGATGGTTAATATTTATCCCTTGGCACATTCCTAAAATAAAAAGCCAGAGCATGTTTTAAAAATGTCCACGTATCACCACAAAGATGTGTCTCGCTGCAGTTCCATGCATTGCTATGGTTTTGGACTTCATCATGCATCCATGCAGTCCCATGCATCCCTGGAAAACTGTGCATGTCTTGTGCTTTCGTGTGTTTTGTGCATCACTGGGTAGCTGCATGTCTCCATGCATTCGTGGGTCAGTGAAGAGCTGTTCATTACAAGTAGGTTCACACTTCATCATGCATGTGGATTCATGCATCCATACACCACTGGGCACCTACACATTGGTGTGTCTGATTACATATCCATGCAACATGGTGGAACCATGCAACCCCGCTCATCCACACATCACAACATATGTTCTCCCCTGGGTCCTGGATGAGAGAGTGAATCCAGTTGGACTTGATGTGGTTTAATGCTGGAAGTTATTCAAAAGCTCACCTTGGAGAGCAAAAAAGGAAAAATGCAGAGGTGTGTGTGGGAGGCCATCCATGCCATGACAGAGTCTGGGCAGTGAGACCAAGCACGGTGCATGGCAGCACAGTGATGGGTGTATGAATAGGGAAACACATATGAAAAGGGACACACATCAGGCACAGACATATGGTGGGGCACAGCTGTCTGGTGGCCCCCACAGCCACTACGACCATTTTAAAACATGTGCTGACTTTTTTTAGGAATACGCACACTGCAGAAAACTAATCCACCTCGAGAGGCTTCAGCTAGTCCCTGCCACTCCCAGAACCGCAGCTCATAACCAATTAGGCATTCTCCATTACAATGACTTTCTGAATTCTATAGGCACCGTGACAAGGAGAACCCATACCGGACAATTTTAATAAGGATCTGTATTTCAGTTGTGCCTATAATCTCTAACTGAGACCAGGGCCCCATTGTGCAAGGTGCTGTACATACACAGAAGGAGAGAGAGTCCTGTCCCAAAGAGTTTGCAATGTAAATAGATAAGACAGACAAAGGTGGAAGGGGAAACAGAGGCACAGAGCGGGGAAGTGACTTGTCCAAGGTTGCAGAGCAGACCACTGATAGCACTCCCAATCTCCTGCCTCCAAAATCACTACCCTATCCACTAGGCCAGCCTTCCTCAATCCAATCAGACAGTCAGACATAACAACAGGAACTATTTTCTGTTTGGCATCTCCTTCTGTTTGTCTGGTCCGATCTGCAGTGTTTTTACCAATCAACCTGCTGCAGGTGAGACACAAAGCTACCTCCAGAGACTGTGAGTTTGGTTTCCTGGGCTTTTTCAGAACCAACATCGGCTCTTGTCACAAGCAAACCAAAATGTTCCCTGGATCTGCTCAACTGTTGCTTGGCTTTCAAAAAAGTGGACACGCTCTTTTGCCATAAATCTCGTTCTACAATGCATAAGGGGTGTGTTGAAAGAGCACTTTTTTCCAAAATTTGGCACCATGTAGATGCGCCAAATTTCAGAAAAGGCTCTTTCGAAAGTAAATCGGAAAAAGATACTTTTTCCAATTTAACATTGCCGTCTAGACATAGCCGAAGATGCAGGTGATCAGAACACCTGAGCCCGCCTGCCGACAAGAGGGAAACCCGAGACTACTGGAGGTTTGCCCAATACTCAGCATGCAACATGAAGCTCTGTCTGTGCTAGCGCTGGGCGCGCTTTGTTTCCGATGCAGTTTGAAAGAGCAGAGTCTCACTTTCTGAACCGTGTCAATGCTGCCAGATGACTGACCCTCCGAGAAGTTCTGACTTCTAACCAAATAACATTTCAACCTGCACCCCAGGGTAGCAGGAGGAACCACTGTAGCAAGATTTAAAGTTACATGACGGTGAGGAGGCTTTCATGGCCAGTGGATGGTTCTCACCAGGAAGCGTTTTGTTACTCCATGTGCAAACTGAAAGCAGAGCCAGAACTGGGTTGCACAGTGTGTATACAAGTCTGGATTGGAACATTCTCAATGTTCACAGGGGTTTGCCTCCCGCATGAAGGCTGGGATATAAAAATCAAGCAGTCTGCATTGTACCAAGTTTTCTCCTTGACGTCTCGTTGGTTTACACCATCTGAGATGTCCTGTCTCAGGTGCGATCCATGTTTGAACAGTGGGAATATTGCCTTCTCATCAGTCGATTTTGTGTCGATGAGAAATAGGTGTGAGTAACAAGGAGTGTATTGACCTCACTGCGGTTGGACAACCCAAAAATGCAGGACTCTAGTTAGGTACTGAAGGGTATGTCTACAGTAGCCCCCATAGTTTGAACTAGGGAAGCTAATGTAGGCATTCGAACTTGCAAATGAAGCCCGGGATTTAAATATCCCAGGCTTTATGTGCATGTTCCCATCCGGTCACCATTTTTAAATGCCACTAGTCCGGACTAACTGCCTGCGGCTACACGCGGCAGTTAAACGGTAATTCGAAATAAGTCCTTAGTTCAAATTACCTATTACACCTCATTCCAGGAGGAGTAACAGGTAATTCGAACTGAGGACTTCGTTTGAATTACTGTTTAACTGCCGCGTGTAGCCGGGGGCAGTTAGTCCAGACTAGTGGCATTTAGAAATGGCGACCGGATGGGAACATGCAAATAAAGCTTGGGATATTTAAATCCTGGGCTTCATTTGCAAGTTCGAATGCCTACATTAGCCTCCCTAGTTCGAACTAGGGGGCTAGTGTAGACATACTTTTAGTGAGCTAAGCCATCTGTCTTTTGTATTATACAGACTCTATTTCCAGTGTGAATGTGACAGGAACACACCCATGGGGCACTGCCCATCAGCATCACAGGGTGAAAACAAACCTCGCCCGTTGGTTAGCAAAGGAGTTAAAATGCTCTCCTAGATACAGACCTCACCACAGGTGTCTTCTTCCCTCCCTCCAGGGATTGCCAGATAGCCAGGCCTCTGTAGGAGGGAATTATTCCAGAACTGCTAGGAAGGGATGCTGCCGTGGTGGGTTTCTCTTTGTGTGTCTGTGTTAGACGGGGCTAGGGGGCTGGCAGTGGATCTGATTTAAGATACTGAGGGTATGTCTACACTACCCCGCTAGTTCGAACTAGAACGAGGTGTACAGCTAGTTCGGATTAGAAGCCTAATCCGAACTAGCTAGTCCATGCCGCGTGTAGCCGCGCGGCACGGGGTCTGAACTAGCTGGCATTTAAAAATGGCGCCGGCCGGCTTCATGCAAATGAAGCCCGGGAAATTCAAATCTCAGGCTTCATTTGCAACTGCGGATGACTACATTACCCCCGCTAGTTCGAACTAGCGGGGTAGTGTAGACATACCCTGAGAGTGCCAGCTATACCTGACAGAGCTTTCAAAGCTCTAAGAATCAATGGGGCAGGGAGAATGGAAAGGATGATAAAATATGGCTAGGTGGCACTGTCTGCTCAGCTTAGCTTCTATGCCTTTAAGCCTTTGCCCTCTTGAGTCACCTGCCCTTCCCCAGTCATGTTTGAAGTGGTACACTTATTGCGTGTTTTCAGTAACTGCCTGGATAGCTTGAAACCTGTTTCTTTTCTGACACTTTTCAATGGAAACAAGAGGAGGGGAGGAAATTGTTCTCCTTGATCTCGGAGGACAGAGGAAGAAGCTTAAATTGCAGCAAGGGAGGTTTAGGTTGGACATTAGAAAAAACTTCCTCACTGGCAGGGTGGTTAAACACTGGAATAAATTTCCTAGGGGGGTTGTGGATTCTCCATCACTGGAGATATTTAAGAGCAGGTTAGACAGACATCTATCAGGGATGGTCTAGATCACTGTTTCTCAACCAGTGGTACAAGTATCCCCAAGGGTACAGTGAAAGAAGTCTGGGGGGTACATCAACACAACTGACATTTGGAGAAAACTGAATTTTTGTTTTAAGTTTTACAGCACTTTATTATTTTTGCACTTTTTACACCCAAAAATTTCATCACCCGCCTACGATTAAGTTTGTTTAAACAAATATGTTGCAATTATGAAAAAAAATGGTGTGTCTGAAAACCGTAAGTACTGGGGATACTTATAACTTCTTTTTTAAAGGGGTACTTTATATAAAAAAAAAAGATTGAGAAACACTTGTCTAGATGGTGCCTGGTCCTGCTGTGAGAGCAGGGAACTGTACTTGATGACCTCCCGAGACCCATTCCAGTCTAGTATTCTGTGAAACAATTATCCAGATTAGAACCCCATTTAGCGCCAGTGTCAAAAGACAGCCCCTGCCCCAGGGAGCCTACAGGCTGTGCCATAGCTGAGTTATCGGCTCTGATAAAGGGAGGATGTGGTAGCATTAGGGGCAGCGAGTGGTCCCTGAAATCTGTAGCCGCAGGGAGCTTATTGCCTAGGAAATGCTCGGAGAAAGTGCTTTGCAAAGCAAAGGGGGTGTAAAGAGGGATTTAAAAGAAGTGACCTGTGTGCTGGGCAATCAGCACTAATTTATTTTTAAGCAAGGAATATTAAGTTCACATAGGCAGAGGCACTCATGGAGTCTGCAGAGAGTTTTAGGCAGATGAATAGATTGTGTTTTGGGGCCACCTATCATTAGCTATATATAGTAGCCCAATGTCTGTGAGTCTGTAACGCTGAAACGCTGGCTGTTCCCTCTGGGCGGTGCTGTTGCCTGACATGCTGGCTGTTCCCTGTGGGCGGCGCTGTTGCTGAAATGCTGGCTGTTCTCTCTGGGCGGCCCATGCAGCATGGGGAGTGTGGGGCCCAAATGGCCATGTGCGCCGCTTGCTCCTCCGCGGCGGCCCAGGTGAGCGACACAGAAGTCAGCTGAGTGACGTACATGGCCGGGGGCGGGGCCTGGACAAGTGTGCATCCCTGACGGAGACAGAGAGGAGGCAGAGGAGAGCGGAGAGAGAGTGAGAGGCAGGAGGGGGAGAAGAGAAAGAGAGAGATGGAGAGAGAGGCAGGAGGCAAAGGAGAGAGAGAGAGAAAGACAGAGAGAGAGACCGGAGGCTCAGGAGAGAAGAGCGAGATAGAAAGGGAATAGGATGTGGAGGAGAGACCTGGAAATCCTGTCTTATGATGGGCTATTGGCTAGTTAGCTATATCCCTTTAGAATCTCATGTTAAACCAGAATCGTAAAGACTAAAAACGGCAGCGTATCATTGAGGAACAGCATTTATTATTATTCCCGGCTGAGAAAAGGAGCACAAAATAGTGAGCCCTGAACAGACACATCGCGAGAGGCAGTCCCTGCCCCAAGGAACTGACAGTGTAAATAGACAAGGATGAAGACAAGAAGTTTTATCTCCATTTTATAGAAGGAGAATCAGAATTCACAAAGGTAGCCAGATACCTGACTCCTACTGAAATAAATGGGAGTTAGGGGACTCTA
The DNA here is from genome assembly GCF_049634645.1 of Pelodiscus sinensis. Lineage (NCBI taxonomy): Eukaryota > Metazoa > Chordata > Testudines > Trionychidae > Pelodiscus > Pelodiscus sinensis. Next base: position 7,178,371 of record NC_134735.1, on the reverse strand, counting down.
GGCTTATGGACTTGCCCAAAGTATGAAATACTTTGAACTTGCTTTGAAATTATGTTGCCTTGATATATCAAGAGGGATTTTCTCACATAGTCTCTGCTCCATATTATCCTCTCATATAATAAGTTTATCCACTGAAAATACTGCAGAGTGAGTAATAAATGAGCAAGCAGTGGGCAGATGTTGGAAGGGAATTTGCCTTTGTGTTTCAGCAATACCGTGTTGCCAGGTGTGTTTCCATCAGGAAGGGCTCAGGGTCTCACTGACTGATTCATGCTCCCGTGGGAGGCACTGGTGATTATACACTACATACTTTGTGTGCCAAATAGCAGTATAAATGGTGACCTAAAATCCCATGTGAGCATCCAGCCATGGTGCTAGGGGGCACGCTCTCTTTTGTCTTCCCTTTGAATGAGAGAACCTTGTGATTTCCAATTCTACCCAGAAATGCTTTGTGTGTGTGTGTCTGCATGCTCCCACGTGTACGCTGACTTGCATCTCTTTTGTCCTCTGCACACACCTTGGGCGTAGCCGTCTCAGAGGCTGAAACTCACGCTGAGACAGAACTCAAGTAATCTCAGACAGGAACTTTCACACCAGGGCAGGGAGAGATTTCCAAATGTGTCCTAGTTTCTCAGAACAGACAGCCATGTGGCTGTTCTTCATACCTTCCCTCCCTACTTTCAACAGGGTGGGACCAGCTTTCATCACTCCCACACTCCTCTTGCTGGATCATGCAGTGGAGCAGCGATAAACCCACATATGCCCGAGGGCAGCCTGGTGGTAAGAGCTAAGAGACTGGCGTCAGGTCTCTGGGTGCTATTCCAGCCCTGCCATGGACATGCTTTGTGCCATTTCTTCCCTGTGTGCCTGGGTTTCACCATCTGCAAAATGGGGAGAAAGATACCTTGGAGGGATGCTGTGAGGCTTAATTAAAGCTTGTCAAGTGCTTTGAGATCCTTGGATGGAAGAGCCCGTAGGTGAAAAGTGCTGGGACGATAGATGCAGACAGATACAGTGCCTCAGTACAAGGCTGATTGGCACTTTAGAGACAGACAGAAGGAAGTTGAAAGAGCAACACGTGAAGAGCTTGGTGTTTCCAGTGGAACGCTGCGATTTTTCCAAAACATGATGGGTGAGAGGAGCCTGGATTCTGTGCTGTGTCTCCAGAGATACAGCCCAGAGGGATAAGGAGAAAGGCAGCTTTAAGCCATTTCTGGGTGTGGGGTGGGGCTGCATAACCCCTGGTTTACATTAGATCCCAGGAATTGCTCTAATTTATGGCCATTCCACAGCCCAGAATAACTGTAGTGCAGAGCTCCCTGGCCACAAGCCCTTCTCCCATCGGGATGTCCTGGTACCAGAGGCGGATCAGGGACAATGCAGAGGCCTTTTGCCAGTTCCATGCTGGCTTGGGAGGCCCCCTGCTCTGAGGGCGTTTACCCAAGGCCGTCTTTGCCTGCTATCTACCCCTCCTATTGCTGAGTATAATGGAGACTCACCAGTGGTCCCCAACCTTTCGGGGCTGCTGAGCGCCTGAGGGCAGGGCCGCTCACGTGCTACGCACCCGGGGCTAGCACCACGCATGTGCCACGCACCCGGGACAGGGGCCACCCATGCGCCATGCACCCAGGGCCAGCACCGCGCATGCGCCGGGGGCGGAGCCGGCCTAGATCATTTGGTAGGTGCACATAAATGCCCCGGTGGGCGCCGTGGCGCCCGCAGGCACAGTGGTGGGGACCACTGGTAGACTGCAGTCTTCTTTTGGAAGAAGCTTTTCTGGGAGAGAGCTTCCAAAAAATCTTCTTCCAAAAGAGAGTGTCCACACTTCCAAATATCAGAGGGGTAGCCGTGTTAGTCTGAATCTGTAAAAGCGGCGAGGAGTCCTGTGGCACCTTATAGACTAACTGAAGTGTTGGAGCATTAGCTTTCGTGGGCAAAGACGTCACATGCATCTGACGAAGTGAGTCTTTGCCCACGAAAGCTTATGCTCCAACACTTTGGTTAGTCTATAAGGTGCCACACTGCCAAAGCGCATCCAAAAAGTGATCTGCTTTTTCGACAGATCACATCCACACTGAATGGACGCTATCTCGCATTTCAGCTGTGATTACTATGGACAGAGTGGCCACCAGAGCACCTGTGCTTTTTCCTCTTTCTCTTCTTTCGAAAGAACTCCCTCTTCCCCGTCCACACACGCCTTTTTCCCAAAGAGCTATTTGGGAAAAAGGCTTCTTCCTTGTAGAAAGAGGTTTACCAATGTCGGAAAAACCCCTCTGTTCTTTTGATATTTTTTTTGAAAGTGTGGATGTAACTGAAGATTTTGGGGGGAAATGGTCATTTTTACGAAAAAAAAATTCTGTAGTGTAGACATAGCCTCAGATGAGTGGGTCTCTTTGTGCCCTGTGCCTGGCTCAGGGTGAAGATGGGTCAGGGGATCTGAGGGACACAAGGCTCATATTAGAAACACAGCTCCCCTGCCCCCCAGCAAGAACTGAGGGAAATGAGAATCACACTAGATCCACTTTTGCCTACAGATTGTTTTTTTTAAAAAGTCTTTACACGTTTACTCTGGTATCAAAATCCTTCCTTCAAAAACATCTGCATCCAGCCCTTGACTTTCCTCAAGCAGCTGCTTCAGCTCCCCATAAGAAATGGTACATCACACTCCCTGCAACTGAGAACTTTGTCACCTTACAATCTGTAAGCTGATTATTCCCTGCACCAGGAGCATGGCTGGAGGAGGGTTTCTCTTCTGCTCCCTTGAAAGAATAGCACATTGGCTGATAACCTGGGCCCTGGTTCTGATCTCGCTTATACTGGGAACTGCATGGGTTTTGCTGGAATCCCTTCTGACTTGAGCAGGGGTAGGACCAAGGTTTGTAAAATGAACAGATGAGCAGCGGTGAAAGTAACTTAAAATGTCTTACAGGTACTTTCCTATTGCAACCCGGGTCCCTGCCAGCTCTTTCAATGGCTTCTGCTGCAGCTTAGCCCAGTCTTGCCGGAGCTGTGCACCAGGGCACCCCCGCTTCCTTCCACCTCTGTAGATGGGTCTTTACAAAGTGTAGCAGAACGAAAGGACACTTGGGCTGTGTCTAGACTGCACCCCTTTTGTGGAAAAGGGATGCAGATTAGACACAGCGCAATTGCAAATTTAAATCTCCCCCGCTTCATTTGCATGAACATGGCTGTTGCTTTTTTCCGGCTCGGGGCTTTGCCGGCAAAAAGCGCCAGTCTAGACGGGGATCTTTTGGAAAATAAAGCCTTTTCCGAAAGATCCTTTATTCCTCTTTAAATCAGATGGGTGTTTACAAAGTGTAGCAGAACGAAAGGACAGTTGGTGTTTGGGTTCGGTCCTGTCTGGGGAAGCATCCAAACTCCTGCTCCTTTATCTGAATGTCCTGAAACTGGTTCTCACCAATAATTGACCCCAGTGTAAAGTGGGAGGAACTCCACTGAGTCAGTGGAATGAGACGGGTGTAAAACCAGCACCAGGGAGAACAAAGTAAGGCTGGTTTCCGTAGAATTAGCTGGAGATCTCCCAAGACTAGGAAGCTTTAGCACAAGGTTTCTAGCATGTTTGCCCCTAGTCCCAACTAGGAGAGCCCTGCACACAGAAGCCTTTGCTTTGGATTCAGCACAGAGAAAAACCAGACAGGGAAGGGGGAATATACCTCTCAAAAAAAGAGAAAGGGCTCGGGGAATTTCCTATTTGTTTCTGTCCAGTTTGTCCCATCCCACGCCAGTCCCCAGTGTCTGTTAGAAAGCAGACATCTCTCTATCCCCAGATCCCACTGCACTTCAAGCAGAATAAGCTTTCATCAGTCAGGGATGGGTTAGGGTTGCAGCACTAAAATATCTGCCATCTCGTGGGACTGTTGTCTCTGGAGACACCCTCCATTCTTTGTCCTAAGTGCATGGGGACTCGGTGAAAAAGACAGTCCATGGCCAGGAATCCCTGATGCTGCCTGTCTTTGTAAGGAGTTACTATTTGAGCTTTTGAAAGTTTCCTTGCAGTGCTGGGCTCTGAAAACTCTATTGTTGGGCCAGATACAGTCCTTAGAGACCAGTCCATTGGTTCCTGGTGTACATTTGAAAACAGTGACAACCTTGCTCTATTCTCTCCTTAGAAAAATGCATCCTTAGCCCCTGGGTCACACCAGTATGTAGCAAAAAGAGCTTTGCAAGTAAATTGGACCAGGTGGAGGGAGTCTTGCAGTCTTGGCTTTGGTATTTCTTAGGCTTAAATAGGGTTGCTAGGTGTCCGGTTTTGAACTGGACACTCCAATATTTGAGCTTTCTGTTCAGGAAATAAATTGAGAAAATATAAATGTCCAGTATTTTCTAAATAAGATGTAATGTAGATTGTGATGTAATGTCAAGTGTGTCCAGTATTTTTGTTGAACCTATCAGGCAACTCTAAGCTTAAATGTTTCCCCTCATTCCCTAAAACTGGCTTTACTCCCACTGACCTGCCATCCTAATGAGGAGAGTTAAGAATCACTGAACTTTGCTAGAAGTTTCAAACAATATCTGGATGTAAATCCTTCTGCAAATCTTCATTTGAATTCAAAAGTGAATTTCATTTCTGCTGTGTTTGCAGTACACAGGTGTCTGCTTCTCACAAAGAGCTGAGCTTTCAAGCTTCAGTAGGCGACTTATAAACAGCAATTTTTAAGCAGGAATATTCACCACAAGCAAATTCTGAATCTTCTATTTAATTGTAAAATTAGCAGTTTGCACAGTGGTGGTCAGGTAGTGTACAGATGCCATCCAATCAAATTACCGGTACATGAAAAATACCACATGATTTTCGCAGCCACTAAGATACCATGATCAGGAGCATAATGGACACATTCTGAGGTTCATATATTGACTGTGCACATGGACTGTTCTTAGGGGTCAACAAAAATGTGCAAGTGCTTTTCCACTTCAAATCCAATTGTCCTTTCTGAAAACCATTTCTGGGGGCAAAAATGTGGTAACATTTCATGACTAAATTATTTATTTCCAGCTATATCGCTGGGGATAGCAAAGAAGAAACAAGTTTTCAGGGGGTGTATAGATTAGTAAACTTTCCCCTTCCTACAAGCTGTGTTTTCCCCCTCTCTCTGACGCATGTCAACTGAACTCTAGATCGCAACTACATCGGACCTATGGTAATGAAGCTGTTATAGCACATCTCTTCAGAAAGTCAGTAATGCTTGAATGGCATTTAAGAGGTATTCAGTGAAACCTGTATAAGAGACCACCAATGTAATACAGCCTGTAGTTTTAAGACATAGTCCCCAGAAGTATCCTTAGAAACTATGTTTACACTACAGAGTAAACTCCTCCGCATCCAGGGAACACGTCTGCTCTTCTGAATTTTTTTTCAGAAGAGCAGATGCGCTCTTTCAGAAGCCCTATATTCCTCAAATTTCGGAAAAGCCTCTTCCAAAAAAAGAATCAGAAAAATGTATGCAAATTGTGGAGTGCAATTTGCATACCTTTTTCTGAAAAAGAAGTGTAGACACTGGTCCTGGTTTTCCTCTCACTGCTTACACTGGTGTCAGCTCCCCTGATTTGAAGGAATTACTATAGGGTTATGACCATGAGAGTACATTTCTCTTCCACCTTTAAAAGGACACCTGTGCAGACAAATCTGTTTTTACGAGTCCTTTGAGAAGTTGCTTAAGATAAATTTCACTGTGTGTGACAAAATTCTAGAGGCTAGCACAAAGGAAGCTTTTGTGTACGCTAATCCAGTTCCCTGCATAAGAAACAGTGATGCCTAGTGGTTAGAGCAGGAGCCAGGGAACTAGGGTTCCTGAATTTGATTCCTTGACACAAAGTGGGATACTGGGTATGTCACTTGAGCTCTCTCTGCCTCATTTTGCCCGCTAGTGTGGGATATTGATGTAGGCTTTATTTAATGTTTGCAAACAGCTTCTGATGAAGGGTGCTTCAGCAGGGCAGAGGGTTATCATCATCCATCAAGGAGGACTAATCTAACCTCATCTGGAATGTCTCCAGTTATACATTGCACATGGTAAGAAGTGTCTGCAGGAGGGTGTGAGCTTCTGCTGTACCTCTGAAAGCGCTTCTCAATCAGACGGTACTTCGGAGTTCAGATAGTTCAATTTCCTGGCATTTCAGCAGGGAGGTATTTATTGAAGGTCCTGAGAAGGAGGTCAGTGCCATCAGCCATATTTCAAACCTGCAGTCTGTAATTATCCTTTCTTCCCAGAGGGGATTATACAGGTATTTTCTTTATCTTGAATGCACAACCTGAACCAAGTCCCCATGTCAAAGAGCCTCTCTGGGAAATGCTGTAATCTGCTTACTGGGCCTTTTCAAATGGAAGGATCGAAAGATTCTTGTTTTTTATCTTTTGGCTTTCAAGATTCCTGGGTGCTGATCACTAAATAGAATTTAGAATCTCAAAGGAAAGGAGCAGCAGGAAGAAAGGCAGAAGCCTCCAAGCTGTTCCCACAAGATCAGTAACACCAAGAGATCCTGTGCTCAGGTCAGGTCTTTATACTAAAATTTTCCTTCCAAGTTCAAATCAATACAGTAGATCATGCCTTCAAAGGTGGGCACTTAAATATACTGGACCAAATTAATATTTGAGTAGTTTGAAGGGAGTTGTGGAATCTCTCTCACTGGATGTGTTTAAGGACAGATTGGGTTAGACAATACCTGTCAGGGATCAGATCTGCCTCAAAGCAAGTTTCATGACTTTGCAGAGACCCTGTCAGTCCTATACATTCAACCTACTTAAATTTCCCCTGTGATTTCAGTTGACTACAAATTCTTCTTTACTTTTCCCTCAAAATGTGGTCCGCTGTTGCTATAGACTGTTAAACATATCCTGTGTTTAATCCCAGAAGGTAGCTGAATGTCTGTGGTGGGTTTCATTAACAGCTTGTAACATTTATTAGAGCAGTTGAGTGTTCTTTGGACTGAAAGGTGCTAATTAAGTTAAAGAATGAAACCTGAATACTGTATTGTCTCCTTAAGGAAACAAGCCAATCAAGATTATAACAAAACTATTCAACACATGAGCATAAAGTCCTTTTCATCTTCAAGTTTGGCAAATAGAGGTACGCAAGTAATCTGCATTTAATAATTGCATTTAATTAATTTTGACTTCTTTTATGTTCATGAATTGAGTGCCAATGGATCACAAAATGCTCCAGTGTATTTGTTATTCAGAATCATTCGTGCATTTCTGCAACTAATTCACAAACAGTTCATTGTGAATATTCACAGTTCGTACAGTCTTCCTCAGTTTAACAAGTCACGTGAAATTGTTTCAGTTCTCTGACTGGATGACTTAACTAACAACCTGAATTGCAAATTTTGTAATTCACAGTTAGCAAATATTCAAGGTTAAAATTCACTTTTTGTTACTTTAAAACTCAAATGATCACAGAAAGTGAATAAAATAAATCACAGACACAGTCCCATATAAATTTACTTTTAAACCTCAATTGATAATTTCAGATAACTTTTCTATTGGTCCCTCAGCTCTAGAAATAACTATCCGAGTAATGCTCTTCACAATGCTGTCTGCTGTCTATAGTGAACAATGTTGTAATTTTTATTTTCACCTTCATATCTCTCATGAAAAGTAGGATTCATTACAAAACATTAGCTCTTTCTATTTTTCCTTCATAATTAAATATAATATTCCTTTAAGTCATGCAGCTGAATCCCTTCATGTCTATATTAGCAAAATTAAAATATAATAAAATCTTTAATTCAGTTATTACTAGCTCTTTATTAATTCAATAGCAAATGCCCCTTTTCATAAATACTGTATTTGCCTCATATTAATTTAGAAAAACATATAGGTTTTGGAAGAGCGAGCAAAAGAAAATAAAATGGAGAGAGAGAAGGAATGAAAATAAAAATAAAGATTTGAGAGTGTCTAAAAATGTAAATGAAAAATTTGAAACTGGAGTTTGGTGCTGATCACAAAGAAAGTTTTTTTAATATATATCAGCAGCCCAGTTTCCGGTGTGTACCACAGTACCAAACTCTTACTTACACACACACACACACACACACACACACACACACACACACACACACACACACACACACACACACACACACACCACACACACACACTCTGCTCAGTAGCCTTAAGCATCATAGGTTTATTCATTTCGGCAATGGTATATGGGATCTTTATGTATTTAAACAGTATAATCCATTTTACAGTAATATGCTTGAGAGATTTTCACTGTATTTCCTATAGAAGCGCCTGAATTTGTGTGGCTTGGATCTACATAATCTTAATGGAGAGAACAAAGATTCGGTGTCTTTTCGAAACCCTATATAAGCCGTGTTAATGTTGCTATCAATTTGTTAAAATGTATTTAGATTCTAGAAGGGTGAAAGAGCCTTCAGCAAAGATTAGACTGAAATAGTAATACAAAAAATATTTCTCTTCATGGAGAACTTGCTGCCAATCCACAGAACATTTGGGGAGGGCTTTGATTTGAACTTCAAACCACAGTAATGTAAATATGCCAGTCCACCTGCCATTTTGGAGTCACTGGGTGGCGTGGAGCTAGGTAGCTGTAAGGAAAAGACACCAGTATGACTGGCCTCCATCAGACGCCAGGTTATGTAATGCCAACATGAGTTAAGAATCATTTTGCAGAACAACAGATGTCAAGAAATTGATCCCTCCTGGCATTTATGGTGGCAATTATTAACCAATTTGAGCTGGTTGAAAAATATCTGTCCATGTTTTTTGTTCAGTGTAAAATGGCTTTTCAACAAAACAGGATTGTTCATAAAACATCAATTTTCATCAACATTTTTACAGGAGAAAAAAAATCCCAGCCAGTTCTAATAAGTGTCAGATTGAATTCAATGATCAGCATGAAACAGGCAGCTATCCTTATGAAAGGCTTGTTTTAACTGCAGATGTTAACCCAGCCGTACATTCTCGTCACTTTTATAATTGTTCTGATCACTTGTTGATTGGAATGGCCCTTCCTGCATGTTATGCACTTAGAGCACGGGTCAGGAACATCTGTCCCCAGCTTGCCCGGAACTGCCCCCCACCAAAGCACATTGGGGAGCTGGGCTGGTGCTCCAGCCCTGTGGCCCCCTCCCGTCCAAACCCTGCGCACCTACTCCACTCCTGCACCTTACCTCCCACCCAGACCCCTGGCAGCCCCTTCCCACACACAGAACTCTTCATTTTTGCCCCACCCTATCTCTTGGGGAGCCCAGAAAATCTACTAGCCTGGGCCCCCATAGGCTCTGGTGTGCAAAGGGAATGTGGAAAGTGTTTTTCTGCTTCCCAGTCGGGAGGGCGGGAGGAGTCTTCTGACTTTTGTGTGGCCCCTGACTGATAATGTTATGGGTCTGCAGCTCCTGACCCAAAAACAGGTTCCCCACCCCAGCTTAGAGCAATCCTGAATATTTCTGGGAAAAGACAGGCAGTGACTCCTGCTAATACCACGGCAGACAAAACAAACACAATTCCGCTTTCTCTCACTCGGTGCACACAGCGTTGTCAAAATCTCTGCCCTGGGTATTTGCTAAGCACAGACAGTTTAGCAGGGATTTTTATGCATCTGATTACTGTCTATCTGTAATGAGCCTGCAGGGAGTTAATGGTGCCTACCGATTAGAGGAGGGAACTGCATATCAGGAGGCCTCACTGTCATCATTGGCTCACTGAGTAACTTTGAGCAATTTTCTTAACCAACTTCTATTAATGCTACTTATATGGCCCATCAACACAGTATCTGAGTGCCTTCTAGTCTTTAATGAATTTATCCTCACTACATCCCTCTAAGGCAGACTATTATTCCCATTGCACAGGTGGGAAACTGGGGCACAGATAGACTAGAGCCCAGATCCACAAAGATATTTAGGCCCCTAGCTTCCATTGATTTCAGTGGGAGTTAGGAGCTAAAATATCTTTGCAGATCTGGCCCTAAGTGACTTGCTCAAGGTTAGAAAGTAAATCTGAGGCAAAGCTGGGAATTAACTGCACATCTCCCAAGTCCCACACTAGGGCATGTCTACACTAGGAAATTATTTAAAAAGAACTAAATTCAAAATAATAACTCCCGAAATGTTTGTTTTGAAATAACCTTATTCCCTGAGGAAAGCAGGAGTACAGATTTAGAAATAACTAGCCTGTTATTTCAAAATAGCGGGCTTGGTAGTGTGGCATTGGAAAAGGTACAGAAAAGGGCAACAAAAACGATTAGTGGTTTGGAATGGATCCCATATGAAGAGAGATTAAAAAGACTTAGATGTTTCAGCTTAGAAAAGAGGAGACGAAGGGGGGATATGATAGAGGTCTATAAAATTATGACTGGTGTGGAAAAAGTGAATAAGGAAAAGTTATTTACTTATTCACACAATACAAGAACTAGGGATCACCAAATGACATTAATAGGCAGCAGTTTTAAAACAAGCAAAAGGAAGTTTTTCTTCATGCAGCGCATAGTCAACCTGTGGAACTCCTTGCCAGAGGATGTTGTGAAGACTAGGACTTTAACAGGGTCCAAAAAAGAGGTAGATAGATTCATGGTGGTTAGGTCCATCAATGGCTATTAGCTAGGTTGGGTAGGAATCGTGTCCCTAGCCTCTGTTTGTCTGGAAATGGATGACAGGAGAGAGATCACGAGAGGATTACCTGTTGTGTTCCCTCCCTCTGGGGCATCTGGTATTGGCCACTGTTAGCAGACACGATACTGGGCTAGATGGACCTTTGGTCTGACCCAGTATGGCCATTCTTATGTTCCTATGGACGCTCTGCTTATTTTTTCAAATAAGAGGGGTTATTTCGAAATAACTCCCTAGTGCAGACTAGGGCCTAGTGTCTCAACCTGTCCTATCGGTGCCTCCATTTTCCCATTTGTGAACCTGGATTTGCTGAGCTTTTGCAAACCCCCTGGAGCTCACTGAATGAGGCAAGATCTTTGGCTGCGTTCAGTGTTCTCATTTACATGCGGTTCATCATAAGCAATTTTTATTTTTTGTTTTTAGAGGATATTGTGCTAACTAACACCAGTGTGAGCTTTTAGCCACACATGAAAAGATCCCTCGAGTCACAAAATCAGTTCAGTCCAGTACCGAAGAGATCCAGAACAAGCCAAGAGAAAAATGTATCTGAGAGTTGCAGGGGGAGTGTCTGTTCATGGCTGGTGGAGACTGGAACATGACGCGCCAGAGAGATGAGCAGAGTCTGGGAGATTGTGTCTCAGCCTAGTCGTCTCACCTTTGGAGATGGAGCTCATGCAGATCAGGACCTGTCCAGCCAGTCCAGATGGAACAAGGACTGACTGGATCCCTCATAACCCAGCCCCTAAGTACTTTGGTGCCTGGGGCTAGATAAGCAACTGAGATAGAGGGGAAGAGGGTCCGCACCAAGCCAGAATTGCAAGCCTTCTGCATGTCAGAGAACTCTGGCCATGAGCTGAAGCGGCAGAGTTCAGCTCCAGGACTGACTCCTCATGGGCCCCACCATCCATCCATCGACCTGACCCCTCCTGAACTCCAACACCTCGCTGAAGACTTGCCATCAGTTGCAGAGGTTTCATTTGGGTTCAGCTCTAGCAATGATTGTTTACCACCCTGTGCTACTCCTGCACTCTGAGCTGGCCCCAGGGACATGTCAACTGGCAGCTGCTTGGCCAAAGCCACTTCCCATTGGGCCTCTGTGACCCCTCATATGTCCACTATGGACTTAGGGCACAAACTGCCCCAGACCTCCAGTGACTGATCCCCCTTCCCACACACCCCCAAACCTGCCCAGCTGCCAACTTCTCCCTTGCTTTTGTGGTTCCTCAAGCCTCCGCCTGAGGCCTTCATCTCTCAACTATTCCGGGGGCTGCCTACACATCCTGGCTTTGTCACGGGTCTGCAAAGCCCAAATAGCCTGGGAGAGGCTCTTAAAGTGTCTCCAGCCAAGCCCAGGTGTTCCTAAAAGGCTCTGCAGCCCAGCTGTGCAGGTGCTAGCATGCAGGGGAGTCTCCTGAATTTTTGGAGTTTCACTGAACTGAACCCTGAGGGCAAATGTAGACCTGATCCTATTCAAATCATTAGGAATTAGAGAAGGGTTTCTGTCCCCAGTGAACAAAAGTGTCTGGAATCAGGGTGTCGATTTGGTCCACTCTGCACAGCAGGACATGAAGCTGGACGGGGAGAGGGAAAAGCCTTTGCAAATCTACTCAAACATGTACATTCTTTTTTCCAGCAGCAACTCTCTCTGTGCCCCAGACCCTCTACTGGATCTGCTTCATCCAACAGTGGTACCCAGATACCACAGGAGTTGGGGTGCTAAGGGAATCTGAATAGAGCAGAATTTAGCCCATAGCATCTCCAAAGCATTTTACCCACTTTGAATAAATCAGGGGTGGAGAAACTCAGGCCAGGGAGTTGGATGCAGCCCCGGCTTGTCTGGATCCAGCCCCCAAAGCTCAGCATTGAGGAGTCTGCGCTGGAACTCCAGCCCCCCAGCCACCCACCCACCCACAGGACTGGAGCACATAAAATCTACTAGCCTGGGGCCCCCTAGGCTCTGGTGGGCAAGGGGAATGTGGGGAATGTATTTCTCTTTCTCAGGGGCTTCTCACTTTGCTTCGCACTTATGTGTAGCCCCCGACTGATTTGTCTGTGGGTCATCGGCCCCTAACCCAAAAAGGTCCTCTCCCTCCCCCTCCCCCCCCCCCCCTGGAAGAAATAATCCGCATTTTAAAGAGAAAAAACTCACAGAGGCACAGAGAGATCAAGGCCCACGTCTTGAAAGGCATTAAGGCTCCTTAGCTACCATGGATTTCAATTGATTTCAACAGGAGTTAGAAGTCTAAATATTTTTGGGCCTAAGTAACCTGCCAAAGGTCACAGAGGAAGAGGAGGGATGGCCCAGGGATCAGGGGACAATCAGTGACTCAAAAAACTGGATTCTTTGGGTAATTAAGGTTTTGTGCATTTTCATCTGGGGGGGGTCTTGGATTAGCACCGAGCAGGCAAATAAAGATGAAGGAGAAAGGATAGTCTAGTAGTTAGAGAGATGTAAATGGGGATACCTGAATCTGATTCACAGCTCTGCCACAATGGCCTTGAGTAAGTCACATATCCTCACTGTGCCCACTATAGGAAGGGTGTGAACGCATTGGAGAGGGTCCAGTGAAGGGCAACCAAAATGATTAGGGGGCTGGAGCACATGACCTATAAGGAAAGACTGAGGGATTTGGGTTTGTTTAGTCTGCAGAAGAGAAGAGTGAGGGGGGATTTGATAGCAGCCTTCAGCTTCCTGAAGGGAGGTTCCAAAGAGGATGGAGAGAGGCTGTTCTCAGTAGTGACAGATGGCCGAACAAGGAGCAAGGTCTCAAGTTACAATGGGGAAGGTCTAGGTTGGATATTAGGAAAAACTATTACCCGAGGAGGGCAGTGAAGCACTGGGATGGGTTCCCTAGGGAGGTGGTGGAATCTCCATCCCCGGAGGTTTTTAAGTCTCGGCTTGACAAAGCCCTGGCTGGGTTGATTTAGTTGGGATTGGTCCTGCCTTGGGCAGGGAGCTGGACTTGATGACCTCCTGAGGTCTCTTCCAGCTCTACGATTCTAGTTCCCCACCTGTACAATGAGGATAACAGCAATACCTGGGCAGTACGAAGAGCATACATTAACTATTGTAAGGTGCTTGGATGCCTGCTGTAATGAGGCCTGGTAAGTACCTCGATTGAAAGCCAGACAGTAGCTGAGCCAGGAACAGAACCCAGGATTTCCTGTTAGGCATAACTGCCTGTCTGCTGAAGAAGAGCAACATTTTGCTCCAAGGCTCTGAGTTCTGGGAGGTGAAACGACTTGTTGTGAAACAAAGCCAAGCAGGCAGAGGAAAGTGATGCTTGGAGCAGGCAATCTGGCCTGGTGGAGCTGACGGAGTTTCGCAGGCAAGATGAGTATCATTTCTGAGCGGTGTGCTGGGTATTCGCAGCACGGAGACATTACTGAGCTCCCCAGGTTTATGACTGTGCAGATATGCTGATAATCTCATTCTGTTCCAGTTGGGGCAGCACCAGGGGAGATGACAGCAGAAATATACTGAGCCGGGAGCTTTTGTTAGGTAAAACAAGTGCTCAAGGCAGTAAGGACATGCCTGTCCTGAGAGCCCCGAGCCTGCTGCCTACACGAAGCATAATAGGATGCGGGGGTTGATTAAACTGCATCTCAGAACTCAGCCTACTCTGCCAGTGCCCTGCTGCTGGTGTCTGCACTCTGCTGGGAACTGCCTGCAATTGGCAGGCTGGGCTTGTGGGCATTCAAAGTACTTTGCAGCCCACTTTACAAGCCAACCGTGGGGGAAGCTCTCCTGCATTTAGCCACCAGACATGTATGGAGAATAAGATACATAAGAAAACTGGAGTGCAAAGTTGGTTCCACAGAACATAAGAATGGCCGTACTGGGTCAGACCAAAGGTCCATCTAGCCCAGTATCCTGTCTGCCGACAGTGGCCAGCACCAGGTGCCCCAGAGAGGGTGGACCGAAGACAATGATCAAGCGATTTGTCTCCTGCCATCCTTCCCAGCCTCTGACAAACAGAGGCCAGGGACACCAATTCTGTCCCCTGGCTAATAGCCTTTTATGGACCTAACCTCCATGAAATTATCTAGCTTCTCTTTAAACTCTGTTATAGTCCTAGCCTTCACAGCCTCCTCTGGCAAGGAGTTCCACAGGTTGACTACGCGCTGTGTGAAGAAGAACTTTCTTTTATTAGTTTTAAACCTGCTACCCATTAATTTCATTTGGTGTCCTCTAGTTCTTCTATTATGGGAACTAATAAATAACTTTTCTTTATTCACCCTCTCCACACCACTCATGATTTTATAGACCTCTATCATATCCCCCCTCAGTCTCCTCTTTTTTAAACTGAAAAGTCCCAGTCGCTTTAACCTCTCCTCATATGGGACCCGTTCCAAACCCCTCATCATTTTAGTTGCCCTTTTCTGAACCCTTTCCAAGGCCAAAATATCTTTTTTGAGGTGAGGAGACCACATCTGTACACAGTATTCAAGATGTGGGCGTACCATAGTTTTATACATGGGCAGTAAGATATTCTGTGTCTTATTTTCTATTCCTTTCTTAATAATTCCTAACATCCTATTTGCCTTTTTGTCTGCCGCTGCACACGGTGTGGAAGTTTTCAGAGAACTGTCCACGATAACTCCAAGACCTCTTTCCTGATTTGTCATAGCCAAATTAGCCCCCATCATACTGTACCTATAGTAGGGGTTATTTTTCCCGATGTGCATTACTTTACACTTATCCACATTACATTTCATTTGCCATTTTGTTGCCCAATCACTCAGTTTTGGTGAGATCTTTTTGGTGTCCCTCACAGTCTACTTCTGTCTTGACTATCCTAAACAGTTTTGTATCATCCGCAAACTTTACCACCTCACTGCTTACCCCTTTCTCCAGATCATTTATGAATAAGTTGAAAAGGATTGGTCCCAGGACTGACCCTTGGGGTCACCACTAGTTACCCCTCTCCATTCTGAAAATTTACCATTTATTCCTACCCTTTGTTTCCTGTCTTTTAACCAGTTCTCAGTCCAAGAAAGGACCTTCCCTCCTATCCCATGGCCATGTAATTTACACAAGAGCCTTTGGTGAGGGACCTTGTCAAAGGCTTTCTTAAAATCTAAGTGTACTATATCTACTGGATCCCCCTTGTCTGCATGTTTGTTAACCCCTTCAAAGAACTCTAATAGATTAGTAAGACATGATTTCCCTTTACAGAAACCATGTTGACTTTTGTCCAACAAATTATGTTCTTTCTACATGCCTCACAATTTTATTCTTTACTATTGTTTCGACTGATTTGCCCGGTACTGAAGTTAGGCTTACCGGTCTGTAATTGCCAGGATCGCCTCTAAAGCCCTTTTTAAATATTGGTGTCACGTTGGGTACCTTCCAGTCATTAGGTACGGAAGCCGATTTAAACGATAGGTTACAAACCATAGATAATAGTTCCGTAATTTCCCATTTGAGTTCTTTTAGAACCCTTGGATGAATGCCGTCTGGTCCCGGAGATTTGTTAACATTAAGTTTTTCTGTTTGTTCCAAAATCTCCTCTATTGACACTTCAATCCGGGACAGTTCCTCAGATTCATCACCCACAAAGGACGGTGCAGATTTGGTAATCTCCCCAATGTCCTCAGCCGTGAAGACTGGAGCAAAGAAATCATTTAGTTTCTACGCAATGGCTTTATTGTCCTTGGTTGCTTCTTTTAGATCTCGATTATCTAGGGGACCCACAGGTTTTTTAGCGGGCTTCCTGCTTCTAATGTACTTAAAAAACATTTTGTTATTTCTTTTTGAGTTTTTGGCTAGCTGTTCCTCAAAATCTTTTTTTGCTTTTCTTATTACATTTTTACACTTGATTTGACAGTGTTTATGTTCCTTTCTATTTATCTCACTAGGATTGGACTTCCACTTCTTAAAAGATACCTTTTTGTCCCTCACTGCTTCTTTTACATGGTGGTTAAGCCACAGTGACTCTTTTTTAGGTCTCTTGCTATGTTTTTTAATTTGGGGTATACATTTTAAGTTGAGCCTCTATTATGGTGTCTTTAAAAAGTTTCCATGCAGCTTGCAGGGATTTGGCTCTAATCATTGTGCCTTTTCGAGCATGTGGACTCGAAGGACAATGCTTCAATATTTTCGTAGATTCCAAGGCCAGAAAGGACAGGACCACTGTGATCATATAGTTATCTTTCCTATACAGCGCGGGCCAGTGAACTCCCCCAAAATTAGTCCTAGGGCAGATCTTTTAGAAAAACAGCCTGTCTGGATTTTAAAAGTGCCAGTGAAGAAAAAGGAGAAAGTTCAAGTAACTCTAATAAACTAACCTCAGATCCTGCCCTCTCTCTCCCCCATGACCAGACAGGGCCTGAGACATAATGTGCCCTGCTAGTTCAACTGCACCAGGAGCAGTGGCAGGACCAGAGTGGGCAAGGCACGGTGCCCCAGGATGCCAAACTAAGCTTGTTACCTCCACGCCAGGTGCTCACAGAAGAGTTTGTCATTAGTAAGAATAGTCAATTAACAGCATTCATGTGTTAATTTATCAGTTACATTTTAAACGCTCGTATCGGCTTCACATTGCTGCTGTGAACTCAGCTTCCCTGGTGGCTTTGTTTGTTTCAGTATGTTCACACTCGCGCAGTCCCTGCACCGTGTGCTGTGGGAACCCCTCAACATAGCTAGAACGTGTCACAATGTTTCATTCAAAAATGGATTTTGATTAAAAATGGCCTTTAAAAAAAACAAAAAATGTTTTTAAATTTTTGGATGGAAAAAACTAAATCAGAAAAGTTTTCAGTTGCCCCTCATTTCTCTCCAGTTTCCTCTACCCCATCGTCCCATCTCCTCAGAAACAAAATGGTCAGAAGGGAGAGAAGAAAAAACAAAATCCAAACTTTTTCAGGCGTTACAATCTGGACAGCATCACAAGAATGTTCAGTACAATGAAATGTTTAAAAAGAATTGCAAAGCATAACTCGTCTGTTCTGACCAGCTCTAGGCATTACTCCAATCCAACATCACGGATGCCTAAAGAGAACCTCGGAGCAGCAGCACAGTTCAATAGAATTCAGCAGCCGCCAGCAAGGCTGCGCAAAAACTCAAATCCCCCAGCTTTACAAATGCCAGTAGAAAAAATGGCCGTCTATCGGGGTATGTGGGACAGCTCCACCTTGGGGCCTGTCAGCAGGCACTCTGGCTAAGCAATATTCCATGTGGCAACTCATAATAAATAGAAAGTTGGAGGTTCCTTTTAGAATCTGTGAATCGGGCCTGATCTGCCCCCCGATCTCCCTTTCCTAGGCTGCTACCTTCTGTCTTCCTTGAAATAGCCTCCCAATCTTCGCTCAGTGCCTGTTTCACGCTTTTGTCCCACGGTGTCTCCCACACCCACCTAGTCTCCTTTAAAGAGCATTTGTACGTGATCTGTTATGCAGCGACTTGAGTTATCGCTCCAATAAGTGTGGTGACTTAACCAAGACCGTAGAAAGTGATAGAACCTGAAACAAAACCCCGGGGACCTGCTGCCCAATCTAATCCTGGAAGCCTGTGTGATGGCTGCCATCTTGGCCAATGCCGGGAACTAAACTGGAAACTTCCAGAGCTAAAAATGTGAGTCCCAACACTTGAACTAAAAAGCCAAGCTCAGCCCCTCAAGCTGTGGATTGGGTACAGGAGGTATCTCTGTGGGCCAAGCACACTTCCTCCAAGGCATCAACTCATGAGGAAGAATCCATGTTCCAAATTCACATCTCCCCAAAGGAAACGGCCAGGGTAACTTTTAAAGAACACACCCAGGGAGCAGCCAAGCAACCTCCTCTGAACCTGGCTTTCTTAAAAAAAGACTTTCTACTTCCAACAGAGGGGGAAGAATTCATTTCAAAACATCTAATTAAGCAGTGAGTCATGACAAGGTGCGTGAAACTCGGAGATAACATATGCCCGGGAGGCTTTCTGAAGGCTGAGACAAAAACCAAGGCCTTCCACTGTGCCCGCCATGTTTTATCTCACATTAACACACACCTTGTTGTAGTGTCCTGCTGCAGTTATAAGGCATTAAAATATCATTTTAATGAAGGGATGTCGATGCAGACACAGCAAAAAGCCTTCTTTTGATCTTTGTGTGTGTGATTATTAGTGAGTGTGTGTCTGTATGCGTGCATGTGCAGGCTCACACAGAGTGGAGAGAAACAACTCTCCAAATAGTGGTCTTTTATTTTACAAAATGATACTGCATCTTTCCTTTCTTTTTGCAGGATATGATGTAACAGTAATGGCCTATGAATATACTTAAATCATTAACAGCTCCCCCCCCCCTCCAAATCAGGCTTCGTGTTCTATTACAGGCAGTCCCCGGGTTACGTACAAGATAGGGACTGTAGGTTTGTTCTTAAGTTGAATTTGTATGTAAGTCGGAACTGGTACATATTGTAGGGGAAACTCTAGCCAAACATTTCTCCAGAGCTCAGTTTTATTCTCCCACACCTCACTTCCCTCAGTCCTTTATTCTCAAGCTGAGGTGTCTGCTGAGAAAAGCCGCTCCGCGTCTCCCTGGTCTGCTGGGAGGGGGCGCTAGCTTCGCGTCTCCCTGGTCTGCTGGGGGGGGGGGGGCGCTAGCTTCGCGTCTCCCTGGTCTGCTGGGGGGGGGGGGCGCTAGCTTCGCGTCTCCCTGGTCTGCTGGGGGGGGGGGGCGCTAGCTTCGCGTCTCCCTGGTCTGCTGGGGGGGGGGCGCTAGCTTCGCGTCTCCCTGGTCTGCTGGGGGGGGGGGGGCGCTAGCTTCGCGTCTCCCTGGTCTGCTGGGGGGGGGGGGCGCTAGCTTCGCGTCTCCCTGGTCTGCTGGGGGGAAGCAGCTAGTGCGGGGTTGCCTCACCCCGTTTGTAAGTAGGGATCCAATGTAAGTCAGATCCATGTAACCTGGGGACTGCCTGTAATTACAACTGAATTCTTACACATACTGAAATAAACAAAAAATAAAATCACTCCCCTAACACCAACATAAAACTCTACGAGAGTCCCAGCCAGCCACTGTCCTACACACGAAGTTCCCACTGAAAATTCTATGGGTGAATCAGGGCTTTTAATTTTGCTGTAGGATTTTTTTAAATCTTGAAACCTGAAGAATTATGCACAGGACTAGTCCATATAAATACCTATCCCTCACACTCCCGCCTTCATTCCATCCATTGGCTTGTTACTCCACTTGTTGCATTTTGTCTTAATTTAGGGCTCGTCTAGACTACATCCCTCTGTCAAAAGACGGATGTTAATGAGCCCGATCGAAAGTGCAAATGAAACGCGGATTTAAATATCCCACAGTTCATTTGCATATTCATGTCCAATCGCTGTTTTGAAAAAGGGTATTTCGAAAGTGAAACCACGGTCTAGACGTGGTTCTTTTGAAAAAAAAATTTTTTCAAAAGAACCCGTACTCTTCATTTTTTCAGGAGTATGGGTTCTTTCGAAAAAGGGTTGGTTTTTTTTCCCAAAAGAACCATATCTAGACTGCAGTTTCACTTTTGAAATAAACTTTTTTGACACAGCAATTGGATGCAAATATACAAATGAAGCATGGGATATTTAAATCTGCACTTCCCTTTGCACTTTTGATCGGGCTCGTTTACATCTCTCTTTTGACAGAGGGTTGTAGTCTAGACATAGCCTTAGACTCTAAGCTCTTTGAGGTAGGAACTTAGTTTCTATGACCTGGTGCACACTGGGACTTTACATTGAATTTAACTGCATATGGTCAATTTTCTAAACAATGCACCCACGCTATCAAGCCTGTCGCATTGACCTTAAGTGCCACTGAAGCTGATGTTGGTTACTCCTGATTTCATGAGTAACTCTGTTCCTGACCTTGCATGATTCAGTTTACAGTAGTGTAGATGCAGCATTGGTGAAAGTTGAGGCTATTGGCCTCCAGGAGGCATCCCATATTTCCCTGCTCTGATCTCTTTGGCCAGAACTTGCGCCTCTACTGCTCTCCAGGTAAACAGGAAAAGCCCCAGGAAAATTTGAATTTCATTCCCAATATGTCTCCACACTACCTGACACTATGGGGTCCTGATCCTGATTGGAGCTATGACGCTCCGCTATCAACAGCAAAATATCCTCAGCTGACAAATCAAACAAATTCAAATACATGAATAAAGACAGCAAGAGCCCGATCCTGCTGCCTCTGATATCAAGGGAAGATTTACCTCTTCCTTCAGACCCTTAGTCTATAAATGCATTGGATGCAAATAGCTATTTACATTGGATGCATTTCGCTGATACTTAAGAATTATGAAGCACCAAAGCCAAACTGTTTATTTATAAGATTGCATTGCACTGTTGACATCTAAGCTCTCTTTCAGTACTCTCTCTGTTCCGCCTCACTGCTGCCTGTAAGCACCCATTTGCCAGACCACCATGACCACCATGACCATGCCGTAGCTTTTCAGGCAGACGTGCCCTCTGCTGGTCTCACAATGGATATGTATCTTAAAGGCGCTAAGGTACCTAGGAGATCTAGGTTTTCTACTGAACAAAAAGGCTTTATCATAAAGTTTCAAACATTCCAGAAAGGGCGTGAATGTGACAACCAAATAAACCTCCTGACTTCTGAGCTCAAATGGCAGCCGTTCAATGTAAAACTCAGTGGCACCACACGCAACTTTCACATGCAGAAGAACACTTCTCTCCACCTTCTAAAAGACAGCACAGTGAAGCCTGGTTAAGCGACCCTGCTTTGAGCTCCCGCTGTCTGGTTTTGGAAATGTGTTGTGCCTCCCATATAGCTGTTTGTCTGAAGATGCTTTTTAATGTCAGAGTGTGAGCAGCTGTCTCACGCCTCAAAGACACAACGAGAGCAGGTGAAAGAGCAGAAAATGCCATTGAGTTCAATCCATCAGGGCAGCCAAGCCCTAAACTAAATTCTTACCGTGAACTCAGAGGGATTGTTTGACTGTTCTGGTTAAATAACAGTACTGGGGAAAAATATATTCCCCTTCTCAGTTAAGGCTTTCTCTGAAAAATGGATATGGAAAAGAGGCATTTCTAAAGCACTTTCTAACAAGAGGATGCATAACAGGTGCATGGCAGGGAGTGGAGATTGTGCATGTGTGGAATAGTTGAAATATCTATAGAACCCTGATTTAGTGATTTAAGGTTTTACATATTTTGTTCTGAATTTTTCTCCTGTTATTCTTATCTCTTACCATGTTTGCAATGAGGAGGAAGGATGGTCCAATGGTTGGATCACTAGCCTGCCCCTAAGAAGACCTTGGTTTAATTCCCATCACAGGCTTCCTGTGTGACCTTGGGCAAATCACTGAGGGCACATCTATACTACATAGAAGATTGACACTGCCACGGTCGATCTTCCGGGGTTTGATTTAGCAGGTGTAGTATAGAACCGCTGGAGTAAACTCAGAGGGCACCCCATTGGTGCCAGTACTCCTGCTCCTTGCGAGGAGTAAGGGAAGCTGATGGGAACGTTTGCTCTCGTTGACCTCCCACTGTGTGGACAGGGATTTAAGATATGTCAACGCTATGTAATTGACATAGCTGGAGTTGTGTATCTTACTTTGTCCTTCCCATGTAGCATAGACCAGGCCTCTGTGACCTTGGGCGAGTCACTTAGAGAATGGCTACACTGCAAACGCAGGTGTGACTACAACATGGATTGACACGTCAGCCTAGCAATCTAGCTGGTGTAGGGAACAGTGGTGGATGTAGCTTTGGCACAGGCTAGCCACACAGTACAACCTGCGGGGGCCTGTGGGTATGTACTCAGGTTGCTGGCCCATGTCGCGGGATCTGTGCTGCCATATCCTTGCTAGATTAAAGCTAGTGTGGCTGTGCCTACCCATACTGCAGTGACGCCTTCGTCTGCAGAGCAGATGGACCTGTAATCTTTCTGCATCTGAGCTAAAAGCCCACGGAAGTTGGTCTATGCCAGCACCTACATTAGGATTCAGAAAATGCCTCACAAATTTCTCTGGCTATTCACAGATTTTGTGAGTCTATGCCTGTGCTCCATCCCACCACGATTCTAGCAAATGCATTTACTGGGACAAATGTCTGTGGAAACAGCAAATTTAAGCTAATTATGAGAATATTTGTGGCAAGTGAATTTTGAATGCATATTCACACCCAAAATCTGGCTAAGAGTTCTGTTTATCCAGTGAGGGAATAGAAGCAATCCGATATGATCCTATATGACCCATCAAAACTAATCTACACAGTGACTTCTGAATAGTCGCAACAACAAAGTGCTCTTGAACAATCTACAGACCCAGGAATTATCCATAGAAATCACCCAGGGAATAATTCCAAATAAAGAATGAATATGAGAACATTGTAAATTGCTCACAGATGATTTGTGAAAAGCAAAGAGGCTCCTCCATTTACAGAATAAATTGTTCCTCCTGCTATAATATCTCCACAAACAGCTGAATGTTCTTGCAGGCGCAAATCCCTAACCTGCTGCCATGCTGAAAGAGCGGAATCAAAACAAAATCTGGCCCTAAATTCTCCAGCCCTGACGGCTATGGGGTACAGAGATACGTAATTGAAAGGAATAGTGTTGTTTTGCTTTATATATACTACACCTTTAAATGTAAAGGAGTCTCCCTGTCTGCTGCTTGGCAGCTGTCATTTTGAGTTTCCTTTCAGAGGCAGAATGATGTGGAGTGAGTCACACACTCCGGACTGATCTTCCACTCTGTGCAATCCATTACATCTGTGTAAAGGGTGTGCAACTGGGTTAAAATGCCACCAAATCAAACAGCAGTGTTTTATCCCTGCTTGCACATAGGTTAATGATACACAAGGTGGAGAGCTACTGGGACTTAGGCTCATCCCCCCCTCGCACTTTATATTTGTTCTTTCTTTGCTGCTTTTCTTATTCTTACATAAAAGCCACTTAGACAGAAGGAGACATGGTTAGCTCTGTGTGCCTGGGAAAACACAACAGATTCACATCAAACCACTTATTTCATCTCCTAAAGCTACATACAAATGAAATGGTATAGGGTGACACTAGCTACCTAAACTATTGACGTTAAAAAAATATTTTGGCAATAAACCCTGGGACTAAATGAAATCTCCTCAGTTGTGACCATACCTGCTGTGGCAAATATCTGAACAAGATGTCTGCAATATTGAATAACTGCCTTTTGCTGCTGTTTTACTCCATTGTTGAACAGATTGCATTAAATCTCAGTCACTCAATGTTAGTATCAATTTGTGCAAAGGGAATATGGATCTGCTCCAGCCAGATCTATAATTACAGTCACTGTACTAAAGAGACGAGGCATAATGTACCCTAGGGACACCCAAGGTGACAGACTAAACAGGCAGAGCTACTGTTTATAAGTATCAGAGGTCTTTGTTGGGAAAGTTATAGAGGTCTCTTAATATTTTGCCGTCCCTTTTTTTTGCTCAAATTTTCTGTAGTTGGCTGCAGTAAAATGATTTAATAGCTCGGGGCATGAAAAACTTCCTGATAAAGATGGGAAAAGGTCACTGTAGAGATTATGGGGTGGATGCTGGATGCTTTGTTGACCATGTCTGAGCACCTAGATAGGTTTTTCCCCCCTTTTCACCTGTAAAGATTTATATTAGATTTGTGCCAGAGAGATACACTGTGAGGAAGTTTTGGGTTAACTTGCCTGATGTATCAAGATTAAAGTGCAATTTGTTGCAAAACTGGGTGTTCTTTACATTCACCCATTCACATCTAGCAGAGAAATGTAATGAGAAATCCCCACTATAAATCTGTTCATCATATACCTTTTACTACCAGACTGTAAAACATTTGGAATTTGTGCAGGAGGTGTTTTTTTTAATTGTAATTATAATTCATTCTTTCAGTGATCCCAGGGCAGGGAAGGATGGATCTCTCAGAGAAAATGCAACAGTATGTGCCAGTGTTCTAGTGAATAAAAACAGCAACCCCACTCTTATGCACAAGACTTAACTGGGAGTTTTACCTACAGGAGCAAAGGCTTCCAGATTTGACTTTGAAGTAAGCAGAGGTGAGTGAAGAAAGAATGATGCAATATCACATCAAAATAAATAAGGCTGCAAGGTAATTAATTCTACCTCCTTCCAGTTAAAAGCTCCACTGTTTATTTACTATTGACTAGAAACTCCTGGCTCTCAATGCAAAAACATACCTTCCCTTCAGACATGCAGAGCAGAATGGCCAGTCATTTGAGGATTAACATACCATTAACTATTGCTGTAGATATAAACTCTGAACAACTTTAAAGGGCTGATAGGCTCCCACTGATGGGAATGAAATCTTAGCCACCGATTTCAGTCAGAGAAGAATCCGGCCCTGGTTTGTTGTTAAATCAAAATATGTCCATTCTTATAGGTGGTGTTAATCAAAAAAGGAAAAACAGACATTATATAGCTGTATGACTCACACGCCTCCTGCGCCCTACTAGGTCTGTGTCCAATGAGGAGTTACTGCAAACCTCCAAGTGTAAAAGGACTGAGCACCAGGAGAAAAGTATAGGGCCTGATCCTGCAAACAGTAACTAGGGAACATAACATGAAGCACTGTCAGAAGCCCCATTGGCTAGTAAAGCCAATGTACACTTTGTAATAAGAGTTTTCAAGGTCTGGCCCATAGGGTGACCTCCCCACCACAGCAGGATGCATAGGCACTGTTTTTAGCCCATGGGCCTTTTGCTGGCCAGCTGCACCAGAAGGCATTCCAGCCTGATTACCTTGAAAATGAGGGAGATCTTTCTGTGTTTTAAAAACTTCCCCATGACACATGGCAATCCTGGGGCTCTTACTCTGGCAGAATTCTGTTGTGCTAAGGAAGGCAGGATCGCTCCCTAGGTTTAAAAGGCTGGTTGTCTTTCTTTCTCTGTTGAAAAATATGGTTCCTGGGCAGACGGAAAGATCCCTATAACATTAGGGCCATGGAGGAAAGCTGGGCATGATTTTGTTTTTGTTCCCACCAAGTAGATCTTTTTCAGTCACACGTTTGCAGCTCCTGCTCACGTAAAAGTTTCCCCAACTGCTTCCTTCCATCATAACGCAACAATGTGGACTGTGTTATTGCAGAGCCACCGAAATGTTCTGGAAATGTGGCTAGAGATGATCGGTTTGGTTTGCACACCCTGCACTCTCATTTATCAACTTCCCAAGCAGCTCCAACACAACAAGTTCAGTATGTACATACGGAGAGATCTGGAAATTGTGTGCAAGACTTTAAAGATACTACGAAGAGTAAATAAAACAACAACAACCCTGACTTCTCTTCAAAACATACTGTGCATCTTTATACTACCTTTGCTCTAAGAGAAATCAGATTGGAAATTATCTGCTGGGACTGAGGTTGCAGAAGACTTGTATGTACTTGCCTCTGCTTCTCAATTTTTTTTTTTTTTCTTTGACACACAGCAAAATCTTCAGGATGCAAGCCTGGCTCTGTAACAATAATGATCATTCCAATTTGGGAGACAGAGATTTTTCTAAATAATCATACATTTTGACAAGGGAAGAGGGGAACACCCTCCCTTCACACACTATAATTACAGCCCCACTTTCCAGACTTGTATTCTCATTGAAGCATATTTTAAAACTGTTATCTTTGATGCTTTTGGCACAGGCAAAAAAGCAAATGTGCAGCAAAACACTTATTTGTAATGAGAGCACAAGCACACAGTGGAGCCTGTTGTAACGATTTCTCATGCAATGGTATTTAATGAAATGCCTCTTATGTGTTCTAATTAAAGCTAAAATAATTATGGTTGTTAATGCTTCACTGAAATGCCTTCTGCAATTAAATTATATTATAGAATAACATTGTTTCCTGTAAAGGGTACTGTAATGTACCATGATTTTTTTTTTACTATGTAATGACTACCATCCCTATACCATTGATGTTGATTGGAGCTTTGCCTGTGTAAAGATTGCAAGATTAGACCCAGTAAGAAAATATTCTGATCTCTGTTAATTTCAGAGAGTTACTCTAGATTTCAGTTGGTGACATTAAGATCAGAAACTGGGTCCAAGAGTCACCCCCCCCCCCCACACACACACACCCTTTCTTCTTAAAATACAGTACACTTGAACCTCTTTAATCCGACAATTTTGGGAAATAGGCTATACTGGATTATGGAATTTTCCAGACCATGAGTGTTCACAACAATGAAGTGTGCTGGGGGTGAGGGTGCAGGAGGGAGGAAGCGTGGTGCAGGAGCACGCTGTGGGTAGCAGTGCAGGGGCTCACCAGTGTTTTACTGTACTGCTGTTCCACCAGCCCGGAGAGTGGGGGGGAACAGTAGTGCAGAGCCACTTCCCCCAGATCATGGAAACCTGGATTATGGAGGTTGGAGTATATAAATAATAGGCCTGATTTCTCCATTGCTCTAGTCTATGTCTAGTATAATAGAATTATTTACACCAGTGCAACATTAGTGTAAGATACTACCCCTCTGATCTGGTAGGGGTTTACACCCACTTTGCACTAGTGCAAATGATTGTCCAGAAGTGGAGGGCACTGGTGAATCAGACCCCAACTCCTCAGTCTTTACTCAGGCAAAACTCCCATTAACTTCACTGGTGTTCTGCCTCAGCAGGAGGCCTCCCCTTATTACCCTAGTTCACTTGTCACTCAGCTGTTATCAGGTGTCGTTATCTCAGAAGCTTTTGCATCCTTCGGAGCTAGCTTCAGAAACCTGCAACTGCCCGTATTCCCCGTCACCACGAAGCCTTTTAATAGATCCGCGGCTGTGTCCCTGGGCCTGGTGTAATGGCTACACCTATCAGTGGTTAAACTGCTCTTTGCATCTACATCTGTTTGCGAAGGGGAGCCAAGAGCAAGGCTTGAATATTTCATACAAGCTATTATCCCGGGCAGCCGCATCAATCGATCATGGTGTAACGCTCCCCGCGATACTCCGATGGAGTTTTTTATTAGAAAAATATTTTACGGAGTTGGGCTATTTAACCACGGAGCTTTGTTTGCAAGCAGACGGGATAGCGAACAGGTAGGGGAAAGTCAGCAGAAAATGATGAAAGACACTCTCTCAGTGACACCGGGAACTCGTTTTGTGTGTGTGTGTGTGTGTGTGTGTGTGTGTGTGTATACACACACACACACACACACACACACACTTTATGCTCGCCTATATTTATGGCTCGCGTTTATTTGACTGTCATTATTGCAATCAATTTCCCTGGACGTCTAAAACAGGGAATAAAATGCATTAAACACAAACCAAGAAACCCAGGGTTGCCTCTGCAGGTGGTGTTAATCTAGGGGCTGCATTCTGCTGTCCGTTCTGAGAATTTCCCCGGGTCTCATTGTGCTGAAAACCAGCAGCCTTGATTTTCCCTGCTGCAAGCAAAGCACAATTTCGGTTCCGTCTTTGGACCGGGAGGAAGGGTTTGGAGTTCAGAGCGGGGGGCGATTTGAATTCTTTAACGGGAGGCAGCTGGCCATGGCTTGTCTTTAAAAGCCTAGAAAACCAGAGGGCTCTTTCGAAGGAGCGGGCAGTAGGAATATTTCGTTCACACGCTGGTTTCTCTCCCGGGGCTCAGCGCGTCCTTCGCGGAGCGATTGTCCGACTTTGGAAACAACCCGCTCGCAGCCTCCACTGACGGCTCAGCCTGTGGGATTGGGGTCGAACCTCGTTTGGGAAGGTTACAAAGGATCCGCTGGCAAGTTTCCCTCCGCCCTCGTGGGGCTCAAATGCGCTTTACTGGGCTCAACTCGCTTGCAGCTCGCTTCGCTTTTCACGTGCCTCTCTCCCCAACGAGGGCTGGTCCTACGGGACCTGGGAGCGGCTCATACAAGAGCGGCCCCGGATCAATATCTCCGGGCCCATCTAGATCTGCGGGGCTCCTATTTGAAACCTGCCCTCTCCTCTCCCGCAGCTTTTCGGCGCCTTCTCGCTAGCCGGGTTGACAGCAGCGCAAGTAATTCGCGGATGAGCTAACAGCCCACCCCGGGCTGGAGGTTTTGTGTCGCCTTTGACATGGTCTCTGGGATTTTCACTTGCACGGCCAGTGCTTCCCCGACCGGCCTGAAAGGCCACCCGCCCTTGCGCGGCCTCTGGGCTTTTCAGTCTTGGTCTGGTGTTTGCAAACTAAGATGAGAAAATAGTCTCGAAGCTGCGTTTTTATGAGAGCCCTTTCCATCCCCTGAGCCTCCTCGGACACCTGTATGCCGGACTCTGTGCGTCTCCTGGACTCGGAGGAGGGGAGGCGCAAGAAAAGCAAAGCAAAGAACAACTTGAAACTGGAGCAGCACCTCGCAACTGTCCTCGGAAACTCGCCCTATCTGGAGAGTTCTCCCTGCCCATGGGACCCGCGGCTCCTGCCTGCCCGGGGAGGTGCCTCTGCTTTTCCCACCCTACTTTTCTCCTGCGCCCAGGGAGACAATCGCCCGCCGGGGCCCGGCCTGAGTTTCTGGCTGATCAGTCCTTCCCCCCGACGACCGGGCTCATTCAAGTGCAAGTGGCTGAAGTCGAGGGAATTGTCTGGGGCCGGTTCTGCAAATCCCACCGCGACTGGCCCAGAGTGTCAGCCGGGACGCGCAGGGAGGGCAGATGGAAAGCGAGCCTATGCCGCGGGGAGGACTGATCCTTCCTCCCGAGATTCAGTCATGTCCTGCCTCCCCTCCGCTATTCGTCACGTTTCACTGCCTGCCCGTTTGGAGACGGTCGTTCTCACCCCGGTTACCTGCTTCACGTTCGAGTCCCCCTCCTCCCCAAAGCGCCCCAGTGCAATGCGAAGCAAGAACCTCACCCCGTGTGGCACATGCCCGGATAATTTCATGAACAAGAGAAACGATTTCCTAGTGGGGAAAGGGGGAATCAACCAGGTTCTTCAATCGCATTCACTCTCCTCTGCCAAGGACCATTTGCTCCCTCTGCAAGAATGCGGGACCCAGCCGGACCCCTTTCTCCCTCTGCAAACACCTTTCTAGTCTAAACCCCGACTGAGTCCGAAATCAACAGAAACGCACCCAGAAAAATGTTGGCTCCGGTCTGGGATTTGGCCTCACTAGGACAGATTGGCAACAAAAAGAAAAGCCAGTGCATTCGGCTCTTCCGGAGGGAGTCGCGTTTTAAAAGCGGAGCGAGGAGTCTGCTGTCTAAAATCAAAGCTGGGTAGTTTGCAGTCACAGTTGTTAATGCCTTTTATTTTGCATTCGTTAGAAGAAGGCTCGTTCCAAAATACAGCGCGGTAATTAATTGTCGC
The DNA here is from genome assembly GCF_049634645.1 of Pelodiscus sinensis. Classification (NCBI taxonomy): domain Eukaryota; kingdom Metazoa; phylum Chordata; order Testudines; family Trionychidae; genus Pelodiscus; species Pelodiscus sinensis. The sequence goes on along the minus strand of NC_134735.1, from coordinate 7,148,598 downwards.
TGCTCTTTGTTTTTTTATTCAAATAGCTTCCCAGGAATTCCTCCCGCTTTCATCTGGTTTGATGAAGGTGCATGGGGGAAGGAGGGTATGTGGCGTGTGACCCAGATGCTAGGATCCCGAAATCAAATTGCGCGGCGCAGCGCCATCAACTCGCAATGAACTGTTGAAAATACGAAGCCAGCCCCTGAAGTCCCCAGTGTCACTGCTGGAAAGCGTTTTGCTGCCTATTACTGTGCAATGACTTTGGGGTAGATTGTTTGGGGGAGGGGCAGGAATGCAAACGCGGCACTTTATTTTTAAAAGTTGCTTTAGCCTGGGTTTAACCATAAAGCCCCCCTCGGAGCCGGTAGGGTCCATGGGATGAATGCGGCAGTTTCCAAAATGGGAGCACATACCACCCTCTCCGCAGATATTTTAGTCTGTGGGAGAAATAACCGGTGAGCTCACGGCTTGGCTCTAATTACAGCTGGGTTCCGCACAGCACCGGCCGGGCTCCAGAGACCGCCAAGTTCCCGGAACAGTTTGCAAACTACGCGCCCAGTCCTGCATGGAGCAAGTCTGCCCCGGGCCCGGCCCGAGCCTGCATTCCCTGGCCACGCACACTGAAGAGGAGGGGAGGTTGATGAACAGTGCGGGACGGGCTAACACCCCTCGCATAGGTGGGGCTCCTCCGAGGCCTGCTGTCATAGGACAGGGGTTATTTTGGAGTTGTCTAATTGACACCCCACGGCCTGCTGGCTCAGCAGCCTCGCCAGCCTCCTGGGCGCACTCTTGGGAGAAACAGGCTTGGCTCTGAGTTTCCGGCTTTCCCCCAGAGCAAGGTGGAAATAACCTGGAGGTTTCCCTCCCTCCCTTCCCCCTCGGACCTCCAGGCTCCATGCTGGTCTCCCTTCAGCTCCCAGCCCAGTGGGTACTGCCCTGAGCCCACGTGAGCGGCTGGGAGCTGGCCAAACGCTGCCCAGAACGCATAAGCCCGACTCTGAGCGCTGCCCGCATGGCACAGCTCGGCTTGGCCTAGGAGCTTCCGAACAAGCAAGTGTCACTGGGCCGCGGCCTCTCCTAGATTCCTGGTTGGAAAAGTTGTACTCCGGAGCGCCTTACTCCGGAGTCTGGCTGCTCACCCTGGCTACGCCACTGGCCTGTGACTTGGCCTTGGACAAGGGGCACATCCCACGCTCATAGGGACCTAGAGCTAGATTTTTCCATCACCCCTTGTAAGGCAGGAATACTATTGGGGGGGGGGGGGAGGAAGAAGGCGAAGGACAAAGAGACGCACGCCGGGCCGACTCTAATCCAAGCCCCCCGTGCAGACGCGAGCCGTTGTGAATCAAACCGAATGTTTCGTTTGTTCGAGTTTTTCCCCTGCGGTTTTGCTGCTCTCGCTGCACGTTTTTTACCCGGCCCAGGTACGCAGCCCAGGGGGGCATCTGCCGGGACACGCGGGCCGGGCTCCTGGGGAGGTAGCTGAAGGGCTCTGAGAAACCAGCTGGTCCCTTTTCTTTCTTATGCCTCTGTCCCCTTCCCTCTCCCCCCCTCCCCCCCGGCGATTCCAACCCTGCACGACTCGTTTGGTTTTTTTAAACTGTCCTTCCTTGGTTGCTCCATTTCACTGCCCCGCAGCAGACGGGGCCGAGTGAGGCTCTGACAGACTCAAAGGCCGATTGAATTTGGGAAGCGATGGCCGAAGTTTGTAAGGATTCCACCGCGGCGCAGCTCTCCCGGCTGGAACACCTCCCCTCCCCCCCACTCCCCAAGTCAGAGTCTATTTTTAAAAATATTTTCCTAATTCTATTTACTCTCCTGGGGAGAGAGAGGGAGGGAAACTCTGCCCCCTCCCAGCTCCGGGTTCGCTCAGCAAAGGGGAGCCCACCAAGCGCTGGGCGCGCCCTGGATCCGGAGCTGCAGGCGCGGAGGACAAGGACTAATCCGGAGTAGATCGGCCCCACGAACGCTGCCGCTTTCTAGGGGAGCGGGGCCCTGCTGCACTGGCCCCTGGTGGTCCTGGCTGCTGAAGGCGCCGATCCAAAGCCAACCGGAATCCCTGGAAGTTTTTCCACGGGCTTTGGATCAGGCCCCAACCTGGCCAGCTCGCCGGGGGCCCGTTCAGAGGGGGGCTGCGGAGCACCCCAGAACAGGCGCACCCGCGCTGTCTGATTCTGGTTTAGGAAAGATACCTGGGCCGAAGGAGGCCGATTAAAAGAGCCCTCGGTTGTCAGCCCCAGCCGGGCCCCATGGCCCGGATCTGGAGAGAGGCCGAATCGCCTTACGCCAGCTCCTTGCTTCGGGAGAGACGCACCCGGCTTAACACAACACAGACACCCTCCCCTGCTCGCTTCTTCCTACTCCTGGAAGATCCGGACCCGGGGCCTTCCCCCCAGGCTCCAGCGTATGGAGCCAGCGAGGCAGGGCCACGCGGGTTTGGCGGAGTGTGCAAGGGGGGGGGGGCAGATTCCAGTTCACCAGCCCCCCCGCCCCAGGTTTCTCCTGCCCCTGTGAGCGCTGACATTGTTAGTGCTTTATGAGGCAGTAAATATCCAGAGGCAGAGAGGATGCATTTGAACGCCGGGCAGGCCCCGAAGTAATTACTTTTAATAGGAAAAACCGAGGGTCTCTGCGAGACACCGGAGATTGGATCAGGCCCCGAGTCCGGAAATTGGAGCAAGCAGCCCGGATTGGCAGCTCGTCCCTGAGCGGCGCGAGCTGTGTTTTAGGGGAGTCGTTAGAAAAAAAAAAAGATACAGGGAGGGACCGGACCCCATAACGCGGAGAGGGACCCGGAGCGCGCCTCTGGAGCAAACCCGGCTGCTTCAAACCCTAGGCAGCGTCAGAGATGGCGGGTTCCCCCCTCCCCCGGGGTCCAATTGCCCCGCTGCGGGGCTCCTCATCAACCGTTCGTTGCAGCCCCTGTTGGCAGGGGAGGTCCGCTTACCTTTCTTGATCACCGACTGATCCAGTAAATTCAGCCCCGCCTCATCCACCGCCTGAAAACACGCAAGGCAAAAATATCAGGGTGCTGCTTTTTCTAGGGTAGACCCCAAGGTGCGGGCCCCATCCCCCCCCACACACACACACCCCAGCGGCAGAGATTTGGGCTTCCCGGGGGGGGGGGTATGGAAATAAAGATCGAATGAGATCCAGCAGACCCTTAAATAGAGTGAGCTTGCAAATGGATTCGTGCAGCTCCCCGGAACAACCACCCGGGCTATTTCATCAGATTGAAACCAACTTTAGGGTTGTTTTGTTTTGTTTTGTTTTGTTACAGAGGGCAAGAAACTAGGTCTGGTCTTTCTTGCTAGCCACGCACAGACTTTCGCGTTAGAATTTACGGCCCCAATCTCTTGGGGAGAGGAAGAATCGTTTCAGCTAACTCGTGAGCTAATTCCAGGCAGGGGGTTTATTTGGAGGGGGGCAGTTTGCAATTGCCTCCAAGCGGCAGACGGAGAAAAAAAAAAATCCAAGCTGGAAGGGGGATCGCGAAGGAGGTTGTGCGCAGCGTGGTTTCAGGCTATGAAGAGAGACCAGAAAAGCGAGGCCATATTTTTTGATTGGACCGACTTCTCTTAATAGAATAGATGGCTCCTTAAAATTAAAACAAAGATCGCTTGAACTGGGGATTAAATATTTTTAATGGGCGTTTTTTAGTCTCTGCGCATAATTATTTCTTTCTCCATATGTCCCGTTGCTCACGCGTGGGCAAATCCCGAAATAAAAAGCACGTGGATATTAACAAAACACGAAACGGGGTGGGGTTTTTTGTATGTTTGGGGTTTTTACGTAAGTAATTGAAGCTCTCTACAAAACTCTTGCACCTCTGCTAGCCGCGAATGAAGAAAACGATGCGAAACTACAAATATTAACTTGAACTCATACGAGACACTTGGGAAGGCGAGCCAATAAAAGTGCCACTATTCCTTTTCTATGCTCTTTAACTGTTTGTCTCTTTGATGGCCCAATGAAAGCATCGCTGTGACATAATTGAATAAAAGCGAAGGGGATGACTAAATTTCTGTCCTTTATAAACAAGCTAGTGTTTCGCCCCTTCTTTTCAAACAGTTAAACAATGCTTTGTAAATATCGGTTTCGTCCCCCCGAGTCCTTCTGCGGCTAATATCACTGTATACAATGAAAACATCGCGCTGCTCAAAAGTTAGAAAACATTTCATGTTAGATCGCAGAAGGGAAATCTAGTTTCTTTAGGGGGCAAAAGCGGGCAGAATTTGGGCGGAGGCGCAAATCCAGGAAAAGGGATTGGGAAGGAGAGCCTTGGATTTGATTTGCAGCCAATCCAGAATTTACAGCAAAGATCCCCAAAATAAAGTAGCGCGTTTGCAAAGCAACCCCTCTTCCTTCCCATTTGGAAACAGAAATGTGTCCTTCTGTCCTCCCCGACACTAAAGAAACCACAATTCGGGGGCCAACCTCCCCATGCTATTCTTATTTTTATTTAAAAAGAAACCCAAACGACGCCGCGTGGGAAAGGAGCGGTGCGAAGAGAAACAAGGCACAGCTGCCCTTTGAGACCCGGGCCCGTCCGTTTGGAAAGGGAAAATTCCCCCTACCCCAAGCGGGAAGGTCCTAACCCGGGTTACCGCAGAATGGAGTCTTTTCGGCTCTGAAATACCAGCCGGGCATTTTCTCGCATCACTTTGGGGGGTCGCTCTCCGCCTTGACAAACCCAATTACAAGTCGCCCGCTCACCCCGGAGTGATGAGCAGCGAGGGGCACTTTTAGGGTGAACTGACACCCCCCTCCGAACAGCCTCTCTCAGACAAAGGGGCTCCCCGTCAGCCCCCCCTTTTGAATAACCCCCTTCCCCTGTTAATCGCTTTGCCCCACTCCCTGTCCCCCCTCGGAATTCCCCGGAAAGGCTACGCAGAGGGGAGGGGGGAAGCAAAGGGGATCAGGCAGTCAGCTGGCATCTGGGCACTGGGGGGAACGGAGCGGTCCCAGCCGACAAAGGCTGCTTAGTCCCCGCCAGCCAGGTTCCCTGGGGTGCGCCCCGCGCCCCTACGCGGCCCCCGAGGTTGTACTGTGCGTGGGGCAGTTAAGTGCTCGGATGCCACCCCCGCCCCAGCTCTGGCGAGCCCGCCAGGTACCTGGATGTCCTCGAGGCTGGGATGTCCGAGTCCGTGGAGGCCCAGCGGCCCGTCTCCGAGCCCGTGGCCCCCATCGGCCAGCCCGTGCAGCAGGCGGGGGACCCCCGGGTATTCCCGGCGGGGATCCAGGCTCAGCGCCCGGTGAGTCTGCGAGAGCAGTCCGGCTTCCTCCTGCCGGGCCCGCTGCGAGTGCCAGCCGGCTTGCTGGTGCTGGTGGATGGGGTTGATGGTGCTGTAGGGATCCCCCAGGTGCGGGTAGCCGGCCTCCTGGCTCTGCGAGTAGGCCATGGGGGGCTGCGGGTAGGGCGGCGGGAAGTAGGGGGGCTGGAAGTCCGAGGCCGGCGTGTGGCAGAGCGGCGGGGCCGAGGAGTAAGCCGCCTGGTTCAGGGAGGAGAGCTGGGAAAGGCGGCCGCCGGTGGAGGCCCCGTTCAGCCCATCGGGACGGTCCTGCGGAGGCAGAGGGAGAAGAAAGAGGCCGGTCAGGCGGAGCTAGGGGCCCGGCTCTGGGCGCAGAGAAAGTCCCCAAGCCCCGGGCAAAGCCCCCGGCCTGGCAGGGCCGCCACGGGGCGAGGAATCCGCTGTCCGCCCTTGGCAGGGAGAGGAGCCGCCACGCAGCGCAGCGGGACACGAACGTGGGGGGCCCCGACTCGCCGCAGATTCCTCTCCCTGGCCGGGCAGGTCCTCGCTCCAGCCTCCACTTCCCTGCTCCGCTGGGAGCTGAGGTTCATCCCCACCCGCCCCAGCGCTGAGCGATACAGGGCGAAAGCCCTTTCCCCTCGCAGGGGCCCGGCGGTCTGCCTTCACCGCTCTGGGGGGCTCCTTGGACAAGTGGCTGGGGAGGGACTCCCCTTCCCCCCTCTCCTTCCAACTTACCATGGCGGAATAAGTGTGAACTAACATCTGTGCAGGGGGGGGGGGGACCCTGCAGGACGGTGCCAAAGTAGAGAGGCGGCGGGATAAAAGAAACCCCCGGTCGCAATCCTTTAAAATCGGGCGCAGCTCCGCAGCTCCATGGAGGAAAATCCCAGATCCAGCGGGGGAGAGCTAAGCGGGTGGCTTTGTTCCTTTAAATTACCCAAATCGCTCCGTTTCCAAGTATTTCAGATGGCTCCCATCTCCCACTCCGTCTCCCTCTGAGCCCAGACCAACTCCATGCACGCCAGTTATAGCGCCGGGCGCGCGCAGGACGCGCCGGGCGCGCGCGTTAAAGAGACAGAGCCGCTTCCCTTCGAGTTCATGGACGGGGAGACTTTGGTGTCTCTTTCTGGTTGTGGTTTTGGTTTTTGTTTTTTTGGTTAAACAATCACGACATTCAGGGAGAGAATCTTTTTTTAAATCGGTGTGGATTTGTCTCTCAGCCGGAGAGATTCGTTTACACTGAACGGAATCTGGATTAAAACCACACCACACACCCATCCACACACATACGCGGAGAGAGAGAATCCGTTTGGCCAAAAGGCAGTTTGCTTTTAGCGTTTTTCTTAGTGCTTTCTAAACCCCCCGCTTTTGGTCTCTTTTTCGGGGGGGCACAGAGGAGGCAGCAGAAGGAAGATCCCTAGCAAGCCAAAGGCAGCAGGGACTGTAACTCCAGACGCCTCATTAACTCTTCCTCTCATCTGGATTTGGAACCACTGGGTTGTCTCCTGCGCGGCTTTGCAGGCTCGCGGCGCCTTTCTGCGCAGCTTGCCCTGGGATCCGGGTTTTGCGGTTTTGTTCCGTTCTTACACGCTCTGTGCGGAGCCCAGACTCACCGACAAAGTCCTCCCCGGTCAAGAACCAGCCCCGGGTTTTGCGGCGGGCGCCGGTGAATCCCAACCCTTGCGGCTTCCAAGCAGGCTGCAAAACTGCTTTGCATCTCTTGTTGTTTTTTCTCGAGTCCACTGGTGTCCGCAATCTCCCGCGGGCTGGTGGGGGAGGGGAGCAGAGACCGATTTCAGACGGCTGAGAGGAGGCTGGGCCGGGGGGAGGGGAGGGAAGACGCCGGGGTGGAGGTGACTCGAGGTTTAAAGGAAACGTTTGTGTTGCTCTAAGGTTTAATTTTATTAGCCCGAGCAAGGTGTTAATTTCTGTCTCGTAAGAGCAGCGCAGTTCCCAGCGGCCGCCTCGGAAATCAATCGATCCTGCTCGCCCGGCTCCCTCTGCGCCCTTTGGAAACTCACGAATGAGCGCTGGTCAGGGCGCGACTGAAAATAAACGGGCAACTTCAGCGCAGCTGCCTCCGCCAGCTCTCCGTGCGCCCAGTTCGCTCCCCGCGGGGGCACCTTTCTCCTCCGCCGCGCTCGGGTTGTCAAGAATTCTCCTCGCGTCTCAGCGCCACCGGGTCATGATTTCCCACCCTCCTTCTCCAGGGGCACCGAGGCATTTGGGTTTGCGCCACTTTCTTCCCCCCGCCCTGCTAATGAAGCTGTTTGTCTGCCCCTCTGTCTCTCTTCTATCTGGTGGGAAATTCATCTCAGTCCCCGCCGACCCTCTGCCACCCGCCCCAGCGCTGCGCTTGTTCAGAGCCTGACCCCGGGCTAGCAAAAACACGAAGCGCTCGGGGGGAGCTGGACAGGCCGGTTCCCAGCTGGAGTGAGTCCCCCACCCTTTGTGGATCCGCAGCCTGCCTGTCTGGCGGCGTGACCCGGCGAGCGGGCCGGGTCCAGGCAGGCTGGGGAGCTCGGAGCAGCCTGCTCCTTCCCCCGGGAAAGTGGAGCGTTCCTGCCCCGGCTCGGGGCCAGGAGAGAGGCGTTGTCCCAGTCCTTCGCCGGCCCTAGCTCCGCAGGTGTTTCGTGCAGCAGAGGCAGGTTGCAACCCCGGCCAACGAGCGAGGGCTTGTGAGAGGCGGGCGGGGGTGGAGATGGGGGTTCTGTGTGGATTAAAACCAACAAAATCACTGTGTGGACACCCCATCCCCCACCCGGATTCCTGCCCAGCATTCGAAAGTCCTCAGCAAATTCGGAGTGATAAAGTCAGGCGAGTTCTCCGATAGGTGCCAGTTTAGCGCAGGCACCCTCACGCGTGAGATCTGTGCCTTGCAACACACACACGGATCTGCACAAACAAACACACACGGATCTGTACAAAAACACACGCAGAAATCTGTGTGTACACACACGCGCGTTTGTACAAAAACACATATGGATCTGTACAAACACACGGATCTGCACACACATACACTCAAACATACACACGTAGACGTTCAAAACCACACGGAATTGTGCAAACACACACCAGAAATCTGTACAAACACACACACACAAGCGTGTTCGTACAAAAATACACACGGATCTGTGCAAACACACACAAGTATCTGCAAACACATACACAAACACACAATAGAATCTGTGTAAAAACACACAAAAAGTATCTGAACACACGCGCACAGATCTGCAAACACACACACACAAACACACATGAGTATCTGTACAAATACATACAAACAGATCTGCAGACACACATACAAGCACACGAGCGTATCTGTACAAAACCACAAACAGGGGTCTGCACACACAGACACACTAAACACAAGCATATCTGTACAAACACAAACCCTGATTTTCACACACATACACACAAAAGCATTTGTACAAAACACACAAACGGCTCTGCACATACATACACACAAATACACAATAGAAATCTGTAAAAAAACACAAAACGGATCTGCACACATACACACAATAGTCTGTACAAAAACACAGAAAAGTATCTGAACACACACAAACACACAAATGGCTCTGCACACACATACTCCAACAAAGTCACACACACAAATATATCTCTATAGACACGGACTTTCATAACTACTCAGAAGTCTATAATGCGCCAACAGCTCATTTACCGCACACACAACTACGCTTCTGTCTTTAGAATGAGACACTCACAGAAAGATAATTGCGCGCCTAATGGAGCAATGCGCGCACATCTATTCACACCTGTATCGCGCGCGCACAAATTTAGATCTCTGCTCCTTTATCACACATGCACGCCTACATCCCGAGAAGTAAATTTCTGGCGGTACACACGGGCTTGTACTGAAATAACATAGGACACTGGTTTGCTCTCAATTTACTGTGTTTAGAGAAACCGGATCATTTTCTTCCCCCAACGCCCCCTCCCCCCAACAGCAACAGGAGCTCCCTTGCAAACTCGATATTTGTAATTCTCCCAGCTCCTGCAGGGCCAAGAAGAGGCAAGGACTTGGCGCAAGGCGGAGCGGAAAAACGCACAGGGAACATAGCAACGTTCTGCCTGCGGCACCAAGTCGGGAAGAGGAGAATTAAGCTGTTTATTGCGGAGTGGAAAATAATAACAACAAACAAAGAAATCAGCGTATTTCCCTGACAATGGAGATATCATGGATTTGTTAAAAATATGAGAAACACCGCAGGGGAGAAGAAAGGTCCTTAGATTGATGGTGAAATGAATGTGTTTGGCTTCTTTTCTCCCGGCTACTTTTCTCCTCCTTCCACCGCCACCAAGTGCAGGGCCAGACTCAATTTTTTGGTGTTGTCCGTTTTCTGTGAGCTGTGCAAAGGTAGTGCCGGGAGAGACCCCCCCTCCCTCGAAGTGCCCATCACCGTGCGCCTCCGGAGACCGGGGCAGGGAGTGAAGGAGCAAAGTCGGATTTTTTTTTTAAGTTTGTCCACTTTCCCTGTTTGTGAGCTAGCAAATTCCGCTCCCCCCTTTTACACACACACACACACACACACACACACACACACACACACACACACACACAGTGTGCCAACCCCGCACACGGACTTGAAGGACCATCCAGAGAAAAAGAAGAAAAAGACCATTTCGGGCTCTTCCCCTCCCTCTCCCCGCCGGGGCCACCCCTGCGATCCATCGCGGCTCCTCCATCCCCTTTCGCCTCCCAGCTCTTCTACTACTCGGGCCCTGCATCGTTTCACAGCCTTAGAAAGCAGGGTTCACACGGCCTTCCCGCGAGGACCCACGATTCGGAGCCGGGAGATGCACCCCATAGCGGCACGGCGGCGAGGCACCGCGCAGGGAGGCTGGAAGAAGCCGCACCGCGGCGCCTGGCCGGCCTGTAGCTCACGGGCTCTCCAAAGCGGAGTTTAAAGGAGCTCCACGAACTAAACCCACCCCGGGCACGGCCAGCCCCGCCAGCCGCTCCTTACCTGGTACCCGGGTTCTTCCTTAACGCGCCCAGCCTGCCAGTGCATGGCGGGGCAGAGGCTTGGACGCGAAACGCACCCGGCGCGCACAACCAAACCGGAGGAGCCCGATCCCCCTGCGGGCCCCGGCTTCTCGTCCTGCCCAGGCCGCTCGGGGCGGGGGAAGTGAATCCCGAGGAGCCCAGGGAGGCTTCCAGTGACCCCCGGGGGAGCCGCGGGGCCGGGCCGGGTGGGGTCCAGCCCGAACGCGGCTGTGCGCGGCGCGGTGGGAGGCTGCCTCGCGTTAGAATCCTTGGATCCGGAGTCGCCGCGTGGGTCTGAGCCGCCCCAGAGCCGCGCAGGGCCCCCCGAGGGGAGCCGCGGCAGGGGCCAAACGGAAGCCCCCCCCCTCCCGCGCCCCACCGCGGCCCTGACTCGGGTGTCCGGGAAACCCGCTTCCCGCGCAGAGCTGCCCCTGGGGCTGGTGCCTTTCGGCGCCGGGCACCGAGCACTCTGGGCCCAGGCCAGTAGTTTGACGTTCCACCCATTATAGGGGAGGGCGAGTGTGCGCGGGGGTAGGTGAGGGGTGAGTGTGTGGGGGGGTGTCTGAGGGTGAATGTGTGTGTGGGGTGTCTGAGGGGTGAGTGTGTGCTGGGTGTGTCTCAGGGTAAGCGTGTGGGGGTGTCTCAGGGTGAGTGTGGGTGTGTGTCTGAAGGGTGAGTGTGTGGGAGGGTCTGAGGGGCGAGTGTGTGGGGGTATGTCTGAGGGTGAATGTGTGTGTGGGGTGTCTGAGGGTGAATGTGTGTGGGGGTGTGTCTGAGGGGCGAGTGTGTGGGGGTATGTCTGAGGGTGAATGTGTGTGGGGGGTGTCTGAGGGGTGAGTGTGTGCTGGGTGTGTCTCAGGGTAAGCGTGTGGGGGTGTCTCAGGGTGAGTGTGGGTGTGTGTCTGAAGGGTGAGTGTGTGGGAGGGTCTGAGGGGCGAGTGTGTGGGGGTATGTCTGAGGGTGAATGTGTGTGGGGGGTGTCTGAGGGGTGAGTGTGTGGGAGGGTCTGAGGGGTGAGTGTGTGGGGGTGTGTCTGAGGGGTGAGTGTGTGCTGGGGTGTGTGTGGGGGGGTAGTCTGTGCTGGGATGTGTCTGAAGGGTGAGTGTGTGGGTGTGTCTGAGGGATAAGGAGAGGTGTCTGAGGGGCAAGCGTGTGTGGGGCTGTCTGAGGGGTGAGCATGTGTTGGGGTATGTCTAAAGGGTGAGTGTGGGGACGTGTCGGTCAGGGTGTGCTGGGGTATGTCTGAGGGGTGAGCGTGTGCTGGGGTGTGTCTGGGCAGGGGCAGGTGGAGGACTGAATTCTAAAAGATGCTACCAGCACAGCATGAAAACCCAACCCAGCACGGAGTAATAAGTGTGGGGTCCTTCCAGTGTGTGCATTACTGAACTGGAGGGGATCACGGTGGGCCCCTTATTTACCAAATCCTTCTCCTTCTGTCTTCTAGTTGTTGGCTTATTAGCACTATCTTAAATGTCTCTTCTGCCTCACAGGGCCCAGACTGTGCCTCAAGATGAGGTGGAGGATGAACTGGAGGCTGGACAACTGGAGGTACAGGGCTCTACTCCCTTCTCTCACTCACCTTATTCCATAAAGTGCCAACCTGCCTCACTGCTCTGCAGCAGGCTGGGAAATGATCAACTTCCTTCCTTCCTCCCTCTTGTGATCAAAGCACTGACCCAGGCCACCTGGGTTCTAGTCACAGCTCTGCCACAGACCTTGGGCAAGCCACATCCCTGCTCTGTGCCTCGGTTTTCCCTCCTGGCCTTTGTCAGTGCTTGTGCGTAGGGCCTGTCTCTTGGCATATGTTGTACAGTGCCTGGCACAGTAGGGACTTGATCTACTTTGGTTTTACTGTAACACACATAAACAGCAACCAAGTCTTTGCTAGGACCAGACTGTCCGCGGTTGTGGCGAAGTTTCCATTCGTGGCAGGGTGTAATTTGTGCATGAGCAGAGAAGAAACACTTTAACCTAAACTGTAATACATTGTGATGTGTGATAGACATTAACAAACAGAATCCCACATTACATTTAATTTAATTCCACTCTTCCCGCCCGGAGCTACAGCTCCCTTCATTTTCATTTTCCCTCTGAATTCCCACAACTCAGACCTCTTTGATTTCCAGGTTTAATTAACAATGCTCATTAAGTGAATTTTTATTCCTTTCTTTTAATATTACTCTGCCACCTGTCTTTAGGAGGCAAAGGCAGATCATTTATTCTAATTTATTTCTATTAAAGATGGCATTTAAGGGAAGGAAGAGGGATATGTAGAGGTGTAAAGGGCTGATCTATTCAAATGCTGTTCAAGTCCTCTCCCTGGGCCCTCCTTCCAAAAATGCTTTTCAAAGATGCTGCCCCTGAAAGTTTGTGGGAGCTGTATTTATTTTCCACCAGATCCGTTTCATTTGCTAAGAAAAATTGGATTGGACATGCTGTATTTTGCAGTTATGTTTCAGTTCATTCTTAAAGCCCCTCGCCCGTCTCAGCCGTATACTGTTGATCCTTTATTCGTCAGAAAGAGGCGAAACTGTGCAAAATGCTAGTAGTAAACACAGCTAACTCGCTTGCCCACAGGATCGCAACACAATGGGGGAGGCAGGGAGCTAAAAGCTGGGCACATCAGAGAGGAAGCTGTGAAAACAAAAACAAAAAGAAGCACAAAAAAGTGACCACGTTTTGACCAAATATTCCTGGTGAACTTGTTTCAGGACAAATCCCTCCAGCTGCCTGTGAGGACAAGTCTCAGCTTTGCATTCAGGTGTAAGCAGGTAGGAATTGCAGGGACGGATGCGACCCAGGGTCTGTCCAGCCCAGGATCCTGCCTCCGACTGTGACCAATCCCAGCTGTGCTAGAGGAAGGTGCGATACATTTTGAAAGGGTGAGTGTGTGTTGATGCTTTGGGGATTAGGTGTTTGCTTTATCACAAGTACCTAGAAGTTCCAGTCATGGACCTAGACCCTGCGGTGTTAGGTGCTGTACAAACAGAGCAAAAAGCTATCCCCTGTCCCAAATGGCTCACAATCTAAGTAGGAGCTAGAGTCAGATGCAAAATCCAGGGAAACCAGGAGACAACATTGTCTCACCATATAAGACAGCCTCAGGGGGGTAGCCATGTTAGTCTGTAACTTTAAAAACTGGCACCTTAACTCTGGTCTACACTAGGACTCCCCCCTTAGGTTGAATTTATAAGCAGAGTGTCCACACTACCAACCCCGTTATTTCAAAATAATGGGCCACTTAATTCAAAATCTGTACTCCTGCTTTTCATCAGGAATAACACTAATTCCAAAGCAGTAATTTTGAAATAGCAGCAGTGTGGATGCACCGGTGCCACTATTTTGAAATAACTGCTCCCCAGAGTAATTTGAAATAACCCCAGTGCTTCCTGGGGCTCTGAGTCCTAGCTAGCATGTACACATTAATGGAGCCTGCCTTGGATTAATTTCAAGGCTCCCTCTTAGTGTGGATACGCAAGTTCAATTTTGTTAAATCGGAAGTTAAGTCAATTTTAGTAATTTCAAAATAGTTTCCTAGTGTAGACAAGGAGACTACCAAAGACTAACAAAAATCTATAGAATCATGAGCTTTCATGGGCAAAACCCACCTCAACAGATGATGAGTGGGAGTAGAAATATCAGAAACCAAGTTAATGATAACAGAGAAAAAAAAAGTACCTGTCTATTATAGGATCAGTGCAAATGAGGCTAATTAAATGGACTGGAAGGGTCCCATACTTAGCATTTGATGTAAAAATGCAGTGTTAAAAGCCGGGGAGATTGGCTTTATTATGCGACATCTAGTTAATGTCTTTGTTCAAGCCCAGGGTAACAATGTCAAACTTGCAGATGAATTCCAGTTCTGCAGTCTGTCTCTGTAATTGAGTAGGGAAATTCTTTTGTAGTAGAATGGCTACTTTTAAATCCATGATTGAGTGCCCAGGCAGGTTAAAATGTTCCCCTACAGGTTTATGTGTGTTACCATTTCTGATGTCTGATTTGTGTCCCAGACAAGACAGATGCAAGCTGAGGGAACAGAACACATGATTTCATTCATTCCTTTCTTATAGGGCAGGAAAAGGTAATGTTGCTTCTTCTTCATCTGCTGTGCCTAGGTGAGCAGCACACCTGGCTTTGCCCAGCCCCCAGCGCCCGCCCTGGGAACCTTCTTATGCTTTTCTCCCTGTACAACCTCCCTCTGGCTGGAGTTTCCCTATCACTGGAATTGCACATCCCCTTCCTGTCCATCCCATGGCAATCTCCAGGGCTTCCCATTACTGCGCTGGACTTGCACTGCACCCCAGGTCACTACTTGCGGGTTAGACTGCACTTACAAACCGGGCAAGATCTCCCATCTGCCCGGCAGTGCTGCAAAGGTTTCTGGAGAGCATTTTCAAACAGTCATTGATGGGCACCATTTAAACTGAACCTTAGACACAGTTTGCTGCTCCTAAGGCAACAGCCACCTCCCAAACTGTTACCTTCGGGTCCCAATGCCCCAGCCAGGATTATGACCCCATTGTGCCGAGCGCTGCACAAACACACATTGAAACACTGCCCTGGCCCCAGAGTGATCACAACTGAATATAGTTAATTGGCTTAGACTGTCAAAATTTAAAAACTTGAGAAACAACAAACAGCCTAGCAGCACCTTAAAGACTAACAAAACACATTGATGGTATCATGAGCTTTCCTGGGTACAACTCATTTCTTCAGGTTGTACCTATGAAAGCTCATGATACCATCTACATGTTTTGTTAGTCTTTAAGGTGCTGCTAGACTAGTCATGGTTTTTCAAGTTTTTCCAGTTACAGACTAACTCGGCTACTCCTCCGAAGCTTTTCAAAAAGCAATTAAAATATCCGTGTGATCTAATTAATCTACCTACAGGAGTATATATTTCAGTTACCCCATACAAAGTCAGATAGGCGTGAATATACACACACAGCCAACCTGTAGTCATTTTTGCATGGGAAAACTTCCCTATGGGTCAAGCGTTCACTAATAAAACTGCAGGGTGCATGGAGTGATTCATGGAACCAGCTGGGACGTTTTGCTTACCAGTTCCAAAGCCACTGTATGAATGGACTGCGTGTGTACAAAATGTGTCGTCCTCTGCCGAGACCAGTGTTTACCAAGGGTAAGAACCTGGCTCCATTGAGGTCAGTTGGCATCTTGTTCCCTTGCTGTGAATATTGCCATTCAAACTGGCAACCCCTGCAAAACTGATCACCTACTGGAGGTGACAGAAACTTGTCCCCAGCCAGAACTGTTTGTCCACCAATTGTGCAGCTTGTGTGGTATTTTACGCAGTCACTCTGCAGCCTGCATTCAGACATGTCATTGCCAGTGAAAACCACTGCTGCAATGGGAAGACAGGGGAACATAAATAAGACTATATGGTCGCTTGGCTTATCCTACAAAACAATAAGCTGATTCAGCCTCTTCTGGATTCCCTGCCACTAAGAATCTTGTCTCAGCTCTCATCTAATACTTTTCCCAGCCTACACCATTTAAAAGAAGTAACAGGGAACAAACAAAGCTACATAACCACAAAGTTCTTTTGGAGCTTGGGAGGAATGAAAAGGGTTCAGATGAAGGGCGCTTACTTAATGGGAGAGCTACCCCTGGAGGTGAGCTGGGGTCAGTGCCGTTCCTGTCACCGCAGAGCCCGACAAGACCAACCAACTTCATCATATTTTGCAGCAAGCCAGTGGAACAAATGCCCGGGATGATTTCTGAGGTGGTGCTGCCGCCAAATAGCAACCTTATGAAATATTTAGTTTAATCACCCGTACTGTAGGGAGAGATGATTTGATAGGAGTAAGCACTGTCAGCTAACGTACGTTGCTGCAGAACTGGCAATGCGCCTTAAGCGAGACACATAAAACAAAGCAAAATATGCACCCGCTCACTCAAGACCTTATCCATCCCACCCACATGATGGCAGAACAAGTCAGCTAGTTCCTGGAGAGCCTGCACTGGTGTATGCTGTGAGATAAAGGCATGGTGTTACCAGCAATAGTATTAACACCTGCCGCTAAGGGAGATCAAAGCACTTGGCAGGCATTAACATGCTATTGTTCCCATTGTACAGATGGAGAAACTGTGACATGACTTGCCTCAGGGCTGCTACTGACTCACAGGTAGAAGCTCTGAGAGAACCTAGAAGGCAGCATGGTCCTAGCCCAGGCTCTGACACTGGCCTACTGCATGATCTTTGGCAAGTCACTTTATTCTCCCATGATGCTTTCCTTTGTCTGTCTGGTCTATTAAGACAGTGATGGGCAACCTAGACTAATGAGTGGGTCACATGAGTGTCATCCAAATGAGCTACAAGATTGACATAACCAAGATGGTCTCCCGGGACAGGGTAGTTTTCCTAATTCCACTTGACTTTGTGGGGTGTGTCAGTTAAACCATAGCAGCACTTTGACTGGCTGCAGAGGGAGCACACGGCCCTCCCCATCAGTGTTGTGCACAATCAGCCTGCCCCCTCACTTCATGGGCTCTTGCTTGATGGGCGTGTCACTTTAGTAACACCAGCAGGAAAAAAAGAAACGATGCGGCTGCATACCAGCAGAATGTGGCAACCCTGCACATGGGCAGTAATGAACAATGTGTCTCGTGGGCCACACATCGAACCCTGATGGGCCTTATGCAGCCCTCAGGCTGCAGGCTGCCCACCCCTGATTTAGACTGATCTCTTGGGGCAGCGACTGGCTCTCACACTGTGCTGTGCCCTGTGAGATGCTGCCTTTAGAGTACTCCTACCATACAAAGACTCCTGACCCCGCCTCCTATGCTCTAACCCAGTGGTTCTCAAAGTGCAGTCCGCGGACCACTAGTGGTCCACAGCTGCCTCCCAGGTGGTCCACGGTGGAAGTCCCCCTCCTCCATGCAGCAGGGAGCCCGTGCTGCTGCTGCAGCCTCACAATTGGCATGTGGCCGTGAGGCTGCAATATTATCTCCAACCAGCAGGCGGGGAGGTGAAGAAAGCAAACTCCTCCCCGCCCCTGCATAGGCTACACGTGGAGGAGCGCCGCTGCCATGGTAAAAGTGGGCTCCCACAGGCTCGGGCATAATTATGTAATTAACGGTGAGTTTCCATTAGCAACGGGTGGTCTGCGGAAAAATTTACATTGAGCCAGGTGATCCACGGGCCAAAAAGTTGGAGCATCACAGCTAGCCACTCGAAAACGCTCCCCCTCTCTCATCACAGCACCCTGGGCCAGAGTAGACAAGAGCAAACTTTAATGGCATATTGCATCCCAACCTGGGTTTTAGACCGCCCGGGCCTGGGATGAGCCAGCGATGGCATTTCCTAAGCAGCCCAGTCGCTTATACACAGGCTATGTCTACACTGACATGATTTTCCAGAAATGCTTTTAACGGAAAAGTGTTCCGTTAAAAGCATTTTCGGAAAAGCGCGTCTAGATTGGCAGGACACTTTTCCGGAAAAGCACTTTTTGCAGAAAAGCGTCCATGGCCAATGTAGATGAGCTTTTCCGCAAAAAAGCCCTGATAATCATTTTCACGATCGGGGCTTTTTTGTGGAAAACACTACTGTGCTGTCTACATTGGCCCTTTTCCGGAACAGTTTCCCAGAAAAAGACTTTTGCCCGAACAGGAGCAGCATAGTTTTTCCGGAAAAGCACTGATGATTTTACATTAGATCGTCAGTGCTTTTCCGGAAATTCAAGCGGCCAGTGTAGACAGCTGGCAAGTTTTTCCAGAAAAGCGGCTGATTTTCCGGAATAACTTGCCAGTGTAGACACAGCCACAATGTTTGACTGTCAAGCATTTAGCTCCATTTGTCTCTACCCCCTACGTGCCTACACGGGACAGCTCTCTTTGCCAGGTGGCTCATGGAAAGCCTGGGGTTACATTTGTCACGTGTATGCGGAGACATGAATCTTTGAAGAAAAATGGGGACTGCCCATGGCTTGAGCGATCACCCACTTCCATACAGCAGCGGGCATCAGCCCCATCTCCTGCAGGAGCATCAATAGGATGACCTGAGCTGCAGAGTACAGGAATCTGACATCGGACATGGATTTTAGGGAACCATTTCTAATCTAAAGGGACGGGTAGTTCCACAAAGCCTTCGCCATTGGATGAAGTGTTAAATGGCTGAGCTGACCGGCTTAATCAGGGATGATGGACAACCATGAATAGTGGGTGGGCCACACAGGTGGCCCTCCACCTCAGTGTGCTGCAGCCGGCCATGGCCCAGTGGGGTTCCACTTGCAGCCCTCTTCTCTGTTCCCCACTCCCACGTGCCTCTGGTGCACTGGGACAATGGAGCCCCACACTTACCTGCTCCTTCCTTCTCCAGCCCAGCACTTTTGGAGCGTGTGAATCACCTGATCCATGCTCTGTTCCAGCTACCCCGCCCACAGCCGGCAGTCTGCATTGCCATGGCTGGTGCGCATCTGCGCGTGTCTCAGTGCGCAGAACAAATTGTATTCCACACATGGATGGAAAAAATTAGAGGGAACATTGGTCACAGGGGTTGAATTCCCTCCCCCTCTTAAAAGGGGACCCTGCTAGTGCCTGGCCAGGTATCCATGCAGGTACCATGCATGGGAAGTTTGGGCTGCTGGTACCCAGGAGGTTTCCAGTCTCTGGGGTCATCAGGCTGGTGCTACTCATGAGCAGGGAGGCAGAGAATCCCAACACTGGGCAGAGGGTCCAGTTTGCATTACTGCGGGCACATATCTCCTCTACTAACAGGCGCTCCATGCCTAGTAGGGGAACAGTACATGGAATCAGGGGCAGGAGCAACCTTGGCTAAATCGCGGTGCTGACGACCTGAAATGCATTTAAAAATATTCCTGTTCCTCTTGCGGGGCCCCTTGTTTGCGGAAGGTCAGGCTTGCTCTTGGCAGGGTGTGGCGCTTCAGCCACTCAGCAGATGGGCCTATGCGAACACAGTGATGTACCGTCTTTAATCCGGGCGGGGTCATCCACTTGCTTGTCTTGGATGCTCCTTCCTGGTGCCGCTGGCTTGCATTTGGTTCCAAGTGAGGGAGATCAGAAAGATACGCCTCTCGACCGCAGGCCTCTCCAGACGGCACATGCCATTGCTGGGATTATGAAAGCAAATGCCTTACATAAGCCTGGGACTTTGAAAAACAAGAGCCAATAACCGAGCCTTTCATTCAAGGAAGCTCTTATCATGACCTCCTCCCTGTCCCAGGAAGCTGACAGTGCTCCCTCCCCAGTGGTTTTCAGGGCATCCGCCCTGAACCGTTTGTTCGGTTCTCTTTGAGAAGTGGCAAACACTAGTCACAGAACTTTTTTTGTTCCAAGCTCTTAGGGTGACCTCTGGTGGTCATGCCTCAGCATAGCTGGCTGGCTCCAGAACGGCTCATCTTTGCTAGTGACGCTTCTTTGGATAAAATTGGAATTAACTGGTCCATCCAAGCTGTAGGGGTTTGTTTGTTTGTTTTTTTTTAAAAAAACAACCACCTGCAGGCTGATATTATAATATTAGGTTAAGAGAAAGCATGGAACAGTCTAACAGTAACAGCCCTGAATTGAACCCTAGGAAAGCTTTGCTGTCCTCTTAGCTCTTCTGTAGCTGCATTGTATAACGCAGCTTACCTAGCCTCCGTGTGCCTGTTTCCCCTTCTGTAAAATGGGTACAATACACTCCTCACCTCACCTCACAGGGAAGCTTTGAGGTTAAAGTCACTGATATCTATAAAGTTCTTTGAAACCCTACCCAGGGGGAGCTACAGAAAGATAAAGGACTTGCTAGCCCAAGAGCCCCTCTCTTCGCATGTAAAGAAAAGATCCCATCATCATAGATATTGAGGTGGAGCCAAACAAATATCATACACCTTCCTGCCTGTGCGTAGCACGGAGGTTTTATACGGAGAGACTACAGGATGACACTGGTCCTGCATTTAATAGTAGGGGGCTTGTGAGAAGGAAATTTCAATACTTGGCTGTTGGGCTATATAAAATGAATAGGGGTCTGGGATAGTTTTAAGGAGTTCAGCCACGGTAGGTATTACCCTTGAATATGCTCTTTTCCTTCATTTTTGCAGCCTAGAAAAACAGATAAGCATGCAGCTGCTCTTCTTTTACCTACCCTCACTGGCTCTGTATGAATATTTCAGGGTTACTTTTCTTGTAATCTCTGTAACCTGCTGATTTGGAAAGTCTGTAGCAGAGAAAAGTGTTGATTTAGTTAGAAATTCTGTAAATAGTAATTAGGGGCAGGTATAATAATATTCACCACCTGCTTATTAATATTCATTTTATGGGAGCTAACATCACTAAATAAGGTTTTAGGAAAAGTAGTGCTAGACATGTGAATGAACATACTAAAATAGATAAAAGGATGTAATTGGTGCCACTTGGACATTGTGTTGAATGACTAAGGTATACCTGCAAGGGCAATAAAGCAGTTCCATTTACCCCATCTGCTCCTGGGTCGCCTGTTTCTTTTCTAACAGAAACTTTTCTGTGGTATCAGCACAGCTATCAGAAATAAGAGCAGGGACGTCAGAAGCAGCTCTAGCAACGATGGATCAGAGGGCGGATGAGACAGCAAATCAAACAGAATTTATCACCTGGCTGAAGAAATACAGGCATTTGTCCCACAAATACCATCATGTGGGTGACAAAAAACACCCACGTGCCAATGCCTTCAACCCACTTAATTCAACCTGGAGTAAATCTGACCCTCTCTTACCAACATGTCAGGAACCAAATCATTTGAACTAATGAGAACACCACTTCTGCCCACCCTCTGGACTAGGTTTGAACAGTGTTGCTGGATCCAGTACTACCAGGCATTTCATTCATAGGGGACCAATATGCTGCATGAGACAGAAGAAAAAAGACCCAGGAAGCTTCGTGTTAGTAAACACCCCACCTGTGCACTGGGCTACTTATGCTGTTGGCAGTAGCCCTCTCTGCCTTGAAGCTGTGCTCTACCCCCTAGTGGCTAAAAAGAAGCAGCTGCTTATGTCACCGAAGATGGACATCAAGGGTTGCTGGAGATAAATGGATTCATGGATCTTAAGGCCACAAGGGACCCTTCCAACCGTCTAGTCTGACCGCCTGCAGAACACAGGCCAGAGAATTTCACCTGGTGATTCCTGCATCCAGACCCTGACTTTTGGTTGAGCTTAGAGCGCATCTTTTAGAAAGCTGTCAAATCACCATTTCAACAAAGCCAGGTGCTGGAGAAGCCACCACGTGCTGGAGATGAGTTGTTCCAATGACTAATTACCCTCATGGGTAAAAACAGGCTCCTTTTACAGGCCCCACTCTGATACGATGCTTTGTGTGGCATAGGAGTCCATCTGCATGGTGGCGAGTGTTCCCTGTATGGGTGAGTGCATGCATGGCCCCCCCAGAGAGATTCAGGTGCTGCTCAGCTGATGTGCAGAGCACCCACAGCTGCCCGAAGTTGACAGCATGGCAGTGCACATTTTCACCTCTCAGTGCACATAACATTTGTTCCGCACATTAAAGTGAACATCAGTGGCGGCTCTTGCATGATTGGGCCTATACTTGGCTAGTCAGTTTGGTGATACCATACTAGTCCTCGGAGCCTTGGAAACATTAGGGAAAGGCTAGGCGATAGGCTGGGGGACCCCATTACTCATCCTTGGAGCTCTCCAGTCTTTTCTCTGGTCTGTTGCTATAATTTCAAGCATGACAATAGGTAATTCAGGGAAGTGAGTACAAAGGAGAAAGGATGAGACTCTCAGGCTATCTATACACTGGACCCCTTTTCCGGAAAAGGGATGCAGATGAGACAAGTCGGAATTGCAAATGAAGCGGGGGATTTAAATATCCCCCGCTTCATTTGCATAAACATGGCTGCCGCTTTTTTCCGGCTCGGGGCTTTGCCGGCAAAAAGTGCCAGTCTAGACGGGATCTTTCCGAAAATAAAGCCTTTTCCGAAAGATCCCTTATTTCTGATTTTAAGAAGAATGAGGGATCTTTCGGAAAAGGCTTTATTTTCCGAAAGATCCCGTCTAGACTGGCGCTTTTCTCCGGCAAAGCCCCGAGCCGGAAAAAAGCAGCAGCCATGTTCATGCAAATGAAGCGGGGGATATTTAAATCCCCGCTTCGTTTGCAATTCCGACTTGTCTCATCTGCATCCCTTTTCCGGAAAAGGGGTCCAGTGTAGACACAGTCCCACACTTTAAAGAGAATTAAATCTCATTAGCAAAGGGATTTTCAAACTGAAGCAACAAACCAATTCTTCAGTAGCAAGTGGGCTTTTATTAAAATGCTTTTTACAAAATTTGAAATGCCAAAAGAATCAGAGATGATCAAGCTTTTCCTTGGCTCTTTCGGAAAAGGAAAAGCCATCCCCCACGTGGGAACACAGGGTTTATAGGCTGCATCCAAGAGCCCAGAGAGAGGCAAATAAAAATCCTTTGGTCAAGGTAAGAAAATAGAAAATCAACATCCTGGGAAGTTTAAATCCGAGGGTCCCTTCTATCCGTGGCATGGGGGTGCTCTCCCGTGCTGTGCCTGATTTAATGGGGGAGATAACCTTCCATTCTCAGAACAATGAAAGGGACCTGCCAAAAACGACAGACCGAAATTAACTGCAGCCCTGACCCTTTTCAAGTAAAAGCTCAGCTGCACTGTGTACAATCACGCTGCTTGATCTGAGAGCGTGCAGTCATTTCACCTCCAGCGCATTGGACCCGAGTGCAAGGCCCACTCAGGTCACAAGGGAACTGACTCTGGATAGTCTCGGCTCCGGGCCCTAGTAGAATTTTGTTCACGTTGAATCGAGGAATTGTCAGAATCCGACAGAGTCATCCTTGTTGTTCAGCTGAGAGCTTAGGACTGGAATAGCAGAGTGCTGCAGATCAGGTCTGAGTCCCAGTCTTAAAACTGGTGCGGACCCCAAGCTATGGATAAGGTGTGGGGGTAGGGGAGTTCCACTGTCAATGCAGGGGAGGGCTGCAGTTCAGAATGGAGATTTGTTGAGAGCACAGATTTGACCAGCAGGGGGAGCTGCTTGCCAGAGGAGCCGTAAAGTCGAGGGACCGCCCAAGACTGGGAGGCTGTAGGTGGGCACTCGGTGCGAGCAGAACGCTGCAAGGCAAGTGACTCAGTGCCCTGCTCAGGCTTCAGAGAAGCAAGTGCCTCTGCTTTTGTTACCCTTACACACAAGCCTTCTGGGAAACCACCTGCCCAACATGGAATCCAGGGAGAGCTGGTCAGCGGCAGCGCTCCCTCTAGCTTTTCCCATCCCTGAGCAGAATGAATATTGTGTGCACCGCTGTGGAGGGGACGTGCGACACATCACCTTCAGATTGGTGCATACAACAAAGTTCATGTGGCAGGGTGGGGCCAAGTGGTTCTGAGAAGGAGGGAACTCAGGGTTGGGGCAGAGGATTGGTGTGAGGGCTCCAGCTGGGGATGTGAGCTCCTGGGTGAGGCTGGGGGGGCTCATGACTAGAATAGAGGGTTGGGGTGCAGGCTCTGGGGTGGGGCTGAGGGGGCTCGGTTTGAGGAGAGGCTTGGGGTGCAGGAGGGGTTACAGGCTGTGGGTGTGGACTTTGGGATGCAGTTTAGCTCAGGCCTGGGGGGCTGGGGATCAGGCTTACCTGGGCGGCTCCCTGCTGGGGATAGCAATGAGGTGTCCCTTTTCCCTGGCTGTGGCAACTGTGTGTGCTGAGGATGGAAGGGAGGGATGCCCGTCCTGCCCCCACCAGCTTCAGGGGCTGGGGAAGAGATCTTTCTCTCCGCTGCAGCCCTGAGCCCCTGCACAGGGCTTATTGGGAAACTGCACAGCCGCTTCGGGGGAATTTAGTCAGTGGGCCAGTTTCACAGCAACAGCAGAGACTCATTCGTCCTGGACAGAAGGCATTTCAAGGGGTGCCCTCACGCCAGCCCTTGCTCCTGGGGGGGACCAAATTTCCCCCTCACCCAAAAGGGCCCCTGTGCCCAAGTCTGTGACTGCAAAGAACCAAAACGCATCCAGGCCGCAATTACTCTGAGCGGCAAGTGCCGGGCAGAGCAAACCCTGCTCCTCCAGGCCCTGCTGAGCTCTGACTGCATCTCTCTCATTTTACAAGGTGTTGGGCTATTTGAACACTTCTCCTAGTCCTGGCAGTAAAGGGCTGAATGGTGTGTGAGGGGCTAGGAAAGCCTCTCTCAAAGCCGGGCTGTGTTCCCCCGCCTGTGGCAGGGGAGTCCCATTCACTGCTCACAAAGGCACTGTTCTAAAGCTGCCATGCCATAAAGATTGGCCAGTTCCCTGCCCTGCTGCAAGGCGATTGCATCTCTGCATTGCTGGCTGGCTCTGGCCAGCTCCAGCAGGACGCCCTGCAGCGCCGTAACGAGCTCCAAGTCCACTGAGCTTGGGGCAGCCTGGCCCAAGAGCCGCAAGAGGTCATCTAGCCAACGCGACCGGAGGACTGCTGGGGGCAGCCAGGGGAAGAGTGGCACACAGCTGGCGAAGGCCTGCATCCCTAGGAACCACAGCTCACGGAGGTCAGCCCAGGCCTCCTCGTAGGCTGGGGATACGGCCACTGCTGAGCCCTGGCTGGCAAGATCTACCCGGGCAACGTGGGCCTGAGAAAGGAAGCAGATGGCAGCTTCGAAGAAGTCCTGGGCTGGGGGTGTCCCCTGGAGAGCTGAAACAAAAGGGAAATGAATTAATTCTCTGGGATGGCCATGAGTCAGCTTGCACAAGGCTTTCCTCAGCAGATTTAGGCGATACTCTGTGATACGGGAGTTCCTTCACCCACGTCTCTTTCCAGCACCCCCCCCAAGCACAGCGCACGTTCTTTGCTCCACTAGGTTTGGGTTTGTTCGCTGAACACGCCTTTCCAGGGACCCCAAATGGGGCTGGTCACCCCGGTTGTGCAATCTCCCCCGATCTCAGTCCCCTCCCAGTGACGACCAAAGTGCTTTGCTTTGTCAGCAGGATCACTTCTTACCGGGAGAACTGCCAAGGATCCTGGCCATCATCAAGCCCAGAGTGGCAATGTTGGCTGCTAGCACAAGACGATCCTTCTGGAGCAGCAGAGCAGGGAGAGATTTCAGCAGCACGTCCATCAGGGAGGAAAAGCACTTGTCTCGCCTGGAGAGACAACCAACCCAGAGAGACATGCACTGAGTCGAGTGAGAAGCACCCAGAGGTGCGAGACTTCATGCAAGGCAGGGAAGCGACACTGTGACAGTGTGAAAATCCCAACCCTCAACCCTGGAGTCCTAGAGAAACCGGATGCTTTTTTACAGTAAAGTTAGTGTCATAAAAGACTCCGGAGGGTGGTAAAATCTCTAATTCTTTTCTCAGTCATGCCCCAAATAAATCACACTCCTGTTACAGATCAAAAGGAAATTTTTCTCCAACGTGGCACTACACTGCTTCGGAGCTCTTTCAGCCTCCAGCGCTCTGATCACTCTGTCAGTGCGGTGTAAGGGAGAACGGGCTCTGGCTTGTTCCCGCAGGCTGGTCTGCAGGGCTAACACGAGGCCACGCCTGTTTGTCTCAGCAGAGGCAGCTGACTTGATTCAGACATGTGGGGAGCAGAAACCGAGGTAATGAGACGCCCTTTTGGAACAGCTCTGCACATCCAGAAGGGCTGGATTCAACTCAAAGCACTGAGCAGTGTAGCCCCTGAGCAGCCTACAAGAAATCCTCACTTGGCCAACATGCCTCCAGCCTGCCCAGAGGGTGTCTAGGCCGAGGGGAAGTTCAGTGTTATGACACAGGCAGTGGTGGCCTCTGCTGATCCTGCCAATGGGCAGCTAAGTAGTGATACATGCTGGGACCCGCCAAACTCATCTCTCATAGCGCTTTCTAACTGACGCTCTTAAAACAAGCGCATTCCTGCGGCTCCGGGTTTGTTACCTGACCAACTCTGGGGCGGTCACCACGAGGTTAAGGAAAATTCCACAGGAGGTTTGCAGACTGATTTCGGTGCTGTCCGGAAGAGCAGCGGCGTGGGGGTCCGAGGCCAACAATTCCCACTGGTGCAGGAAATATTGACACAGCAGTGCTGGGGCCCCCACTGAAATAAGGATTTCCCGAGGGCCGTCCTCTGCTGTCAAATGGCACAAGCCCGGTAGCAGGAATCTGGAAAGGCACAGGGTTGGAAATACAATGAAGGAAATGCAGTTAGCTGGGCACTGGCTGGCTTTTCAATCTGTTAGAAACAAAACAAGCAGGTGGGAACGACACTGAAGAAAGAATGGGATGTAGGAACTGCCAGACTGGATCAACCCACAGGCTTTCTAGCAGGGATGTTAACAAGTGGGTAATTGGGTAACTACGTAAACACTGAAAATGTCAGTGGTTACACGTACCTGCAGTGCAGGGTGGCAGTCAGTTGCCGGGCAGCCAGCTGCCACCCCGCACTGCTGCCTCTGATACAGCAGCATCACCTCTGATACAGAGTCAGCAGTGTGGGGTGGCAGCCAGCTCCCCAGGAGCAGGGTAGGAGCCCGAATGTAACTGTGAATGGAAACAGATAAGCCCAAGCTTATTGGTTAACTGTTTAAACGGTTATTCATTGAGCAGTTACACGGTTACATCCCTACTATCTAGTCCAGTCTGCAGGCTCCAATAGGAGGTGTCAGAATAACGTGCAAGAAACCCCACAGCAGAGAGATGTGGGAAATCTGCTCCCAGGAAGGTCTCGCTCTAATTCCTAATAGCTATAGTTTAAGTTCCATAACCCTTTCAGAACCCTTTGCTGCATTAACCATTACAACTCTGGCTAGTCTCGATATCGGACTAAACATCCAGTCCCTCCTGGAACCTTACAAAGGGTGTTCCAACTGTCTCTTGAGCAGCAAATGAGAAATCTGTTGAACAGCAGCCAAGCTAGAAGCCTGGTGCTGTGTGTGCTGCTGTCCAGGAGACCAGGGTTCAATTTCCTGTCCTGGTCCTAAGCATCAGAGACAGGCTTGAAGTACCGTCGAGTTCAAAGCATCCTGCCAGAACACAGCAGAAGGTTCCTACCCCCTGTGCTATTTGAGCTCCAAGTGCTGGGATCACGCTGGGAGCAATATCCAGCTGCACCAGCCTTACGGGTGAAAGAGTGCGGTTAACAAGGGGGAAAAACACGAAATCTGATTGGCCACCTATGCAGTGAGCAAGAAGACACGTGAAGTAAATGCCTGGTATGTGTAGAACAATAGGAATGCTACTTCCCACTAGGGATGTAAAATCCTGATGAATCAATTAACCGGTTAACTGACTAGGTAGGCTCTCACCCCCCTCCAGCCCACGCTGGGGCCGCTACCGCCAGCCTGCTCCACAGTTCCCTGTGCTGGGGCTGGCGGTGCCATGGGAAGTGGCTGCTCCGGGGTAACTGGTTAACCATTACCCAGTAAGCATTACCTGGTAAGAGTGATGCTTACCGGGTAACAGTTAACCGGTTACCCATTCCCATCCCTACTTCCCACTGAATGCAATCAGCCCCCGGGACTCTATGCTGCAGGAAGGGACAAAGTCAAATATTGTGCAGGACTCCTAAAAACATGAATGATGATCGACAGCAGTTCTGCTAAGACAAGATTCTGCTCTCGTGCTCCAAGGTACTGGCTGTTGCCCTAGGTCGCAAGAAGGGATTTTTCTAGCTACTCTATGCAGAACTGCACCAATACATAGCAATGTTATGGAGTTTTTCCTTCTTCTGAGGCACCAGCTGTGGGCTGCTGCTGGAAGCAGGATTCAGACTGGCTGGCCCCATTGTCCAATGGGATGTACATTTCTGTGCCAAGATGCAGAAGTAACTCCAGCAGCAGCATACCTATGTCTATCCTGCGTTTGAGAGACTCACCTCAGAGCGTCTCTGGGCCACAGGGAGCCCTGAGGACTGCTCAGTTCTGCTGCATGCTGGGATAGGCTCCTGGCTTTGTCCTCCTCTTGGAAAAGCGTCTTTGCGTAATGAATGAGGAAAGGCAGGAGGTCGCAGATTTCCTGCTTGAGAGACGAGGTCTCTTCAGCCAGCCAGGCACTCAGGATTCGAACAGAGGCAAATATGAAAGGATCCCTCAGCTTCTGTTCTCCCACCTGTCCATGGAACAGAACAGGCATGAGATGATGCAGCAGAGAACTCCGAGAGCATAGGCTTTTTCCCATTCAGTCCTCCTATGAAGTGAGGGAAAAAGGCAGAAACCCCTGATGGCCCTTCTACTCGGTGCTGAGCAGTTAGTAAAGGACAGAAAAACACAACAGGAAAAGCTGGGCTCTCATGCCAGTGAGAGAAACTCGTTTGAATTGGGGCATACTTCCTGTCAGCATTAACTTCCGACACTCCCCTGAACGCTAGTGAACTGAGCCACCTCGCTTGTGGCTATACAGGAAATGAAAATACTGGTCCAAGTCCTGCTGTATTCAGTCTTGGCCCAGAGCTGAGACAGCATTGCTACATGAATGGACATGGGACAGGTTTACAACCGCCTGGGATTTCTGACACTACCAAGCATTACTTCCCATCTCTGGTTGTTCTCTAGAGAGCAACTGCCAAATAGACTCTCTCTCTTTCCAGGAAAGACAGTGTCACCAACATGAAGCAAATCACAGTGATCACAGTTCTGGTCTCATGACCGGCCAGATCTGAAAACACTTTGAGAAGATCACGAGAGAGGTTCTGGAATCAGGGAGAACTGTTCCAAGCATCTGGGTGATGGGAAGAGGGAGCAAGAATGAGCACGTGGGTGTGGGGAGTGTGTCTGGGGAGATAGTTTTTTAAAATCACATGGACAAAAACAAACACATCGAAGCCAAAGGAAACTCTCCCCGACTTCCACGGACCTATGTGCATTTGGGATCTCCCACGGCTCAGCAACAGAGAGCTTTCCCCATGATTGCCCCCACTCCGAGGCAGGCATCACATTGGGGAAAGGGAAGGGACTATTCCCAGTCATCGCTTTACCTGTCTCAGGTAGTGTATCACAGCCCCAAATGCCTCCTCCATGATCCTCACTAGTTGCAGTTTCTGTGCCTCCCTCAGCCGTGGTTTCTCTTCTCTCATGCACTCCAGGATCCCCAGCTCAATCAGACTGTAACAGGCTGTTACCACCTCTTGCTTCTCGTCCACGTCTGCCGGGTCCAGCTCCTCCAGAGACAGACGGACCTCCACACAAGCCAGGTTCACCAGCAGGGCCAGGAACTTGCTCCCGGCCCTTTCTGCCGGGATCCATTCTGAGCCACAGGCCTGCGTGAGGCAGGCAGCAAGCTTCAGTGCGGGGTCACGCTGGGACTGGCTCAGTTTGCTGCTCAGAATGCTAACCAGGCCTCTGTAAAGGTTGCAGAGGGACGCAGAACTTTGTTGGTTCCGGGTAAGCAGCAACGACGGAGACACAAAGTGAGGCAGAACATCACACAGCTGGAACTTGGTCATGTCTTCAGCTCGGTGGAACTCCTCACTGAGCCTGCTCAGTACAGCCATGAGGTCAGGGGTGGCTCTTTGCCAGCACTTTGTCTCTGCTATGGCCAGAAGCCCTACGAGCAGCTCAAGGGCACGGTCACAACCATAACTGCGATTCAGGTAGGCCTGGCACAGAGCTGACACGGTTCCCTGGGACACCAACTCTTTGGGGCCCCTGGGAGTGGCCAGAACAGCACCCAGACACTGGTAAACGTCATCGATCATGGAGCTCCTGGACCCATCGTCTGGATCAGATGGGGAAGCCAGAATGTTGTTGAAGGTTGGGATTTTGTTAAGGATCTGGGAATGGCCAGCTAATTCTGGATCAGTGCAGAAACATGCCAGCAGGGTGAGGCCAAGCGCTTGGAACACGTGCTCCGGACAGCCAGCTGGGGGCTCCCTGGAAGCAAGAAGCCGGTTTGGGAATGTGAATCCAACTGCGTCGAAGATCCGACGCCGGGTTCTTGAGTCGATGTCTCCAGCTTTGACTGCTTTGGTCACCTACAAGACAACCATGGATTAGTAAGCAGCACAAGCATATGGGCAGCAGCCTTGCTAGAGGCTCTTTAGAGGAACTCATTCATTTATACAGCAAAGTAGACCCCCAACCACCCAGCTGCCCCCACATCTGCATAGCATCCTGGGCACCTGGACAAAAAACCAGCTGTTAACACTCACAGCATCTTCCAGCTGAGCATCTCAGAGTGTTCTGCTATCAGATTAACTCTCTCATCCCCCCCATGGAGACCAGTTTAACGCCCATTTTACAAACAGGCAAGTCAGGGCACAGAGATGTGAAGGAACTTGCCCAAAGTCTCACAGCATGTCAATGGCAGGACTGAAAATAGAACCCAGGACTCCTGACTCTGATCTGCACTAACAATTCTCCATGCAGGGAGGTCTAACCGACAGTGGCTGTTACTAGGTTTGCTTCTGATGTGGCTGCACTCGATGGATACTTACCAAGAGTAGGGCTGCAAATTGTTCACTGTCATGTTTTGCGTCTCTGAGCACAATGAGGCACCGCTCCAGCGTTGCGCTCCTTGCATTTTCACTGGCCTCAGCAGCTCCTGAATGAGAAGCCATGATGCCACATGCACCTGTGAACACAGAAAGGCACCGCTTACTAAACAAGCAAACACTGGGATGGGGTGGGAGGCTGCTAGTCACTCTCCATGGCGGAACCAGGTATGATGGAGAGATGCTCTAATTGAGAAGAAAAAAGAAGAAGAGGGGAATGTGGCAGAGATGTTTAAAATCACTGAAAACTACTCAGAGCCCCATCATCATTCTGCACCATAATCAGAGGATGGGGATCAAATTAATCATAAGATCTAAAAGAAAAGGAAAATGTTCCTTTCCATGGCACATAGTCAACCCGTGGAATTCTCACTGCAGACTGTCAGCATGTCAAATACAGTGGCTGGATTTTAAAAGGACCTGGGTTATTTTATGGCTCATAATAAAATCTGTAGTCATGTAAACTACCATAAAGGTAATCAAATATGAGGCTTCAGGGCATAAGCTGATGGCTGTAGGAGTCTGGAAGGAATCGGTAGTATGGTAAAATTGGCCAGGTGTGTTATACATGTTGCTTTGTATGTTTGTTTAAAGCATCATGGGACTAATTTGGACTATATGGTCTATTCCGATGTGCCAGGCCTCCAGAACTATCTGTCTAGTACTTTCATTAGTACTAGAAAAAGAAAAGAGAAAAAAAACATTGCAGCTCACCATTTAAATAGAGAAGGAATTATTAAAAACCAATTCAAACTAAGGGATGCCAAATTTTGCTCATTTAGAGCTAAATTTATTTCGGTCTTAAATTGTAGGGTAGTGCCTTTCTCGAATGCGTATTCCATGCAGGCTGCTTGCAGCTCTCTTTTGTTTGGATAATTACATAGCAGAAAGCTTCCTTAATTATGGCTACGTATTCATGTGGCTGGGCTCAAGAATCGGTCATCAGCATTTCCATTACAAACCACAGTTTCGGAGAAGTTTATTACTCAACTATAAAAAATTGTTCCAAGCTCGAACGTGGTACAGTATGTCCAAATCCAGACATGAAAAAAGCTTTTAAATGACATTTGGTTTAAGCTCTTGAGGCTATTTTCAAGTTACAGAATCCCTAGACAAACAGAAAACAAGAGTATGGACATTTTGTATGTGTGCTTCTACTGCTCAACAACACACTTTATTTTTTCCTCAAGGATATTTTGTAGAGTTGGATTCTTTTTAGCATTTAACTTCAAAATAGCCACAATATTTGAGAGATGAACTCTGTGATTGTACATTAGTACAATTTTTAGCATTAGGGATGCTAACGTGTTTAATTACATAAATGTGTAACCACTGAAAATTTCAGCCATTACAGGCAGTCCCCGGGTTACATGGATCTGACTTACATCGGATCCCTACTTACAAACGGAGTGAGGCAACCCCGCACTAGCTGCTTCCCCCCAGCAGACCAGGGAGACGCGAAGCTAGCGCCCCCCCCAGCAGACCAAGGAGATGCGGAGCGGCTTTTCTCAGCAGACACCTCAGCTTGAGAATAAAGGACTGAGGGAAGTGAGGTGTGGGAGAATAAAACTGAGCTCTGGAGAAATGTTTGGCTAGAGTTTCCCCTACAATATGTACCAGTTCCGACTTACATACAAATTCAACTTAAGAACAAACCTTCAGTCCCTATCTTGTACGTAACCTGGGGACTGCCTGTATATGGTTACATGTGGGGGCAATAGGCTTCCTGGGAGCCAGTGGGTGCATACCAGGAGACTGTGTGTAACCATGAAAGTTAACTGATGTCTCCAGGCTCATTACACTTCCATATTTCCACTCTACACAAAGCTTTTTTAAATAACTACCTGGCCTTATAATGCCACAACATATAAATACAGCACATACTAACATGAATGTGTACTTGCATATTACAGGTGGGACTATTGAGTCATAAATCTGCCTATTAGGCTAACGGCATGCCTACACTAGGAAATTATTTTGACGTAACTAAATTTAAAATAACAACGCCCAAAATAACTATTTTGAAATAAGCTTCTTCTCTGAGGAAAGCAGGAGTATAGATTTCAAAATAACAAGCCTGTTATTTCAAAATAACGGGATAGGTAGTGTGGACATTCCATTTATTATTTTGAAATAAGGGGGGTTATTTAGAAATAACTCCCTAGTATAGATCAGGACTAAATGAAAGAGTCCTGAAACTACCTATTACAGCCTGTGGATGGGTAAGAGTGTGCTTGCTTTAGCAATTACATTTCCAGAGCTCCATTCCTTCTGGAGCAATGTACCTCACTGTATAAAACACTCACCACACAGAATACACATTTCATCCACCACACAGATTCAGTCACCTCTAGAGTGGACAGCATGCAGGGATGCTACATAACTGTTTCACAATAGAAGAATCCAAACCAAAGAGCTGCTATAGTTTGAGACCATAAAGCAATTATCTGTGTTGAAATTTGTCCAGCTCTAAGGATCTTAATAAGCACAAGCAGCCTGGGCCTCTCCTTCATATCCTCCCAGAACGCTGGTGCTACCAGCAGAAGAGAGTCCCTAGCCTCATCCTGCAGCAAAGGCACTGCCTATGACTATCATACACCAACACGGTGTCCTGCAACCCCTGGACCTCCAGTCCCCTGTAAACCTAGGCATCAATCATGACCCACAAGTTTGCATTGCCATGTGGCAACATTTTCCAGGGCTCTGTTAGTAGGGTTCTAGGAGACACTTGCCCTGTTAAGAGTGGGGCGTACGCCCCCCTCACAAATTTGAGGGTGAGCAGAAACAGTGACCAAGCTGGACTATGGTGGCCAACCCGTCCTGAAGCAGCAGCCACTGCAGTGGCTACTGGTATAAGGAACTAGCCACAATCAACCGGCCAAATAGCCACATGTGGCTAGCGCGTTGGACACTATGGGTAAGCTCCTGCCCTTGGGGACGCTCTGTCCCCTCCCCCCACCCCGCCCTCGGGAACACAGGCCCCCATCCCCCACCCCGAGGTTTCCCCCCCCCCTCAACTCGCTTACAAGCCATAACCCCCAAAGGCTGGGGCAACCCCTCCTCCATTGCCCTCCACCGAAGCTGGCCGCCTGGCACCCCCCAAGGGAGGGGCTCACATAGAGGCTCCCTCCACCCCCCCCCCCCAAGATCCCCCTCATGCCACAGGAGCCTGAACACGCTGCCCACACATGACCCGCCTCCCCCAGGGCCTTCACCTCACAACCTTCAGCCTCTGCCTTCAGCCAGTGAGCGCGCCCCGTGCTCCAGCTCCAGCCAATCGCGTGCCGGATTGTTAGGGGGCGGGTGGTGCGGCCGCCGCCATTGAGGATGTGGGCAGTGTCCGGCTGGAGTTCTTCCCTGCTGCTCGCCTCAGGCAGGACGAGCCCGCGAGGCGCTTCCCTACCCGGGCAGCTCCTGCTGGGCTCAGGCGCCGGCAGATAGAGGAAAACCACGGGCTCCGCCGCAGAAGCCGAGCCGACTTCCGCTTCCGGGTGGCTGTGGCGGGTTGCGTTTCCGGGTTAGAGGTGAGCGGGGACCGCCCCCTTACATTTCCCCCGCTGCCGCTGCTGAGGGAAGCTTCCGCTCGGACCCTGCTCGCGCCCGCGGCTCCTCATGGAAGCGGGCGAGGAGGCGGCGCGGCCCCCCGGCGAGCCCCCCCTGCCCTGCGGGGAGCAGCGCGGGTGAGGGCGCGGGGGCCGGGCCCGAGTCTGGGGCGGCCCCGGGGGCTCTCCTGGCCGCCGGGTCCCGAGTGTCACCGCCTGGAGCAGCGAGCTGGGCTCTGACCGGGCCCCGCCGCAAGAGCAGCGCCTGGAGCTCCCCGGTCATGTGCCCGTGGTAGGTGCCTGTTCGCCGCGGCCTGGGTGCTCGGCGCTGCGCACACCCCGGGGCCGGGAGTTCCGCAGGTTGCCAGGCGGCGGCTGCGCCCCGGCCTGGGAGCGTTTCGGTTGGGACGTGGCAGGGGGCGACAGCCTGGCTTGGTAACCTCCGGGCGTGTTGGGATCCCAGGCAGCGGCTGAGCCGCTTGGCCTCAGCCTGTTGTGCTGGCCACGGGGCTTGGTTGCCAGTCTCATCCCCTGAGGTTTTTTTAGTCCCCGCTCGGCGACATAAAAGGGCTCCAGGGATGTACCTGAGCGAGTAACTCTCTGCTGGACTCATCATATCGCTGCCAATGGTTCGAGTCTCTGACGGGGTCGCCGCGTTAGTCGGTGTCCGCAGAAACAAGGAGTCCTGTGGCACCTTAACAACTAACAGGCTTACTTGGGCATTGGACAAACTGGGGGGTTTGCCTGCAAAAGCTTATGCCCAAATAAATGTTCCTCTTTCCGGTGTCTCAGGATTCCTCTTGTGTCCATGGATCAGATCCCTGTCAGACTTTCAGTTGAGTCCCCCCTTTTTTTATTCCAGAAAATTACTTTTCCCCTGTACAAAACAAACTGGTCTTCGAGTTTCTAAGCAAAAGAAATGCTGTCAAGAGCTGCAAGCAGGAGAGGGGAACCTAGCGCAAATGTCTTTTTTGGTTCCATTCTCAGTTTGCTGTGTAGTTTGGGGGAGGGGAAGCACTGCAGATGAGAGAAATTCAGGTTTACTTTGAAAAGTGTTTTATTTAATGTCTCTCTTATTTTATTTTGGATAGTTACCTTACTGTTCCCAAATTGCAAATGATTGTGTAGTAGAAAGAAAAGAAATTGAGAACTATAGTAATGAGGTAAAGACTTTGTCAGATAACAGTAGATACTGGAGATATTTTCATTATTAAAACTTGGTATCTATGTGAACTAGTGTGACTGCCCATACAAAACTTTCCTTGTGAGCCACCTTTTGGAAAGGGTTTTGCTTTATTTTATGCTCCTCTTTCACCTGTTATGGGTAGGTAGAAGTTACAAACTCTTTGAAACATAATATGTATGCAAGGCAATGTATATGATTACAAGACAAACATGTGTTTTAAAAAGTCATATACTCAGTGGGTTTACTAGTTTGTCTGAGCTGCAAGTTTATGAAAAAATAGCTCTGATTACTCAAACTGAACGTCTCATTTCACAGCTGTTAAGATGCTGATCAAACAGAGTTTATCGCTGTGTACACGAACAGACTTTTGCGTAGCTGGACAGACCGGATTATGATAAATCTTCATTGATCTAAAAACATTTCAAGTAAACATTGTGAGATGATTCACGTAGACAGCTGCAGCAGCAGAAATTGAAATTTTTATTTTTTGGGGTGCTTTCAATATACAGGACAGAAATGTTGCAAGCTTTCTATTGGTTAAATATTCTTTTATTCCCTTCTACTCCCTTTTCTCATTAGTTACCCTGTGAAATTTTCTTGTTGTCATAAACTGTTGGCATCGATAAGATTTATCTAATGTCTTGTATTCTTGTCTGCTGCCATTGGTCAAAATTCTTTTCCTAGTTCTATGGAAGTTTCCTTAGGAATAAACTGATACTCAGTGACGAAAATGCTGCTGAATCTCATGAGAGAAGCGTGAGGTGGCTCACAGACACAAACTACATGAGCATCACAATGCCCACATTCTGCCTTGTAAGGTAGATATTTGATATTGTAGATTGTTAACTTTTCAAGTCATTTACATTTCAGATATATCCGCTAGAGCCTTCCATTAACTGGACTTAGGTAACTTATGATGTTATAAGAAGACTTGAGTGACAGATTTCCTCAGAGCTAGTTAATGTTACATCTGGACTCTTATTCTCAGGGTACGTCTGGGCTACAGGCCTCTTTGGAAAGAGGCTTTCGAAAAAGCTTCTTTCGAAAAAGAGCATCTAGACAGCAGCCAGTATTTTCGAAAGAGAGCTGCATTTTCTAAAGAGAGCACCTGGGCAGCCTAGATGCTCTCTTTTGAAAAAGCACTGTTTGCATTCAATAACACCATTTTTCAAAAGAGCACTTTCAAAAAAAGGCGTTATTCCTTGTAAAATGAGGTTTTCCGCGGTCAAAAAAACTGCCGCCTTCTTTAGATTTAATTTCAAAAGAACATGACAGCAGTCTAAACGCAGGTGAAGTTTTTCGAAAAAAGGCCTTAAACCCTGTAGTCTAGACACACCCTCAGTCTGAGAATGAGGGTAGCCAGGGAACAGAGAGGAACCGGGTCAAACTCCAGTTACAACTTGTTTTTTGTTTTTGAATGCACCCTCATTCTTGGCACACATGAAAACTGGAAACTCAAAGATTAAGCTTCTGGTTTGACCAGTAGTATCATCCTCTTGTGTCCTTAGAAACGAACTGTGTAACAAGATAGGCTTTTAATTGGTCTCTTATCAATGCTGCTTAACTTTTGTCTGTCTTTGTTTCTGACTGGTACCAGCCAGTACAAATAACCAAGTGATGACATTTTGTGCTGCCTGCCTAGCAGATGTGCTGGGCTTATTGGTATTTGTTTTATCGAAGCAGAGCTGGCTGAATGTCAGCTGCATGTTGCAGATTGGAAAAGGAAGTTTCCAGAGTGCTCATACAGAATCAAATGGATTATAATGATGCTATTGGGGATTTTGCTTTTGATGCTTCAGAGATGCAAGTGGTAGTGTCTAGAGAGATTGTGAGAGTAAACCAAATTTCTTACAGTACAAACACAAAAAGGCTACTGTTGTTTTTATTTGATATCTCTCATAATCTTGGTAATTACTTCTCTGCAGTTGGTCTGAGTCATGGTAGATAAGATTGAATGCTCCATTTTCCCTAACTCCTCCAGTTCTTTCCCCTTGTCAGCTTCATGAAGAACTACATATAAATTATTTGGTTCATAATTTCTCTTGTGTGTTTCTAGAGCCCTGGTTCTGCCCACGAAGGCCATGGAGAAGAGGCTGGAAGCGAAGTTCAGCATTAGCTTCTGGATTTTATCAGGACATTGCCTGGGAAGTCTGCACCTGTTCTATACATGTGCCTGCCTCTGTGCCCTCTCTTCATCTACAGGTGACTCTTCAAGTCTTTTTTTCAGCTATTTCTGTGCCTCAGTCTAGATTCAGCTCCTTGATTAATTTAAAATGGATCAAGAATAAGGACACTGAAATTTGTTAATTGGCAGCCAGACATCCTGGCTAGTGAAATAGCCCCCCTCCCTCCACCCCAATCCACATGCAAGTACCTGGGAGGAAGGGGGGTTACAGTGTGTCTCCATAGCAACGTATGCCTCTAAACTGGTAGAAAGGTAGACCAAGTAACACAATTTGTAGTAATGATGATTTTACTAACTCTTTCTGCAGCACCACCTTACTACTCTAAGGGTTTATCTATTCTTAAAATGCTACAGTGGCACAGCTGAGGTAGTCCATCTTCTTGGAATAAGGGATGTAATTGTGTAGTCTATTAACCGATTATCTGATAAGCAAAGCAAAAGGTTAATGCTATAGACTACATGCATTTCCTCTCCACCCCCACACCCCCAGTACATTTTTTAGCAGGCTGACCAAGAGCCTGGCTTTGTCCTGGCTTGTGACAGGTCCGGGATCTACTCCTGCTGTGGCTCTGCATTTAAAGTGTATTAGGCACTGGGTGGGCAGGCAACCTGGTTTACACCGGGTCCAGGAACTCAGAACCCTCTAGACAGAGGCTACTGCCATTCTACCCTGCTGATCCGTGCTGCTGCATCTGATACAGAAGCAACAGGCAACTGGTCCATGAGGGGAGCTGGTTTTTAAACTGACTCCCCATATGGACTAGTTCTCACCTGGCACCTCACGCTGCTCCTTGGGAGTGAGGCCAGGAGCGCGCATTGGCTGCCTGCCCCTCCCATAGGGACTATAGAATAGTTGACTAATGGATAAGAATTCATGAGGTTACTCAACTATTCAGTTAACCAATATTTAACATCCCTACTCAGAATGCAGTAGCTAGGTTAATGGGAAGAATTATTCCATTGACCTAGCGCTATCTACATGGGGACTTAACAGCTCTGCTCTGGGGGAGTGGGTTTCTCACTCTCCTGATCAACATAGTTAAGACAAGCTAATTTTCTTGTATACCTGGCTTAAGATGACAGTGCTGCTGACCTGAGAATCTTTTAAATAAGATAGTAGCTATCTCTCAGTAGCTCCAGGAAACAATAGTCTTTTTTCCACCTAGTTCATATACATCTGTGTGTCTGTTTTGCTTGGAGAAGTTTCCAGAGAGTCTTCTCACAGTTCAGAGGGGTAGCCGTGTTAGTCTGGATCTGCAAAAGCAACAAGGAGTCCTGTGGCACCTTATAGATGGCCGAACAGATGTATTGGATGAAGTGGGTCTTTGCCCACGAAAGCTTATGCTCCGATACATCTGTTCGTCTATAAGGTGCCACAGGACTCCTTGTCATTCTCACAGTTAAGAATCTTTTCCGAAAGAGAGGAGAGTGGATTACAATATTGTCTCATGCTCAGTTTTTGAACCATTATAACCCACAGTACCCTTTCTGTAGTTTTGCCACTTATTCCTATTTTGTTGTTGTGCCTTTGATTTTTTTTTTTCTTTCCTAGCTGAAGTAGTTTGCACTTAATCTTTATTGAATTTCAGTTTGTTGATTTTGGACCAGATTGTAGTTTGTCAAGGTCATTTGCATTTAATCCTGTCCTCCAAAGTACTAGAACCCCCTCTCAATGTCATGTCATCTGTAAATTTTATAGGCATACTTTCCATTCCATTATCAAGGCTCTAATAAAAATATTGAACAGTACCTGACTTAGGACTCATCCCTGGGGAACCCCATTAGATTATGCCCTCCTAGTTTGATAGTAAATCATTGATACTTTTTCTTTGAGTATGATATTTCATTCAGTTGTGCATCAATCTTATAGTAATTTTATCTAGACCATATTTCACTATTCTGCCTATGAGAATGTCATGTGAGATTGTGTCAAATCAGGATTTGTCATATCCACAGCTTACCCCTTATCAACTAGTCCAGTAACCCTGTCAAAGGAGGAAATTTGGTTGGTTTGACATTACTTGTGCTTGACAAAACCATGCTGGTTATTCCTTGTAACCCTATTATACTTTGTTTACAAATTGGTTAATAGTTCGTTCTAATATCTCTTCATGTGTGATTAAAAGTTTTTTGTTCATATTTCTTGTTCAGACAGCAGCTTCCTAATACCCTTAACAAGGATACTATCAATTGACTGATTCTTATCTGCTTCGTTTTAACTACCCAATCTTCAGATACTTACTGATTCCCTCTAGCTCTCTGTCTCCCACCCCCCTTCCTTTTTTTCCCCTCCCCACTTCCCTTCCCTTCTCCTATTTATTTTGGGTCTGCACATCCTAAACTCATAACTCCGGTCATCTGAAGAAGTGGGCTGTGCCCATGAAAGCTCATGACACCATCTACATGTTTTGTTTAGTTTATACAGTGCTACCAGGCCATTTGTTGTTGTTGTTTTTTTTTTTTTTTTTTTTTTTAAATGAAAATTAAATTAGCTACTGGGTGCAGGATTTTTCATTTGGTAGGGGTTTTTTTTTTTTATTGTGTTTAAGATTAATCTTTGGTATTTCCAGATCAAAGCATTTTGTTGTGTTTCAGGCCTTATCATCACTAGGTATAAGCTGTGTTTTTACCCGGTTAACTAACAAGGTAAAGACACTGGGGGGGAAAAAGCAGTTTTTACACAAGCTGTCAGATCCGCTGTCAGATCCAGGTGAATCATAGATGCCCCTTTTGTTTTCTTACACCTGCTAATGTGTAAAAACCACAAACTGCCTTGTCTCACTAGGATTTTGCCATTTATTAGTTCCACATAAGAATTTTTTCCTTGTGTGGGGGTACGCTCTTTTTCCTTGTGTGGGATACACTTAGCTTCTATTATGTCTTAATTTCAACGTCTACCTTGATATTTGCTAAGTGGTAGGTTTGATTAAGCTGATGAACTGTAAGTGTCATTAATCTCATGGTCAGAACTGAAAGATCTGTTAAATCCATGTTTTTTAGCTGAGAATTCCAATCTTTCTGTATTCTGTTGACTTTTATCAGATCTCTTGCTTGGTTCCTGTAGACTGATTTCCCTGTTAGAAATGGCCTCTTTTTAATAGTTTCAAAACCTAAAGCTGTTGATTCTGTATTGGTGTGACTGAGGCCAGCTCTACTCTGGGCATTTATTTTAAACTTATTTGTATTAGTTCAATTTTCTAAAATGAGTCCACACTACCAACCTCGTTTCATTGACTTTAAGGCAGTGGTTCTCAACTCATTTCAGTCCATGGACCACCAGGCCAATCAAAAAATTTTCGTGGACCACCTCCAGCACATGTATCACAGGACGAACAACACAGCAACCGCTCAGTATGATGGTGGCAGCTACACTGACGCTCAGAGCCTCAGACGGAAGTTACTGGCAACACAACGGGGTTGCGTCCTAGGTGACGCTATGGATGACACTGCATGCTTGTGAACACGGCGTAAAACAGCCTAATGGTGGTGCCTGCTCACGCCGTGTGACTTTGGACAGTGTTCCTGTAGACCACCAAAAATGTCACCATGGACCACCGGTTGAGAACCACAGCTTTAAGGGCTGTTAAAGTTGATTTCTATACTCCTGCTTTCACGAGGGCTAACACTAAATTTGAACTTGTATGGTTGACTTTACGTTGATATTCTTGACCTCCAGAAGGTGTCCCATAGAACTCTGCGGTGAACATCTGGCCAGGACTTTCAGCTCAGCTGCTTTCCAGGTGAACAGGAAGAGCCCTGGGAAAAACTGAATTTCATTTTCTGTGTAGCCAGCATGGCAAGCAGACCTCAGAGCAGGCAGCATGCCTGACCAGCACATCTGACTATGAATCCCAGGCTTGCAGACAAGCACCAAGCTTGGAGTATGCAGGAGATCCTGGTCCTCATTGCTCTGTGGAGAGAGGAATCTCTTCTCGCAGACCTATAAACCAGTGAAAGAAATACAGGTACCTATGCCAAAACAGCAAGGACATTGAGGAGAGAGAATATACCGGGGCGCCTAGTGATTCTAAGTGAAAATAAAGGAGCTGAGGCAGTCACACCAAAAGACAAAGGAGGCAAATGGATAATGTGAATCATTGCTGCAGACATGCCACTTCTATGAGCATCTGCATGTGATCCTTGGGGGCGACTTGACCTGCTTCCCTAACAAGCGCATGGATTCCTCACAAGGTGCTCCTCAGACAGTAGTGTGGGGGACAGCATGGATGAGGAAGAAGAGGGAAATGGTCAACAAGCAAGCAGGGGAACCAATGTCACTGACAGCCAGGACCTTTTTATAACCTTAGAGATAATCCCCTCCTCTCAGGACATTTCACAGTTGGGCACTGATCCTGGGGAGGGCACTTCTGGTGAGTTCACATTTTTAATCTTGCTAAAAATGGTTTAAGGCAATCAAGCATGATCTGTGGTGGCCAATGTGTCTACACAGCAGGGGTTCCAGGAACAGCATGTCTGGAGACAGA
Source organism: Pelodiscus sinensis (assembly GCF_049634645.1). NCBI lineage: Eukaryota > Metazoa > Chordata > Testudines > Trionychidae > Pelodiscus > Pelodiscus sinensis. The sequence continues at coordinate 7,106,551 of NC_134735.1, read as the reverse complement.
GCAGGAATCCTCCCTGCACATCTCCATAAAGCTCTCAGAGAGGAACGCTTTACTCCTTCTTGCAAGGCTTTAGGAGAAGCCTGCCCTATTCAGTCCTCCATGATAGGACCTCTTTCCTCACCAAGCCAGCAGTAAGTGGTCTGGCATCATTGCAACACAAAGCATTGCAGCCTAAGGTTCAGGTTTCTGGCTACACTGTCAGCATCTGCTCCTTATCATTCTGTGTGATTGGACAAAGGCTGAGAGCTCGCATGGCAGTCTGGATGAAGCAGGGGAAGCTATTGGCTGATATCTGTGCAGTAAACCTCCGTTTGTCTTCTCCAAAGAAGCATGGCTTGAGCCCTGCTCTACCATCACATCCAGATTCCCTCCCTGCCCATCCACTCCTGTGGGAAAGGAAAGTTGAATTCTCCTGGCAAATGGGAGATGCGTAACATGTGGTCACTGCATGAACCACTGCCCTACTGCCACACCCAGACCCCCCTCCCTCTTGCAGGCACGTGCCCCCGCCTGTCACTTACCAGGCCTGCCACTAACCTGAGTCCAACTGCTCCCCTAAGAACTCTGAATTATACTTGCTACATAACGACCACTAAAAAGCATAACTGTGGCCTTGTACACAACACCTCTCTATTATCTGTAGACACACAACAGAGTAAAAACTAATTTGTTAAAATAAAAGGAAAGTCTATCTCCTGTAAAGTCTATTCTTTCATTATAGTGGGAATAGCAGTGAGCCTGCTGTGCACATCCACTGCCCATGTGGTAAAACTCTGCAGGCAAATACAGACTAGGTATAACTTGTTCAAGGAGCAAATGCAATCTGCCCACTTAGACAGGGAGCACTTAAGCAAGTGGAGGAATACACTACTGGAGAAGATGCATGCAGAGCATGAAGCTAGGCGAGCGTACAGGGAACTGGGAGTTAGGAACCTGGAGAAAGACTTATCATCCATGGCAGGTGTGATAAACTCTGACAGCTTTCCGGAATGCCTACAGGAACCCCTTCCAGCCCTGGTGGACCAACATTCCCTCCTCACCAAGTTTCCTAGCCTTCTCTCCCAGGGGACCTGGAATGCAGGGTGTTCTCGAGGTGGAGTCAAGGGTAGCCTCCCACTCAACCCACACGGATGTATCACAAAGTCAAAGTCTGTCCTCCTTGCAACTGTGATCACCATCTCTTCCCCCCGCCCCCCAAAGTTCCCAACCCAGAGTCCTTTGCTGTCCCTGCTGTCATCCCTAAATAAAAACTCATGATTTCTGAGCAACAATCTCTTTATTGCTTCTGTTTGAAGGGATGAGGGGAGTTTTACAGGCAAACACAGTGAATGCAGGGGTACCTCATTGAGAGCAACATGCTTGAATCTCAAAACTGGTCATTCATAAAACTATCTTTTCAGAGCCTTTCTGCTTTTCATTGCCTCTTGTGCTCTCCTTATTGCCCTGCTGGCTGCTCAAACCCCCTGCTATGCACTGTGTCTCAGCTCCCTCCCTCCCCCCACCCTACCAGATAGCTTTCCCACTTACTCTCACAAGTATTACTGAGCACAGAGCAAGCAGAGAATGTTGTTTGCTGAGGCCTACCTTAGTAGACTGCAGAACTTTCCCTTTAAATACCCTAAAGCATGTTCTGTCACCATTCTGCACTTGAACAGCCTATAGTTGAACTACTCCTTTTTGCAGTCCAGCTACCCATGTACAGCTTCATGAGCCACGGGGAGCAAGGGATAGGCTAGGTCCCTAAAGATCACAATTGGCATTTCAATGTCTTAGTATTTTTTTGCTCTGGAAAAAAAAGTTCAGCTTGCCAAAGAGGCAGGAGTTCCTAAATGTGCACATGTCATGCACCTTTCCCAACCATCCCACGCTGATGTAGATGAAACAGCCCTTGTCATCTACTATAGCTTGCAGCACCATTGAGAAGTACTCCTTGTGGTTTATGTATCTCCTTGGCAAGTTAGGGAGCCCCAACATGGCAAAGCCCTCCACTATGTCCTCCACTTTTTCCAGAGTCACTGTCCACTGTAGCAGAAAGGTATTGATTGCCGTGGTTCCTTGGATCACAATAGTGCTTGTGTAGATTTCCCTACTCCAAATTGATTCCTAGCTGTCATAGCAGTTTCCCTGTGCTTTTCCACTGTCCAAGCAGCTCTCATTCCTGCACTTCAGGGGGTGGGAAAGTACAGGCAGTCCCCGGGTTACATGGATCCGACTTACATCGGATCCCTACTTACAAATGGGGTGAGACAACCCCGCACTAGCTGCTTCCCCCCAGCAGACCAGGGAGACGCGAAGCTAGCACCCCCCTCCCCCCCAGCAGACCAGGGAGACGCGGAGCGGCTTTTCTCAGCAGACACCTCAGCTTGAGAATAAAGGACTGAGGGAAGTGAGGTGTGGGAGAATAAAACTGAGCTCTGGAGAAATGTTTGGCTAGAGTTTCCCCTACAATATGTACCAGTTCCGACTTACATACAAATTCAACTTAAGAACAAACCTACAGTCCCTATCTTGTACGTAACCCGGGGACTGCCTGTAATTCACAAACTTCTATGAAAGTGGCCTTATGCATGCAAAAGTTTTGTAGCCACTGCTGATTGTCCCATAGCCACATTGCTATGCAGTCCCACCAGTCTGTGCTTGTCTCACAGCACCAGAACGGGCATTCCGTTGTGTTCAGAGGATCGATTGTTGGTGGCATTTATCAATCACTCAGCTCAAGTGCTTCACAGAAGAATATATTTGTAGCCTTCCAAGATTCTTCCTCATTGCAGCAGACTGCAGATATTCTCTGGACATACCCCATCATTAAGCACACCCTGGTTAATATCATTATGCTAATACTTTGATGCTCAATGTGATCCATGATGTGTTCCATGCTTATGCTGCTATGGAGTCTGCGTGGATGACCAAGGGAAAAGAGGGTGCAAAAAAACACTTTGCCCTTGCTCTCAAGGAGGGAGGAAAGGAGCATTAGAAGATGTAGATGATATGTACCAGAAGCACCCACTGCACAGTTTTGATCCCAGCATGCACTGGGAGCATAAGTCAAAATGCAAAGGGGTGCAGGTACTGTGGGATAGCTACACACAGTGCATTGCTCTGAGTCAACAGAAGCCACCCTATTGAGGACACGCTACTTCAAACTACATAGAATTCTTGCACGTCATGGGGACATGAACCTTTGACTTTACAAAATCAGGTGCTAAAAATTGACCTTAATAAATTTGACCTTATCTCTCAGTGTGGATATGGCTTGAGCTTTGGGCAAGGAACATTTAAGGAGTCAGTAAGAGTGTTTCTACATGGGATAACTTTACCAGTATAAGCTAAGTTGTGAATTTAAACTGACAGTTATACCACTATAACCTTGCTAGCTGTGACACTCTTTTTGAGGCACAAAAGTGTATTTTTGTAGGTTTGGTGTACACACTTTGGAAGTAAACTAAATCAAACAATCCCACACTTATACCCAAATGAGCGTTCAGCCAACAAGTTGCTGGCATAGCTATACTGCTATAGATGGCAAACTTTTTCCATATATACAGCTTCAAATCACTAATCTGAATTTTGGCATAAAAAAGTAAATCTGAGTGTTGATTACCTAAATATCTTCACAGACTTAGTGGCAGTGGCCCCGAAAAAAAATCTCAGTTAACTATTATCTGGTTTTAATAAAATAAGTACTAGTACCTAAAACAATTAAGAAGTTCAACATATTCATAAATGATCTGGAGAATTGGGTGAACAGTGAGGTGGCAAAATTTGCATGATACTAAACTGATCAAGATAGTTAAGACCAAAGCAGATTAAGAATAGCTACAAGAGGATCTCACGAAACTAGGTAACTGGGCAACAAAATGGCAAATGAATTTTAATGTTGATAAATGCAAGGTAATGCATGTTGGAAAACATAATCCCAACTATATGTATAAAATGAAGGGGACTAAATTAACTATTCCCACTCAAGAGAAATCTTGGAGTTACTGTGGATAGTTCTCTGAAAATATCTACTCAGTGTGCAATAGCAGTCAAAAAAGCAAACAATGTTAGGAATCGTTAAAAAGGGGATATAGAATAAGACAGCGAATATCTTATTGCCTCTGTATAAATCCATGGTATGCCCACATCTTGAATACTGCGTGCAGATGTGGTCGCCTTGTCTCAAAAAGATATGTTGGCATTGAAAAAAGCCCAGAAATGGGCAACAGAAATGATTAGGCATCTGCAATGGCTTCCTTGTAAGGAGAGAGAAATAAAACTAGGACTTTTCAGCTAGATACATTCATAGAAGATAGGCCCATCAATGGCTATTAGACAGGATGTGTAGGAATGGTGTCTCTAGTCTTTGTCAGAAGCTGGGAATGGGTTGACGGGGAGGGATCACTTGATTCCCCGTTCTATTCATTCCCTTTGGGGCACCTGACATTGGCCACTGTTGAAAGATAGGATACTGGGCTAGATGGACATTTGGTCTGATCCAGCATGGCTGTTCTTATGCTCTTGCAAAAATCGATCCTTGCATTAGCTGGTTAAACCAGTACTATTTGTTGGTGACTGGTTGGCTATTATTTTCAATCCTCTAAAAGTAAGGTCTGTAACAAAGAAATGGCTAGACTCAGGTTATCTATTGTTTAGGAATACTTATGTCAATGAGTTCTAGAGTCAACAATTAAAACACAGAAGGTGCACTTCTAATTTGTGGCCTTGAAGTTCCATGCAAATACTGCATATTCATAGACCTACAGCATTGTATGCTGTGTGCAAAGATTTGGTGTAAGCAATGCAAAGTAATTCATTTTTGCAAGAGGTTGAGTTTTGATAAACTACTTGAACCATATTAGAGGAGTAGCCATGTTAGTCTGTAACTAAAAAAAATGTAACAATGGTCCTGTAGCACCATAGAGACTAACCAGAAATATATATAGATAGTATCGTGAGCTTTTGTGGGTGCAACCCACTTCTTCAGATGACAAATATGGAGCAAGAGGCACAGAGGTTGAATTATAAAGCAGAAAAATAGGGGGAGGAGAAAAAAATCCGTCAGTTAAAGTGTCCATGCTAAATGGGGCCACTAGATTAGGCTGTACGTGCCCAATACTTAGCTTTTGATGTCATTAGGGTGTTGAATATAATGGCCCATCTAGTTCATATCTTTGTTCAAGCTTGATGGCAGATGCTCTTTTGCTGCTATTTCAAAATAACTACTCTCCAGTCATTCAGAGTAATTACTCCCCAGTGCTTCCTGGGGCTGTAAATTGAAGTAGCGTATCTACATTAAAGGAGCCTGCTTTGGACTAATTTTGAGGATTCCATGTAGTGTGGACATGCTATTTTGGAATAGTTATTTTGGGAGTTATTATTTCAAAATAACTTATTTTGAAATAATTTCCTAATGTAGAGATGACCTGCGAGATAAGATACTGGGAAGATGAATCCCTGGTCTGATTTAGTTTGATACTTCCTCTGTTCCAGTATTCTTCTACTACTGTCCAGTCTTGCATGACAATCAGCTTAAGGAAACTGGCACGAGAGCATAACTAGGAAAACAGCTGGAAAATGCAAATAAAATTTCCTATTTTTTCCTTCACTTTCTCAAAGTTGGCAATAATATTGCATCACCTGCTGAGTGATGCTATAATGAGCCTTTACTCATTTACACAACAAATTAATCATAGAACTCTGTCAAAATCAAACTCCAGTAATGATTCAAAACTGTTATGCCACCATTTATACTGGCTGTGTAGGTTTAATAATATGTGAAAGAAACCAAGTCAAAGAATCACTGAGGTTTTTTTAATTAAAACATAAAAGCTGGCCATCAGTCCTCTCCATTTGAGCCTGATATTGTCTGTTTTAAATTCACTTCAGGAAAAGCTTTAGCTATTAATTCTTTATGGAAGGTAGCATAAAATCTCCAAAGTTCCATTTTCACTAAAAACATCAGAGCTTGTCAAAGATGTGCATCATACCGAGATTGTGAAAACATTGAGCTGTGGGTAACGAGTCTAATTTAATTTAATTTAAAACTTGCTTTAAATTATTAGTGCCTCCTTTTCTTTCTAGGAAAAAGAAAATGGATCAATGAGAGAATCTTTTAACTATACAATTTACTTTATTGGATAATGCATTTTACATTTTACAGAACCAGGTGACTTTTTTGGGAGAGACACCCAGAAAATATCCTGCAGGGAAAAATCCTACATTTGCCATATGAAGCTGGACTAGAGAGGATCTAGTAGCTCATTTCCAGCTCTTTGGTCTATGATGCTACAAGTCCCATCTTATACCATGTCATTTTGCTTGTATCAACTTGATTTTGTGAGTGTCATCAAAGATCATAGAATCATGTAGTTAAAAATCCTGCATATATCCATATTCACATTGCTTTCATACAGAATAAATTGCACTTCTTCATAAATGCAAGTTATTTCCAGGAGCTGAGTAAATTAGGTTTTTAATTATCCATGTGGAATTGTTGGAAAGCTGTGTTGGGTAACCTGATGCTGGTGGCAGGTAAAATACTGTGCAGGTGTGTATTAGTAGAGCTCTGAAAATTATAACTTGACCAAATGCAGTTTTAATCTCCTCTTTGTATTTCTGTCCTTCCATGTGCCAGCCAACTAAAAAGAGAGATGAAATTTTCTATATGCAGTGCCCTGGGGGGTTATGTGTGCTGATGTGATTGCACTGGTATATCTACATTTATTAGGATACATTTATTAGGTTGCAAACATGAGTTCTTAGAGGAACATAATATTTTGAGGGTGATTTGCCAGGGGAGATGTTTTCTCATAAACCATTTTTTGGTGTTTAAAAAAACAGACATTGTTCATTTGGCTTTGGATCATACACATACAGGAATCTATGGACAGATACCATGGATTTTCAGTGGGCTTAAATTCTTAAATTGCTCAGCACACATTTTCCCCTGCAGAAGTCAGTGAGCTAGGGATAAGATCATCTCAGGTAGGAACAGGTGACCAATATAAAAAGGGGATGTGGTGGAGGGATATAGACTTCTAGAGGCAGGGAAAATTCCATTGCTCCCCTACATTCAATTCACCTAAGAGGTTTTTTTTAGCTTAGAGAGTGTTCTTAGCTTCCAAAAAGAAGTGTATTTTGCACAGTTAATTTTTTTAAAAAACAGCTTTAAGATGAGCAAAATTCCTCTTAATATTCACAATGATGGAGCTAGTTTTTAATCTCCATAGTACAAATCAAAGAACCCAATTTGTTTTGTGCTCATAGGAAAGTTGAGAGAACTGAGAATTGTCAATTTCAGATTTTAATGTGCATCTGATGACCATCTTTTTCCCCTCACCCTGTTTAAAAAGAATTTTTTTTTGACGCTCCCATCCCAGTAACATGATGAACACTTCAGGTTACAGCAGGGTCATTTTCCCTGCTAGGCTCACATGATGCTCTGTCAGTGTGATCACAATCTAAGCACTTCAAAGTGTAATGAGGTCATATGTTCCCCCCAGGCCCAGCGGCTGGTCTGCTTGCTCTTTGAGAAGGAACTTTATGTTGATAAAGTGTGACAACAATGGTGCTGGTTTAAAAGGTACTGTTGTCAACTTAGCCCTTCTGTTGCATTTATTCAGTGTTTCATTTAAAATAGCAATTGGACTCTGCTTTGTTAGAAACCTTCACCTCCTCTTTTCTATCTTCTAAATTGAGGGTGATCCCAGAGTGGCTGCCAAAACAGATTTAGAGCAAAATTCTGTTGTCCAATGATTTCTTTCACTAGTCATGCTGCCCATTTATTTTCAAGTTGTATTTGCGGAGTAGACATTAAATATAAGTTGGAAATAAAACAGTCCTTTTGTTCCTCTCCACATTTGGAGAACAAAATCACCTTTCAGTTGGGATGGTTTTAAACTTATCATTTTGGGGGAACATGCTATTTGGAATAACCCATCAAGTTTGAATAAAACATTAACGCCTCTTTAGAGCAGAATTTAAGTTCACTTTGGTTTTGCCTCTAGTTCTCTGTTTAGATTGTGTGGAGGTTACTGTGACCAGATGCTTTCAGTGATAAATATTATAACTGAAGAGTTGCTACATCATGGCAAAATTGCATGCACCCAATTACCTGGGACAGCAGAGTGAAATGTAATTCTCTTTATCATTGGAATAAGGATTGCCAAGGAGACTTTTTACCTTGCTGCTCGATTTTCATGGTGATTTTGCAAGTTTTGGTCACTAGCGCTCTTAATTAAACTATAGTTCAGGACAGGTGGTAAACTCCAAATTTTATTCCCCCCCCCCCCCCCCCCCCCCCCGGCAAAAAAAAATCCCCTTCTCACACACTTGAGTAACTTTTGTGGCTCTCCAGTATGTGGAATTCAGGCTTCTCTATACTTGTGGCCTTGAGCATGACCTAGGTCAGCAAAAGGCATCAAGGAACAATAGTTAGAAGAACAAAGAAGCATAACACTTCATGTTTGTTTCCTCTTGTGCAAGAGTCACAGAGCATTTTACAAAGGCAGATACAAATTATTTTAATTTTAATAGCTAGGGAAATTGAGGCATGGAAACTTGAACTCTCCCCCCTGCCTCAAAACACATACATTCTACTTGAAAAATCTTTGCCAAATGTAGAACCTTATTTTCTTTGGAGTGGAGAAGGAAAGGAAATGGAAGTTTTACATGGGGGAGAGGAGGGAAAGTTTTCTAACCATTCCCTTTTGAGGGAAATTTAAAGCAACATTAAGGATGGAGTAATAGCCTTCTGCTTGTCACAGTTTCCCTACATGTTTACATTGTAACTATCACAATCATCACTGAGTATAACACAGTACAACCATTTCTTATTTCCAAAGTGTCCATCGCTGTAGTAGCCACACGCAATATGCAGAATCATTAGACTGTTAACATAAACACAAGAGTGTGAGTTACAGTATTTTAGGGAATAACATAGGATTTGTCATGAATTTGTCATCCTTTAAAAGAAATAGAAGTTATAAAAGTGTCCAGCCATCAAGAGGACTTTGCCAGAGAGTCAGGGAGCCTTCTTTTTGGGGTCAGTCTTTACACATTGACATGGTTTGTCAGGTAATCTCCCAGTGACCCATTATCTCTGGGGCACTGCAACATCCCTTAGGCCATTAATCTATTTTAGGGAGTCCTTAATCTGCAGAGCTCTGAGTATAGGGAGCCTTTAATCCACTGATCTATGCATGCATTCTGCCTATGGATTTTTTTAGCACGGAAAATTTAAAGTAGCCTGTTGTGCGAGCTATGTGTGCCTGATCTAAGTATGAAGTAACTTGGCTTTTTAAAAACACCTGAAAACTACATTAGTTTACGTGGTAGAATAATCACCTATACAATTAAAGTCACATAACTATAGTAAATAAATCCTGAAGCTAGAAATGTGAGGCTTTTTTTTCTCTTCTCAGACTGAAATTTGGTCAAACTGACTTCTTCTCCCTCCAAAATTGATAATAAAATTTTGTTCCAGTGGTTTAGACATCATAAGTCAGCTTTCAGCCTAGGGCAACATTTTTTTATGACACAGAATACTCTGAAATGAAAGCTTTATAATGGGTAAGATGACGTAACCTTTACTGTAGTGACTAGCTGCTGGTATCACACTTCATGTTACCCTCTGAGTTACTTCCTGTACTTTACTGCCACTTCATTTAATCCAAAAGTCCTATACATGGGTCCATTAAATAAACTGTTTTCAAACAAGAAGTGTTATAGCCTTTCATTCCCAAACTTTTTAGTTATAATGTACAATTATAATGTACACCAAGAGGTTTTATCTGCCCTTTATAAAGGAGAGACTAACAACTAGTTTTGGCTAATGAGTAACTACCAATAAAAGCCAGAAATGACAGATGATAAATTATTTGGATTTATTAAACCATCCTGGTATTTTCTTCTCTGCAAGATTTAAGAAATCAAAAACAAAAAGCAATTCAACATTTTCTTCATTTGAAAGTTGATATTTTGGCATTTTGCCAATACCGTGTCTTCACCATTCAATTTTCACTGCAGGTAAGTCAATGAAAATACTGTTGTTCTTTTTTTGGTACATAGTGATTCAGTGGATAGGTTTCTGATTGATGTTGAGAGAGGTTAATATCTAGAAAAGCTATTTTCATTGATTTTTAAAAATATAATGCAAATATTACTAGTAGATTTTGCAGAATGTATTGTTTAATTAAAAACTTTTGGTGTAAATTTGTGTCCCTTTATACATATAAATGCTGATAGTTGTCTTCATATAGTACTTTTAAAAAAATAACTCATTTTACTAGAAGCCATCATATCGTGTAGTCCCTATTACCCTCTCATTTTACAATTAATCATTTTTTATTTTTTGGTAAAATATTGTGTTGAAATACATGTGACTTAGAATCTTAAACAATATTTTAAAGGTTTTAATAATATTATTCTTAATTGTGTTTATTATAGCAGTGTCTAAGGGAACACTAAGAAAGAGGCCCCATTTTGCTAAGTGCTTTACGGATTAGAGAACTAAGTGGTCCTTGCCCTGAGGCACTTACAGTTTAATCAGACGAGACAGGCACAGGCTAAGGGAAGGACTAGATCACATACGCAGGGTGAACTATGTGATAGTAAGTATCAGAGGGGTAGCCGTGTTAGTCTGAATCTGCAAAAGCGACGAGGAGTCCTGTGGCACCTTATAAACTAACTGGAGTGTAGGAGCATAAGCTTTCGTGGGCAAAGACCCACTTCGTCAGATGCATGTGATAGTAGCAAACCTTACGTATGTTCCATGATTGAACTAATATGAGCTAACGGAGTTGTATGTGAAATAGTGATGAAAACCATGGTGGACTGCATAACCTGGAGAAAAGATAGTCATCTACTCCACTGGAAGAAAATCCCCCATGCTTTAATAATTGCCCTCTGAAACTGCTTTAAACATTGTAGAACTCCAGATTTAAGCAGGTAGCTTCATTAAAAGAGAGCTGATACAAGTCCTTTCCAATCAAAAACCTCTAGTTATATGTTAATCATAAAAAAGTGCTTCAGACTGAAATGTGAGACACAAGGTCTCAGGCATGTGTGTTCTTTATATTAATTTTTTCTTCTTACCAGCCTCAGAGACCTATTGGTGGCAGACAAGCTTCACAGTTTGTGATCATCAAGTTATGAAGCTTTCTGCACATGCTTCTGGAACAAGCTGTTATCCCAAGTGATGTGTGGACCAGTCACAGACAATGGGGACTTAAACAGCTACTTGTTCCTAAGGCTAATTTAAGTGTCGCTGTGGGATCAAAGCCTGAGTCTAAATCTTCTGTTCCCATGGAGCATGCAGAAGGTGGAGCCTTGTCCCACTGAGAAGAGGAGTCTTTGTGTTGCTGTTGCAGTAACAGGCATGCAGCCCAATTGAGGGAGGAAACAGCACTCCGAAGGCTTCCTCTACCTAGACATGGTATAAATAGCCATAGTCTGGCCCAGCAGTGCATCCGCTGGAAGTGCTGATGCTGTTCCAGGTTAGGAAGGAGCAATATGTTAGTAAGGAGCAAGACTGAATGTGTAGCCCATTAAAAATGGATCCATTGCAGCTAAAACTGTATGTTGTCTGAACAGAAGAGTGTAGGAAATCAGTTTGGGGAGGCCCAATCTCTCAAAAAAACAAAAATACCAGATTTCAGACATTTCCCTGCTTTGCTCATTTGTTTTCCTCGTTAAAGCCAAAGTGGTTTTTTAATCAACTTCCATGCAGCTCTCTTTCCTCTTATTCAGGGAAGCACAGTGGGTGAGTCTGCTAAAATGACTGTCTGACTCAAGCCACCCATCTCTGAGCAATTCCAAGTATTGGTTCACACACTATTCATGTTCCTTGTTTTACGACTTTGTGTTGAGGAGGTGTCTCAGGTTTTGCTAAGGATTTTTTCCAAATCAGAACTTCTGAATGCAGGCTTCTCACATTCCAGTCCTATGTACAAGTCTTCTGTTTTCCCTGTTAAGTATCCACCTTCAGCTGTAATCCGTTGGAAATATTCCAGCATGACTTAGATGAGAATTGTCTGCAGCAATGTGTATTTAACTTCGCTCAGTATGTTTGTTTCAAGTCTGCGAGGGCTTGGATAAATGGATTATTTTTGTTGTACCTGCTACAACTCCTCTGTATCAAACCGGAATCACGGTTATCTTCAGTACTAAATTCTGCTAAATCATCTAGTCCGTGACACATGAAAGAGTGTAGAGTTATTTCCTATCTTGCATCTTCTTGTAGATCATTCATTTCAATATTAAATGTCCCAATCAGAGGTCTAGTCCTTCCCTTGTGGGGAACTGTTCTGGATATACTTGATTTTTCCTTTCTCAATTTCATCCCATTACTGCTTGTTATGCTCCCTTTAATCACTCTGAATAATTCCTCTCCATTCTCTTCAGATATGTTCAGCTGGCTGTTGGCTGTCCCTTTCCATGCCTTGATGACACTTGTTGCTAGTTGCCATGCTCATTGTTGAGTCCCTGAAATGCATTTTCATTAAATCACTAGCTCCCCTTACCATTTCTAGCAATGTTGTATGATGTAAATAGTGCAACTGGTACAGTAAGAGAAAATTGTTTCCTCTTCAGGGCGGGAAGCACCTTGATGTTCCAAAGCCGTTACAAGTTGTATGTAATCCCAACCTATGTTAGAGACTTAGTTCAGCAAATAATGTTGACCTTTTCTAAAGGTCCCTCCCATATAAGTTGTAGGAATGCTCTTCTACTGACCAAAATACAACCAATGTAGGCCTGTCCTTCAGTAAATAGACCTTAAATTATTTGGTATATAAATACAGCAGCAGTAAGCATGAAACTGCTTTCTGCTTGGAAAATTAGCAGCAGTACCTATTAGTGCACTAATAAGGAGGTGCATATTTGATACTGGGCAAGAGGCAGAGTTAATCCAGATTTTTCCCCAGGATGCATAGCAGTGTGGGACTGCATTTAAATGGTGTTCACCTCATCCAGCAGAAAAAAATTGCAGTGCATTAGGTAGGAATGGAGACTTGTGTACCAGTCATGTTGCCAATCTAAAGACTGCTTCAGGGATATGGAGTTGAGACTACTGAGGATGCATGTTGTTGGAGGTATGGAAGACTCAATATCCACATCTTTCTGGTGTAGCTAGAGAACATATACAACTAGATATCCTGGTGATTACAGGTGGGACCTCCCTGGTCCAGCACCCTCAGGACCTGACCAGGCCTGAACGAGAGAGTTGGCCAGACCAGAGGAGGTCAATTCCACCTCTCTGCTGACGGACTCCAGGCCTTCCCTGGGTCTGGCTCTCCTCCCAGACACAGGGTTGCTCCTCCTGCTCCCCCTCTCCCCCCCCTCCCCCGCCGGGCTTCTGGCTACATGCCCAGCCACAGGGCTGCTGGGCTCCTGCTGCCCCACGACCACTGGGATAGCTGGGGCTTGGGAGCTCCTTCTGCGCTGGGGCTTCGTGGCCACTAGAGCTACCATGGCTCTGCTGCTCTGAGGCTGCCATTGGCATGGGGCTGGTGGGGCTGCCAGGGTCGCCATGGCTGCTGCTTCCCTTTGGCCACTGGGGCTCCGCAGTTTTGGAGCTGCCGGAGCTTTGCCACTCTGGGATCACTAGGGCTCTGCTGCCCAGAGCCAGCCCCAGTCACCAAGCTCCCAGCTCTTTTCCCTGCGCCTCTGCTCCTAGGGCTCTTTGATCTGGCAAGAGTCCCGGACCAGAGAGGTTCAACCTGTACTGGGGCAAACAGATTTCCTCTAATCACAGTGGAGTAAAGGAGGGAATATTTGATCAGTTGCATACAAGCCATATATCAGCTGTTCCTTTTAACTTTGGCTCTTAAGCAGGGGCAGAGTGATCTTTGATCTCTGGAAAACACAACGTGCCAATAATGATAAGACTTAGAGGAATGTTTTGGAGGGAAGGGTGAGAGAGAGGCTTTCAGTTACCCTTTCATCCTGTAAACAAAGCTCAGAGCTCTACAGAAAAATATTGGTATGTCACCAGAAAAGCCTAGATCGGGCTCATCAACCTTTCAGAGGTGGAGTGCTGAGATTTGACTTATTCACCTCTATGTACGGGTCCAAGTGCCGGTGATACTTTTTAATTCAATAATAGTTCAATTTACAGCAGCGTCATTAATAAATAAATAAAGATGCAGATCTTACCTATTAGTGCAGAGATCAGCAAACTTTCAGAACTGGCGTACCAAGATTTAACTTATTCATGGATCTGTGTGCCGGGGGAAGGAGAGAGTAGGGGAGGCAAGGGCAGGCTGGGTACGGTGACCTTATTTTCTGAACCAGCTGCAGCTAGGGAGAATGGTTTAATTTAAATTATGAAACAGATTGAGTTTTATCTTTCTCATGTTAATTTATCAAACTTCATTTTAAATAAAGTAAAATATTATGTCCAACACTAAAATTGTGAATGTTTTCTTTATTTATGACAGGGGTGGAGACCCAATTTTGGGTCGGGGAATCAGTTGGGGACCACACAGTGAGAAGCAAAAAACCTCCTCCAACCCCCCCCCCAACCTTCTCTGATATGGCCCCCAACTGAGACACCTTACTCCTCTGGTGCTCCCACCCTATGGGGTGAGGGGAAGGGACAGGAAGGACTGAGGTTTGGGGCTTTCCATAGGCCAGATTTACTTTTCTGGGGTTCCATTGGATTTTGTAGATTTTAGGCTCTGGAGTGGGGACAAAAATGCAGGGTCCAATGTGTGGGACAGGGCTGCCAGCGAGTGGGATAGGGATGGGGTGCAGGATCTGGGCAGGAGGTGGACTGTAAGAGGGGGAGAGGGTGCGAGGTCTGGGTGGGAATAGGATGTCTGGCCAGGGGAGGAGGCAGAAGCAAGAGAGGGGGCGGGCTGTCAGGCCAGGGGCCAGGCTGTTGGGTCGGGGGCAGGAGCAAGACTGTCTGGCCGGGGGACGTGGGGGGATATGATGAGTGAGGGAGTGGGGATCTGGGCATGAGGGGGTGGGAGGCATTTGTTTTCATGCCACATGGCAGGCACGGCACAGCAGTGCCAGCGAGTGTGGCTGCAGCGCAGGGTCACTGGCTCGCACAGCAGCCACCGACACAGGGGGCAGCTAAGCAGGGGTCACCTAGTGTCTCGCCCGGTCCCTCGGGGATGCTGGCAGGCTAGGGCAGCAGGCGCAGTGTTTTCTGGCGCAGACTGAGCTCCAGGCTCTCGGCCAGCTCTCGCAGCTCTTCAGGCCGCAGCTGAGCCAGCTGGGCAGCAGCACTGGAGGCCTCCAGAGCCTCGTCCATGTGGTTGGTGCAAACCAGTGTGTCCTCGCAGTGCAGGCAGCGGCTCTGTTTGGTCTGCAGCAGCTCAGCCAGCTACGAGCTGTTCAGCTCCATGCCATCTGCTCTGCTCGCTAGCAGCTCCAAGGTGCAGAGGTCCCCCTGGCAGCGGCGGCCTGAAGGAGGAGGCGGTGCAGCTGGACCTGGGGCCCCGCACAGCAGAGGTAGTCCCATGGGAGAGGAAGGGGGTCGTGCAGCGCAAGAGGATGTCAGGGACTCACTGGCAGCAGCACACACCACAGCCGACGAAGGGGCACCTCTGAGCGCAGATCCACTGTGCACGCAGCCTAACCTGCTGCCGGGGAAGTGGAAGGGTGCCAGCAGTAGGTTAGTCTGCGTGTGCCACTCAAAATCATCTCACGTGTCGCTCGTGGCATGCATGCCAGGGGTTGTCGACCCCTTGCCTAGATACAAAGCTTAGGCATCAAGCCTGCCAAAATATGTCTTGAGGAGGAGAGGGGTAGAAATTGCTTGTACGTGAAGAGTAAGGTTATGTGTACACTAGCACTTTTGTTGGTACCTTATGTTGCTCAAGGGCATGCAAGAACACAATATTGAGTGACACAAGTGTCGCCGGCATAAGCACTTGTGTGCATAGCACTATGTTGGTGGGAGAGCTTTTCCCACTAACATAAGTACTGGTGCTCCTTGAGGTGATTAAATGTTAACGAGCAGAAAGTTGCTATAAGAACAATCTTGCAGTGGTACAGCAGCATCGGTATAGCTGAGCCATTGTACTTTGCTAGTGAAGACAATTCTAAGTTGTATTTGTTCTCTTCCCATCTTTTCCTAAAATTTTCTCACCAACTAAGTAGAAGTGAGTTTTCATTTCTTTGTTGTCAAAGCATAGAAATCCATACAAAAGTGTTTGATCCTTTCCCCATGGCAGCAAAACTGTGCATGATCCTCAATCATAAATGAATAGCTGATGGGGTTTGTGTATAAACTTCTCAGTATGTGTAGACTGCAGAGCCTGCTGCTTTATATCTAAAAGACGTTCCATAACAGAAAGTGCCTTGTAGACAGGCTGGTATATTAGGTTTGAATCTTACCATAATATTTTAATCTTGCTTTTAATCATTGTTCTGCATGAAGAGATGCAGACTTCAAGCTGTTGACTGAACATTTCCATCCCCCCTTCCATAAAGGAAAATGTGACCATCCCCTGATAATAATTGATACACAGCCATACCACATCCTTCTCGGATTACCAGGCGGTTTTGTTTAGACAGGTAGAACCTGATCTTGCTTATGAAGAACAGTGATTATTTCACATGACTTTATTGCTGGGATTCTTGTGGTTTTATTTAATTGAAATTTCACACAAATGTATTTACAGTAAATTGGCAAGTACTCATTACAAGAGAATACACATCCTAAAAGAAGGCAGTATGAATTCCAAACTACCTTGTGTGTGTGAGAGAGAGAAGGCCTGAAGGGAAGGAGGAGGTGCAGGAGTAATATTCACCTCAAAGGTATCTAGTCCCAGTGTTCATCCAGATACTGCTTCCAAATAAAATCGTAACTGTCATTTTTATCACTTTTCCTAAAAGGAATTTTTCTCACCGCCTTGACCTGGTCTAATGGAGTATTAACCAGCAACTCTGCACAAGTTATCTTCTCTAGCTCTTCATCAAAAGAGACCTTTGCTTTCTAAATTAAAAAGTAACTTTGCTTCTGTGAAAGCATTTCTGCTTGTAGTAGCTGCCCTGTGGGGAACCTGAACCACAAATAAATGAAGCTGTTTCCCACAGGTCGCTGAAAGAGTCATGGCACAGCCAGAATTAATACTTTGGGAATCTGACTTCCAGTCCCTTTCTGAGTCCACTAAAGCACATGGCCTCTCCTGAATATGTTTTTAAGCAGCATGTAAAGCCATACCTATTTCTCATGGAAGCTATAACTTTTTCTTCTTTTTTTTAAATGTAGCTACATAGTAAAGCCTACTTTGATTAGAAAACTTAGCAAGTTTCTCCATGCGTTACTTGTGGTTGATGTCACTGCATTTCAAAGGAGGTATAGTGAGTGAACTGAATATTTTGCACCTATTGTATTTGTCAAGTGGACTCAATGGAACTGACACTGGGAAAAAAACTCAGTCCAAGGTGCATTACACAGGTGATAACCTAAGCTCAAAATATTTTGTCTTTTCTCCACAAGGTTAATTGCTACAGAACATCTCATTACCCAAGGCTCATGCTGCAGTCAGCCAACCTTAACATTCTTTATGCAAAGCATCTGCGGCAGGAAAGCATTTCTGCATTGACTGGGGCTTCAGAGCTATACTAGCTTCCGTATACAAGCATATAGGCTGATCTGGTTTCAGAAGAGGCCCCAGATGTTTAAGATGTTTACAGTGCTATCACCAGAACTGAATCTGTTTACAACAGATCACACATCTCAGTAGGTGAGGGGCATGATTATGTATGTGTTCATTTTGGGAAGCAGAAAGTATTAATACTTATGTGGTGTTTTACAAACATTATTAGAGTCTTAATGCACCTGTGACCTTAGTAAATGGTTTTGCAGAAGTATATATCAAGGCACAGAGATTGAGCAGTGAATCCAAGGTTATATAGCAAGTTAACAGCAGCTCCAGGAATGGAACCCAGGATTCCTGACTGGTCTAACCACTAGACCGCACTGCTTCTCATAACTCAGTTCTCCATGAGTTCACTCAAAGCAGATATCCTCTGGGTTCAGAATGAAAGGTTGTTTCAATGAAAGGTGAAGTCTCAGAACTCAGTACTGGTCCCTGTGCTTGAAGTTCCCTTTTTCCGGACAGAAGTCTCTGGAACATGGATACATTCTCCGCAAAGCAGTGGCCTGACCTGGTTATTCTCACAGCGTGGTTTGCCACCATGCTGTCTCACATGATGGTTTACAAAGTCTCCTTTTGATTTCTGACTGCGAGTAAAGTGGTCCTTTAGAAAATCAAAAATTGGGAGGGGAATTAAAAACCCAGGATCATTAAAATAATAGAAGCTGTTTCTATACTTGAGCTGTCAAAAGTGATGTACTTAGATTTGCTCAGTCTAGTGGTTTTGTTTTCAGTTGATGCAGCCCATAGCTGATTGTAGAAAACTTGATTCCAATGGCTTTGGTGACAAATAACATTTGTATCTAGGTGCTACAGGAGATTTTTTTTTAATATAAAAGGGGCCTCGGTGTAGAGAGATGGACTTACCAGCCCAAACTGAGCATACCAGAAACTAGGTGTACTGCTTAGTAATATCTTGCCCTTCTGTAATACCTTCATGATGACCCTTTGCATGGGATAAGGTGCTGTTTTGATTTAGAGAGGGAAACTGAGGCACATGTGTCTAAAGTCACATGCAGTCAGTTGAGCTGATCCTCAAATCCAGGAGTCCTTCTTTCTTGTTCCTTGCTCTGACCCCACTCCTATACTCTGAACACTCTTTGGCAGTACCAAGGGTTAACTGTCAGTCACTTTACTACATTTTGAATTGTCTTTTCCACTCTGCCTCCTTCCCAGATGTAAATTGGAAGAGAGCTGTGTGCCTGCCAGAGAAGATCCTGTTTGGTGGCCATTTGAGATCATGGGAAGATCACCAGTTACATCTTCTGGAGGGATTTCACACTGTCCAGTCATGCTGGGTTGCATGCTGCCAGAGCCCCAGCTGTGATGCCTTCTGGCTGTTGGAAAAGATGTGTATCCAGGTGAACTGCATGATTCCCTATAGTTGTCAGGCAAACAGGACCAATTCCTCAGATTCCATTTTGGTGTTTCTAAAGAAATTGAAAACTACAAAGCACTCCTTAAGCTTTCGACCTGATGGCAAGGTGGGGACTCTGCTATACAAGTTGTTGGACCGGCACACACCAGCCCAAGCCAAAAAGAGACTGCGAAGGTCCTTTCCGGAGCTGCTGAAAAGGGACGTAGCAGGTGTCCCCACCAATGGGAATGCTGCAAATCCACCAGCCAGGACCTTGGACAGCGAATCCAAGAGCAGCTTGAGTAAAATTGGCCTAAAGGATAACCAGGAAACTAAGCCTTCATTGAGCAAGGTACATGTTCCCAATAACCATACAGCTCTAGAGAGAACTTCACAGCAAAATGGAGAGGACTCAAAAGAGCAGAAAAACAAAAGCCCTGCCTCTCCTGAGAGCAATAGTGTGAATGCACTGAGTGATCCAAGTGGTAGTGGCTCTTTGTGGGTAAGTGTATTTGCTGGGAATGAAATGGGTATGTGAATGGATTTTCTGTTGCTAGTGTTAATTTTAACGTGTTGTATCAGGTGAGCATCCTTCTGGTTGTCTCTTATTATGCAATCTCCTATTAACAATACTTAGAAGGTACCTTCAGAAATATGCTTTCAGCCTCTGCAGAGAGACAGGGCAGTAGTTTGACTCTGAATTGGGGGAGGATTTAGTTTCATTTAGTTTAATTTTTATCTTCAGTAAAAAAAAAAGGTGAGAGGCAGACTGTTTCCTGTCCATATAATACTCATCATAAAAGTGACAGGTAAGAGGAAGAACTGTCTGGTTGGTGTTCTGTAACAAGCAAAAGGCAGGGGAGTTCATGGATGTTGCAGTCAGTTACCCATAATATATCTGATTGACCCACAAAATAAAACAAGTAAGTATTGAATTCTGGAGCAATTCAGCACATTACTGTACAGATCTATGCTGTTTTGTCATGTGTCCTCAATCAGATCTAAGTAATCATATTCTGTAATTGATCTAAAGTCTTAATTTTTATTTTTGTTTTAATACTCATTCTTTCGTACTCTAACTTCCAGAGAGGCTTGCATTAGCAGTTGATAAATGAGGATCATTTGGCCTTCTGTTAAAGAAAAAATAGGAAGTCAGTACAGAAATTCCAGATGTCTGATTTAAACATAAATAGTTGTGGTGCTCTTTGTCATATGTGCAAAGGGTCTGATCCATAGGCGTTGTAGAATCCCTAATAGGAGTGGTGTTGCAGAGTGAATCGTACATTAGGAAGCTACAGGGCTTGAATATCTCCTGCCATATTTCAGGAATTCGGGATTATTGCGCTGGGCTCCTTTCTCCTGTAGTTACATTCTGGCTGTGGAAAATTAAGAGACTATATTCCACTCCAGCTATGCAAATCTTGTAGTGCTATATAGCACTGTGACTGGTATCAGCCATCATCTTGCAGAACAGGATGTGGAGTGGAGCCAAAGGACACCACTGAGAATTCCAGAGCTAGTTGTGTGTTAAACAACATTGTGGTTTAGCTTTGCATTTCAAATGTTTGATCTTCTAGAGCCCCATGCTACTTAAGCATGACTCATGAGTTTCTCTTTGTTTTCTCCCTACCCTGCAATATTGCAGTATTTCTGTCCTGCCCAAAACCTTTCCTTCATCTAGCATTTCGTACGAGATTGAGACTTAACCAGTGATTGCATTCTCCCATTCTGAATGTACCTGTATTTTGGGGAGATTTCACTGCAGCTGACCTTGAACTTTTCTTGCCTTTCTCAGTTAAGTTAGGTGGTTCTAACTGCTTGGCCTTTTCGGTCTGCAGCATTACGTCCTGAATCAAGCCCTACTCCTGCTCAGGATATTTTAAACCAAACTTAAAAGCTGTGGCATCATTAGCTGCTCACCATCTACTGATTTTATGGGAGTTTCCCATTTTTGGGAAGCGCTCCTTCCATAATTAAGTTATACTGTTGGGAGTACTTTATGGGGCATGATTCCACTTCATGGTTTCATTGCTTAGGATTCCTTCATTAGTCTCCCAGGAGATGATCTTCTTACACTGTGAGTTGTGACCTGGGCAGCCTAATAGCTAGGAAGATGTGTTGCAGTCATTGGCAGCTAGGCCCGGACTCTGACAGGCTTTTTTACAAAACGAATGTAAATGATACTACATCGTCCCATTTCCTACTTTCAGCCTGTGCATATGCTCTGCTATTGATGTCCTGTATGACCTAGATTGGAATATCAGATAAATCTCTCACTTACTGATTAGACTCTTAGCTTCAGTTTTGTAGTCCCATGATAAGCTGGTTCTGTTCATGGTGTTATTTCCAGGTACATTAGGCTCTTTTCTTTTAAAAGTTTAAGATAGTAATGATAGTTGCAGTTAAAGTTCCTTCAGTCAGACATTCTCATGACATATATTAATGGCATTCATAAAAGACTCTCAGCAGCCTGCTAGGTAGGCAACTATCTTACTAATTTTACATATGGGTAAACTGAGTCACAGAGTGCTTAAGTGACTTACATATCAAGTTAATTGCAGAGACAGGAATAGAATCTAGGAATCTTTACTCCTGGTTCCCTGTACTAACCAGTAAACTCTGCTGCTCCCCAAAGAAATGAGGAATATATTTTTTTAACTTTCATAATTTCTTCAGGCTCTCCTACATGCTTACCTTTAATGAGCATACATATTTCATTCTGACTATCTTACGTACTTATAAGGCCTTCACCTGCATTGTATATGAGCACCTCACAATCCTCATGGATTTTATTCTTATAGCACCCCATGATACGCAAGCTTGTTGAAGCTATGTTGGTTCCAGGAGGGACAAAGGTGGGTGAGATAATATATTTTATTGAAGAACTTTGGGTAAGCTCAAAAGTTTGTCTCTTACCAACAGAATTTGTTCCAATAAAACAGATTACTTCACCCAACTTGTGTCTCTAATAGTGAGGCAGGGAAGTGTTACTACCTCCATTTTACAGATGGGAAACTTGGGCACTGAGAGTACATCTACGTAGCAACATTATTTAGAAATAACTAGCGCTATTCTGAAATAACTTAGTCCGCATCTACACAGCAGGCAGTTATTTCAAAATAGTGTCAAAATACTGTCAAGATGGAGGACTTCTTACTCCGACTCCTGTAACTCTCATTGTATGAGGAGTAAGGGAAGTCACAGGAAGAGTGCTCTGTTTCGAAATAAGTGCTGTGTATACACTCCCTATTTCAAAATACGCTGTTTCGAAATAAGGTACACAATTAACATAGCTCAATTTGTGCAGCTTATTTCGAGTTAAGCCCTACAGTATAGTAGACACACTCTAAGGGTATGTCTACACTACAAAGTTAGTTCAAACTAACGTCCGTTAGTTCGAACTAACTTTCATAGGCGCTACACTAGCGCTCCGTTAGTTCGAATTTAATTCGAACTAACAGAGCGCTTAGTTCGAACTAGGTAATCCTCATTCCACGAGGATTAAGCCTAGTTCGAACTAGCTAGTTCGAATTAAGGGGTGTGTAGCCCCTTAATTCGAACTAGTGGGAGGCTAGCCCTCCCCAGGTTTCCCTGGTGGCCACTCTGGCCAACACCAGGGAAACTTGTATGCCCCCCTCCCAGCCCCGGAGCCCTTAAAGGGGCATGGGCTGGCTACGGTGCCCGTGCCAGGTGCAAGCCTGCCAGCACCCAGCCAGCAGACCCTGCACCTGGCACGGATCGAGCCACCCACCCAATGCCCCCCAGCCTTCCCCCTCTTCCCGGGACCAGGCTGGCGGCTCCTGGGAGCTTGCCCGGGACCGCAAGAGGCGGGCACCTGCCTGGGCTAGTGCAGACATCGTGGACCTTGTCCACGATCTCCGCACTAGGCACAGGAAAGTGGCCGTCTAGGGCAGGAGAGCTGCCAGCCTGGCCACCCAGGAGCAGGTGTGCATGAAAATCAAGGGGGTCCACTGAGACCCCCGACCCTGAGCCCTGAGCTTACAATGGCCATCCTGGGTCAGACCAAAGGTCCATCTAGCCCAGTAGCCTGTCTGCCGACAGCGGCCAACCCTAGGGACCCTGGAGGGGATGGACCGAAGACAGTGACCAAGTCATTTGTCTCGTGCCATCCCTCTCCAGCCTTCCACAAACTTTGGGCAGGGACACCACTCCTACCCCCTGGCTAATAGCACTCCATGGACCCAGCCTCCATGACTTGATCTCACTTCCCTTTAAACTCTGTTCTAGTTCTAGCCTTCAGCCTCCTGCAGCAAGGAGTTCCACAGGTTGACTCTTTGCTTTGTGAAGAACAACTTTCTGTTACTAGTTTGAAGCCTGCTACCCATTCCTTTCCTTTGGTGTCCTCTAGTCCTTCTTTATGGGAACTAATGAAGAATTTTTCTGTATGCACCCTCTCCACCCAACTCCTGCTTTTAGAGACCTCTATCCTGTCCCCCCTCTGTCTCCTCTTTTCTAAGCTGAAAAGTCCCAGTTTCTTTAGCCTCTCTTCATGTGGGACCTGTTCCCACCCCCTGATCATTTTAGTTGCCCTCCCCTCTCCCAGCCTCTCTCTTCCCCTCTCCCACCTCCTTTTCCCAGTCTCCCCCAGTTTTGTTCCATAAAGACAGATTCCATTTTTGAACACAATTGTCCTTTATTTTGTACATCAAGAAAAGGGGCTAGGGAAGGGTAAGTGGAAGGAGGTGAGGTAGGATTGGGGTACGAGCCCCCGATGGGGAGGACTGGGCTGGCTCTGTGGGCTTCTGGGGGTGGAAGCTCTCCTGCAGCCCCCCAATTGCCCCCTTTCCCCAGATGGCAGCCTGCGGCAAGTGCAGCCGGGCTGATGGCCGAGTGGTGTGATGTGCCCAGTGTGGGTACTCCGGGCACTCCAAGCCAGGGCTGCTTTGCAAGTGGGGCACCCCTGAGAACTGTCTGTCCGGGGTGGAGGTCGGGACCCTTTAAGCGCAACCCTCGGCTAGCCTGAGACAGCATCTCCACGCTCTAAGTCCTCCTCTGATGCCCTGCCGGCACTGCTTCCGGCCATCCTTAAGCCCGGTTCAGGGTCCAGTTAATGTGGACATGCTAGTTCGAATTAGCAAAACGCTAATTCGAACTAGTTTTTAGTTCTAGACGCATTAGTTCGAATTAGTTTAGTTCGAATTAACTAATTCGAACTAAGTTAGTTCGAATTAGCGCTGTAGTGTAGACATATCCTAAGTGATTTGCCTATGGTCACATGGAAATTTGTGATGGAGTAGAGAATTGAGCCTGTCTCTCCCAAGTTCTAAGATAGTATCCTAGCCATTCTTCTTTACTGTCAAAATAAGAGTCAAACTAAACATCTGTACTTCTTGCATTCGTGACATAACAACAGTTACATGAAGTCAAGGCATATTTCCAGTAGTGGAAAGTTTAAGGGCTCCGCATTTACATCTTTGGCTGCCTCTGTAAGGAAATTAAAAGCAGTGCACTTTCCAAACGGGGATGGGTGAGGGGCCATATTCATTCTCTTTGGTAATACTATTGAAACCAATGGAATTTCATCTTGGATCAACTTGGTCCAGTGCATGTGGTCAGTTGCTTTGGCTGTCAAGTGTATTGCATTTCATGCTCATGTGTATACAGAGAATTTGCATGGTTTACAGATGGTCTGTAATATACTTGATCATTACTGCATGCAGAATAGTTATTACCTGAGAGCATCAAACATCTCTATTTGGAAAAGACATGTTAGTTCAAACTGGCTCTTACCTGAATGCTAAAGGAGGAGAAGCAGAAAGTACCCTGTGTATACGCTCTCCCTCTCCTAACTATTGTTGGAGGGATGACAAGTCAGACCAATTATTATTGTTTCTAAACACTGGAGAGGTGATCAAGTGGCTGTCGTTTTAGTAAAAATTTTGTTGCAGCTCATGGATTATCTCGTTCCCCCTATGAAGGTGATGCCGTCGAAGCTGCAATGTCATCTGCTAAAGCACGGGCAGTGTAAATATGTAGGCTTAGTGCGTGTGTGCTGCATTATGTAAGGTGAGGGGGAAAGCATGTTGTGGTGAATTGCAGTCCACCCCGTGTATCAGTCCTTCTGCAAGAAAGAGAAATTAGTGGCATTCTCCAGGCACCAAGTCCCAGTTCCTTCCTTGCTGCAAAAAAGTTTGCCAGTTTTAAATTGCAGCATTGAATTTAAAAGCCAGTCAAGAGAAAGGTACTGCATTGCTGATCAACATGGCAGCTACAACAGAGCCACGGGAACCCAGTTCTTAAATACAGAGCCTTACAACTTCAGTCACCCAGCATTAGGGATGTTAGATAGCTGGTAATAGAATACTTGACTCACCACATGAATTCTTAGTAGTCAGTCAACTATTCTATAGTCCCTGGGGGCAGGGCTCACAGCCAGTGCACTCCGGCCCCACTCCCGGGGAGACCCCTGCTACTCTGCACTGCTAGATGGGAGCTGGTCTGTGAGGGGAGCCGGTTTAAAAACCAGCTCCCCTCATAGACCGGCTGCCTCCCACCCTGATACAGAGGCAGCAACGCGGGGTGGCAGCAGCTTCTGTTTTTGTGGAGGGAGGGGGAGCTAAGCACTTTGTGGATAGAAGCTGCTAGGGAGGAAGGGAACAGAGGAGGTTGCCGTGAAGCTTGGACCCCCTGTGGACAGGGGCTGCTGCTGTGAAGCCACCTCTGCCTGCAGCGGGCCCACGCTTGCCCTGGGCAGTGGCTGCTTTGTGGCAGCCTCCTTCCCCCCCCGCCACTTCGCACTGCTGCCTCTGATGAAGGCAGCACTGCAGTGGGGACAGGCAGCACCGTGCAGCAAGTGCTGGGAGAAACCAGCTTTTAAGCTGGCTCCCCCTAACATCGACTCCTGCTTCCCCCCTTGCTGCCTCTGATACAGAAGCAGCAAGTGGGGGAGAGAGGGAATGCGAGTAGTTGACTAGATTAATCCACAATCGAGTAGTCGACTAGATTAACCCACAATCCTAGGCTTATTGGTTAATCGACTAGTCCAGTGTTTCTTAACCAGTAGTACGAGTACCCTTAGGGGTACTCGAGAGAAGTGTGTGTGGGGGGGAGGGGGGGGGGACATCAACACAACTGAAATTTGGAGAAAACTGAATTTTTCGTTTAAGTTTTACAGCTTTTTATTATTTTTGTACTTTTTACACCTAAACATTTCATTGCACGCCCAGCTACAATTAAGTTATTTAAACAAATGTGTTGCAGTGGTAGAAAAAAATGTGTGTGTGTCTGAAAACTATAGGTACTGGGGATATTTATACCTTTTTTTTTTAAAGGGTACTTTATAAAAAAAGGTTGAGAAACACTGGACTAGTTGACTACTCGTTCACTTCCCTATCCGGCATTAGTCTTCTTGAATTCTGGCTTTTATTTCCACTTAATCTCGTCCTTCTTTCACTGCCAAAGTAAGAGCCAAACTGAACAGCTGTACTTCTTGCATTCCTGACCTAAGATCAGTTAAATGAAGCCAAGGACATATTTCCTGTAGTGGACTTTTTAAGGATTCAGCATTTAAATCTTTGGCAGCCTCTGTAAGAAAATCAAAAGCAGTGAGTGAGGGTAATTAACCATTGGAACAGTTCACCAGGGTTATAGTGGATTCTCCATCACTGACAATTTTTAAATCAAGATTGTATATTTTTCTAACAAATCTGCCTTAGGAATTATTTTGGGCAAATTCTCTAGCCTGTGTTTTACAGGAAATCAGATTAGATGATCAAATGGTCCAATCTGGTCTTGGAATGAATTAACCTATGTTGTTGGGTACCTTTCCTGCAGACAGGAAGGGGAAAGGTTTTCCTTTGGGGCCAGCACAAACACTGTAACTATTGATGATATTTTGTGTACCTATCAAGTTTTGGAGTGCTCCACAGACACAAATGAACACTCCGTCACTCCTCCATAGCACTTACAATTAGGGATGTTAAAAATGGTTAATTAGGTAACCGTGTGCCTGTTAAAAATCTTACGAACTCTGCAATATAAAGCTTATACTGCAGAGCCCACAGCACAGCTGGCTTCCTGGGAGCTGAGCTGGCAGCCATTGCATTCTGGGAGCCGGCTCCCAGCAGGCCCCATTCCCAGGAACTGGCTTACCTGCAGGCTTTGCAGTATGGGGCGACAGCCAGTTCCTCAGGATCTGTTGCACACTGGAAGATGGATTTTTAAGCTGGGTTCCAGTGTACACCAGCTCCCGCCTGCCAGCTCTGCTTCTGGGGAGCTGACTGCTGCCCTGCACTGCTACTTTTATATCAGAGGCAGCAGTGTGTGAAGCTGGCTTTTAAGCTGGCTGCTGCCCCATGCTGTGGAATTTGATACACAGCCAACAGCGCAGGATGGCAGCCGGCTCCCTGGGAGCAGGGCCAGGAGCTGGCATGTTACATTAGCCGACAAGCTCATGCTTATCGGTTAACCGTTTAAACAGATACACTATTATATCCCTACTTACAATGTAAATTCAAACCTTGTGCAGAAATGAGAGTCCAGTTAAATGAACTTAAAAAAAACCCAACCCATTCTAGACATATGGTTTTCCTCTGGCAAGTGATTGATGGAGTCATTAAATAACCCCCCCCCCCCCCACTTGCTGTTACAGTTCCATTTTACAGAAAGGGGTGACTGAGGTAGGGAGGTTAGGTCACTTGCCTGAGGCCACAAACTAGGGCTAGAATCAGAGGTTCCTGGTTCCCAATCATGCATGTGCACTGATAGACCATATCTCTGTCAAATTATTTATTAAAGGGTGAATGAGAGAAGGGTCAGATTTGCTAAGAATGTTCTTAGGAGAAGACAGGGCCTGACCCACCATACACAGTGGGGATTCCCTAGCCTCCCATGCATCTCTTACAACCCTATGAGGGGCATTTGTTAAGAACAAAAAGTGGCTCCTGACAGCTGCTCAAAACCCTGGCAAATTTCTCTGGTTCCTGCTTTTCCAACAAATCTGACTTGTGTGTCTGCATTCCTGAAATTCTGCTCTGTATCCTGGATTCTCCTGGCTATTCCCTCTTTTGTCTCATCTCTGAATCACACTAAAGCTATTCTGTTTATCCTTGTAGTGCACTTAGTAAAAGGGATATGGTAACAGGCATTGACTATAACTAATGCATGTTAAAGGAAGCCAGTGCTGGCCGTATTCAGACTATTAATGAGGACTGCTACAGAGTAACATCTCCCTAGATTTGCCTCGTTCAGTGCGAAGAATCTATAGAATCACTGAAGCATGCGAGCCCATTAACTTGTAAAAAAAAGTGGTGAGAATACTTCTTTGCCCATAATATTAATAGTGCTTTACCTGCGTATCTGCAGTCCATGGAGCTGAAAGTACTTTAAATGCATGAACAAATATAGTCAATTCTTCCCCCTTGCATTGAGGATGAGGAAGCTGAGACAGAGCAGGTATAAGTAGCCTATCCAGCACTGGAACAAAAGGCCAACCTCCCCTGATATTAGTGTTGGCTGGCTGCTTCAGTGTTGCATGTTCAAGGGCTTCATTTTTACCAGTAGTGTCAAAATGTTCTGTCCAGCCTAGTCTAGCTACCATAACTGCTGCATCCATTGCCCAGACTTAATGCCATTAATGTGGTATTAAAGTCACATGTGCCTTTTTTCGTTTAACCTTTGGACCCAACTATACCAGGTAAGGCTGTGATGGGGTAACTCAGTTACAAAACAGGTTCCAGATCAAAGATGGTAGAGTGCTGCGTTGTAAGTGGTCAGCAGATATTATTGAAACATTATTTGCTCAACAAAATATGCTATGCACATGTACTGTACAGATAAACCCAATTACAGCTGAAATGTCCGGGAGTGACTCTACAGGATACTAACCAGGGCGGAACTAGGTGCTGTAGAAGGAATTTCTGATGAAAGAACGGAAATTGTTTTTGTCTGCTTTGATTATTTGTAATAAATTGACTCATGCTGCATGGTATGCAGAGAGGGGATGTGTACAAGCTTTCTGATCCTCTTTCTCGCATAGTTTTGGTTGTGGCATACACTCACATAACTGGCGGGGTGCATGTCATTCAAAGCATGGTTTGTCTCTTTTAGGGATGGTCTAAAACAAATAACTCCCTGCTGCAATGAATGATTCTTAAAGCACAAAGATTCTGATAGAATTCTTCTCCTTCAGAGCAGCCCACGTCTCAGTTCAGAAATAGGAATATGTGATGACAAACTACCACAGGGAAATCTGGTTCCTTGCTTTAATGTATTTGGCTTACTTTCCTGTAACTCTGCTCATTCAAGGCTTGCAAGCACCTCAGCACCTTCTATGGAGCCTGCCTTAGCACCTGCTATGCTGCAACAGTGGATGTATTTCACTCTAAGAGGGCTAAGCTGTATGCAGCCGAGCTGGAAACAACTTAGCTGTTCTGGAGAAAGAGCTGAAGGGGAAGTGTAGGGTGGGCAAAAACAGATAGTAGCAGTGTTAGAAAAAGGAAAGGAAGCTGTAAAGCTTCCTATTAATAGGAGAATAGTTATGGAGTGGGGCCTATTACTCCCTAATTTTAGGAGGAATACGTGAATATTCTAAAGGCACTGGATTGTGCAGATATGAGGGGAATTTGGGGTCAGTTTGAGTTTAAAAACTAAATTGGCATCCAGTTTCAGACTGAGACGTTCTCTTCTTTCCAGGCTCATGCAGGGACATCCACCTCAGAACTCCCTGTGTTGGCAACCTTTTCCAGCCCCATCGCACTGGGCTTGACTGCCACTGGCAAGGCTGAGAAACCCAAGCAGTCAAACAACACTTCCGTCCAGCCTCACTCCTTAGAAGAGATTCTCCCTACAATCAGCACTTTGCAGGAGAAAAGCATGGTGAAGATGCAGACTGTTACCATTGTGCCCACCGGTGTCCCCACCAACAATAATGTTACCACAGTCCGGGCTATCCCTGCCACTTCATCAAGCACCCCAGTACCAGTGCCAGGTGAGAGAGTGCACCTTGCAGCACCTTCCAAAAACAGACTATCCCACTGAGCAACTGATCAGACATTAAAGCACTGTAAAGCCACTACCGTGGGACAGTAGCTGAATACAATTTCTCCAAGAGAGCATTGAAGGGGTCTCTTCCAACATGTTTGTCAGTTAGAACTTTTATCCCATCCTGGAGGTCCTGGCATGGGGGCTGGGATCCTGAGGGCTCCTGGCCCATGACAGACCTTGAACACGCCCCTGGGAATCCCTGGCAGACCCTAGGGCTATGAGATGGGATCCTGTTTTTAAAATTGCAGATCTCTGTGTCTACTGAATTTATTCTCCAAATGCAGCTCAGACATGATGTTTCCAGTACTGTAAAGGGAATAGAGATCTGACACGAGTTTCAGTGGCATGAAATAGAGATGTGAACGACTAGTCGACTATCCGATAAGCAAATACTTATCGGATAGTCAACACACTGATAGCTTTCCCCCTCCCCCTTGCTGCCTCTATCAGAAAGAGGCAACAAGGGTGGGGGGAAAGAAGAGGGGGTGCTTCAAAGTGGCAGCGCCACATGGAGCCCAGGGCCAGACCCCGGGCTCCATGCGGCACTGCTGCTTTGAAACCCCAAGTGCCATCCCCAGCTGGCCCTGGGTTGCACACAGTGTTTCAAAGCAACAGCACAGCGTGGAGCCCAGGGTCAGCTGGGGACTCCCCCGTGGAGCCCAGGATCAGCTGGGGACTCCCCCGCTGACCCCAGGCTCCATGTGGCGCTGTCCTTTGAAACACCACAGGGAGCCCTAGGCCAGCAGGAGATAGCTTGAGTCCCCCACTGGCCCCTTGCTCCACGCAGCACTTTCACCTTTGAAGTGTAGCAACAGCTCTGAGGCCGTTGCTACACTTCAAAGGCAGAGGCGCCCTTATCGACTAATTAAATAGTCGATTCAAATTCATCTAAATTTAACCTCCCTAGCGTGAAACCTTGT
Source organism: Pelodiscus sinensis (assembly GCF_049634645.1). Lineage (NCBI taxonomy): Eukaryota > Metazoa > Chordata > Testudines > Trionychidae > Pelodiscus > Pelodiscus sinensis. Next base: position 7,075,670 of record NC_134735.1, on the reverse strand, counting down.
TTCAGCAACTATCTGCTGTACACTGCTCTCCATCCAGCTAAGAGGAAATCTGTGAGGTGGTTACTCATAATGGGGTATGACTTTTTTTCCCTTGAAATGTCAATGTATTGTTCAGCCATGCAGAAGCAGTACACTTGGTCATTAACCATGTCTTGCTGCAGCACAGTGCCATATTCCTATTCACACGTGCACCCAGAGTGCACAATGCCTCTACCAGGCAGCACTCAGCACTGCCCAAAGTGCACTGTGCAGGGCTCCGGAGGCGATTTTAAAGAACCTGGGGCTCCAATTGCTACTGCAGTAGCAGCTGGGGTTGAATCCCTGACCCCCCAGGACAGTTGCTTGCTTTGCCCCTGCCTCCATTGGCCGGCCTGTATAGGATGTATTTTACCCCTGAAAATTGACAGATCGTACAGTGGAAAGGAAAGATTTCGACACAATAGGCAAGAAAGCCAATTGACTATCTGAACTAACTAGTTTGCTAGTCTTTTTTTAAAAGCTACCCTCCACTCAACCCCACACACACTCACTAGTTAAATTAAATGCCTTAAAAGTGACCTTCATAGGAAAATATTTGGCTAGTGTGTGTCTGCTCCTTTATAAAATATAAAGGAGACCTGAAATGTTATTTTCAAAAAAAGGATTGGAGGTTTTATCTACTTGTTTTTTTTTTCTGTTAGAAATCCAGTTCTCCTTTTCTCTTGGGACACTCTGTGTGTGATTGGAAGACTTATAGAATTATGATATTGCAAGAGGTTGAGTAACTGAAAGAAGAAGGAAGTTAGGTTTCTTTGGTTAACTATTTAACTAATAATCAGATGGGAGTTTAAATATTCAGTCTCCCTATCTTTTTAAAATAGCTCCCAGTGTACATCTCTGAGATCCTAATAAGTTTCCAGAGAAGAACAGACTTCCTCTTTTTCTTATTTTTTTTCTCAACCCCTCTCCATCCCCAGGATTTAAAAAAATGAGAGCAGAAAATACTCTGAGAAAAACTATCACCTTTTTAAGTCTTTGTATATAAAGAAGCAGAAAAGTCCACAAATCCTGTTTTCCCCTACCTTTGTCAAGTCACCTGTAAGAACAAAATCAGTCATTTCTCTTGAGTCAGCTTTGGAAAAGAGTGCATAAGAAATGCAACTGATCTTTTTTTTCCTGATTGGGAAGATGAGAAGAAAAATCAAAGTAAATGGAATAACCTCATATTTAGGGTTAGAACCAGCGTTCCATACAAATTGTGCACTTATGTGGCCATTCAGGAGAAATTTCAGTGTCGTCCAGCTGATTAGCAGAGCAACCACAGCTAGGTTTTTGTTTCTGTTGGTGGTGTACATTTGCACGTGCCTCAGTGCACATAACAAAATTTATTCTGTACCTGGATGGAAAAAAATAGAATGAACATTGGTTAGAACAGCATGAAATTGTGGCATTTGGGCAGCTTGTTTTAGTAAATCTTTTTAGCTCCCAAAGAACTTTTATTTTTTCAGCTGAGAATACCTTGAATTCTTCATATATTTGTAAAGATCTGAAATTGCAGTTCAGTAAATAGCAGCTCTTGTTTCCCCCTTCCATTCAAGAGGAGTTGGATTCTTTCCTGAAACTCTATCTGCTGAGCCCTTCTCATCCCTGCTGAATCATCTTGAATAGAGGCCTCTCTGTACTAGGCACCAGGGTTCCATTTCAGCTTTTCAGAAAACCAGCAGAAATTACAGTCGCCCCAAAGAGTGGGAGGTACCTGAATAATTCTAGGCTTCCCTCAAATCTGTGAAGCCCCGTTGACTTTTGCATTCAGTACTAGGCCGAAACCTGAAACAGCAATTGCAGTGAGTGATGTTTGCAAATACAGCCATTTTGCAGCTTGCTTTTATTCCACGAGCTTTGAAGCGAACACTCTTTTGATGTGTATGTGTGTATATATTTTTTCCTGTTTCTTTTAATGCTGTAATTCTCCCTCCTTCTCAGTTATGAAGGAGCTGGTAGTTTCTGCAGGAAACAACGTCGAAGTGACCTTGCCAAAGAATGAAGTTCAGTTAAATGCATTTGTCCTTCCTGAACCTCCAATGGGTAAGACTTCATTGGGACCTCTTAAAGTGTGTGATGACGAAGAAACAAACAATACATAAATGCTTTGTTAAATAGGGAAAATCTTGAAAGTCTCTCCCATCTAAACATCACATTGCAGTATGAGCTGGCTCAGAAATGAGTAGCTGAATGCAGGAAATTCTGTTCAGACTTGTTTTTACTCAGCAAGAATGAGGATATTCTTCTTGCTCATAAGTGTGTGACAACCTGATTGGAAAACCATTGTTTTAAAAAACTGCAGTGCAGGCTAGGAAAACCTGGTTTCAGATTAATATTTCTCCCCTTCCAAGGACAACATGGTTGTCAACAGATAGCCATATTTTTGGCTATCACAATTTTCTCTTCTTGTAGCCATACAGATTTAGGCATAAGGATGAACAAATAGCTGAGAAAACAACAAGGAGTCCGATGGCACATTAGAGACTAATAGATTTATTAGAGCATGATCATTCATGGGTAAAACCCACTTCATAAGATGCATTGGAGTGGAAATTACAGAGGCAGGGAAATACATAGGCAGAGATATACCCCCAGAGGGTAAATGACTAACCCGGATTAAAAGTTTATATATAGGTGAAGGCATACAGTCTGACAGCCCAGGACAACAAAAACAGTCCAGACAAGTAAAATATCTTCACTGCCCATGGGGTCAACTGCTAATCCGGATTAAAAATTCATATATATATGAATTTTTAATCCGGATTAGCAGTTGACCCCATGGGCAGTGAAGATATTTTACTTGTCTGGACTGTTTTTGTTGTCCTGGGCTGTCAGACTGTATGCCTTCACCTATGTGAAATATTACAGAAAACTGTGGCAAGTAGTTGTTCATTGGAATGGAATTTTGCACAGAAGTGGAATCTTGCTTTCCTGAAAACTTTCTTCACTAAACTGAAGTTCTAAGGTCTCTGACAACAAAACTTTTACAGAAATCTATTATGACATTGCATTACAGTGTTTGCACCCAGATAAGAGACTTGCTCCTTGAACTCAGCTGTTCTTATTTACCTCACCTGAAATACAAACATCCTTTGACCTAATAATAATGCTTTGCACATAGAATATGTGATTCAATGGAGAGTCTCAAAGTTCTTCATAAAGATAATGGAATTTTCCATTTTACAGGGAAGTTAGCTGAGGCACAGATGTGATTTGACCGCGTTCTCCCAGTGAGTCCCCTGTCCTAAACATTAGACCTTGCTGCCTCCTATAATAGCAAGGGGCAGAAATACAGACACTAGAAGTGTGTAGTCCCAAGTAAGATCAGGTTTAGGAGCATTTGTAATGTCATACTTTCCCATAAGAAGTGAGTGGTTCTTCAATGTCAGTTGATAACACGTGCTGTTAGGAATGTTATCAGCTTGTAGCAATTGACTTCTGATTTGGTGGCCAAAGCTGTGGCTTTTAGGGATTGCTACACTGAGGCAAGGTCTACACTAGACCCGAAATCTCGGCTTAAGCTACGCAACTCCATCTATGTATTTGGAGTTAGTTTACCTTAAACTGAGCTTGGCGGAGTCCCCACAGTGGAGGCTGATGGGAGCAAACACTCCCTGTTGGCTTCCCTTCCTCTCAGTTTGATTTAGCGAGTCTTTACCAGACTCCCTAAATCTAACACATGAAGATCTATCATGGCAGAAGTGATCTTCTGTTTAGTGTAGACAAGGCCTGAGAAGGGGGAAACTGAGAAACCAAAAGAGTGGTGAGTCTGTTCAGTTGTGTTTTGAACCTAAGAAGTGAAAATTATTCAGAGATTGCTTGTGATAAGCTTATTTATAGTTCTACCCACAATGACAACAGAGGACCTGGAAGCAGAAGTAGAGAGGGACTTGGTGTGACAAGTGTAATGCTAGTGAAATGGACAATTTTTTTGTTTATGATGTCAAGGGTGAAATTTTCAGACAGGTGTTCTGCAGGATTTGAGCGCAGTAATCCTCTCTTCTTTCCTTGCACTCTGCAGGTGTGATCATTTTAAATCTCCTTAACTCCTTAAAGCAGTGATGGCAACCTACACTAGTGAGTGGGCCCTCCATGACAGTGGGCTGCAAGATTGTCATAACCAAGATAGTCTCCCTGGACAGGGTAGTTTTGCTAATTGCGTTTGCGTACCTAGAATTTGTGGGGTGTGCCGACTGAACTGCAGCAGCACTTACTTTGGATATAGTGGGACATGTCTTTGCTTTACGTGTATGTCACTTTAGTAATACTTGTAGGAAAAAATATGCAGACAGAAACCAGTGAAATCTGGCAACCCTGTGTGTGGGCAACGGTCTTGTGGGCCACACATAGGACACTGATGGGCCGCAGGTTGCCCACCACTGCCTTAATGAGGTATAAAAGCATTACTAGCTCCCAAAAAAAGTGGTGGTGCAGTATAGACCAGGACTTCCCCAATGTGCAGCAGCAGAGACTTAGCACCTGTTCTTCTCTCCCTTTTTTAAATGCTCCTTTAACTATGTGGTCTCTGAAATTCTCCTTCCTTTAGGAACCAGCTACACCTATGACTGGGGGCTGATTACTCATCCAAAAGACTACAGTGGAGAGATGGAAGGCAAACACACCCAGACCCTCAAGTTATCTAAGGTGAAGCTCTGCCTGCTTCTTGTCCTGCTGTGTATCATGCAGGGTGATTCCCTTTAACAGAGAAGACAGAGACCCTGTCAGCCACCAAGGACTTGCATGTTATTTCCGAATAAAGAGGAAATTGCATGACTGGCAGGCTGCCAGTGTTTGGCTGAAAGACTTGTAGCTAAACGTTTCATAAAGAAGAGCTGAATGTAGTGCAATAAAATCTGTGATAAAGAAGAGACAGATTGAAGAGCAGCATTAAAACCCTAAAATGGCAGCTAGTAATAAAATTCAAGAACAGGCCTTTCCCCATGAAGCTGGTCTGTAGTGAGATTATTTTGAAAACCCACTTTACATACTCCCCCATCTTGCCAGTATTTGGGGGTGCTGCACAGTTTTATTAATGTCATCAGCTCTTCTAGCTTCCTGACCTTTGCTGTATGGTGTTTTATAGGAGATTGAAAGGATCAGTCTTTTCCACAGAGATGTGGGAATTTTTAACAAGAAGATTTTTTTAAACAGCTTGAGAATATAACACTTCTCACAGGAATCTCCCCAGTAAAAGAAGTATCACTTCTGCTCCAACACTGCGCTCAGAAAAAAACAGTGCTATAGCCATAACAGTATGCAGGGTCCCTCCTCTGCTCTCAACCCCACATTTGCCATTCAGCATAGAGCCTTAGCATTCAGTCTTCTCTTCTCCAAACACATGCAATTCTAGACTTCTGGGGATTTAGAGAAGTGAAGGAAGCCTTGGCTGAGCCATAATATGGGTAAAATCCATTTGTCCGTGAAGGCCAAATGAAAGAGTTCCTCCTGTGTAAACTTTTTCTCTCCTCTGCTCTGTGATTTGGCCAGGATACCTGAACTGAGCTCTGTAACGCTTCTTCTGTTGGTCATCAACTGTTGCTAGAAAATCTATCCTAGTTGACAACCCTATCTCATCAGGGGCAATGGGAAACATCAGTCTTTTAATTTATGGTGGAGTTGTTGAGATGAAAAATCCATTAAATTGCCTTGGAGTAGAAACCCTCTGCCTTGCATGTATAGACCAAAACGTTGTTTCCTCTGGTCTGTGCTACTAACACTGTATCAGGATGCAATATGGGGATGGTTGGCTGACCTCTTAATTGCTCTTGACAGATTGTCAGTAACTTCTTTCATTTCCTTTCCAGCTCACCGTTGGTCTGTATGAATTCAAAGTGATAGTTGATGGGGAAAATGCACACGGGGAAGGTTACGTGAATGTGACAGTTAACCCAAGTAAGTTCAGTGGCTGGATTGTATCCCTATAAGTTTTTAATTTGGCAACTGTATTGTGGCATTTTGTTTGCTGGGCTTGGCTTTGGCTTAACATAATAAAGACAAAGGGAGAGAGAGAGAGTGCATGCGTGCACGTTAGACGTTGAGAGAGAGAAATTTATTTCTGAAATGAAAAGCTATCTCCTGTATACCTAGCTATGTTACACTGAGTGTCAATCTATTGAACACTAACATATGACACAAGTTGTGGAGCACTGCTGCAGAAATATTTAGCATGCTAGTGCTCCTAGGAAAAGCACCACTCTAACAGACTAGTTGCACCAAGGGAAAAACCTAGGGCAGCAGGGATGGGGGATGAAGCCCGATCTTTGAAACGCTGTGGGTTTTTTCCCTTCTAGTAAGAAGTATTATCCCCATCTGCAGCCATCTTAAATCAAATCTCATTCCTGACGGCAGCATGCTTTACCAGGATTTGTTTTTGCAGTGGGTTTGTGTTGTGTACAACAAGTGTTTTCAGACCCTGGGTCGTGGCTCGTAAAGTCAAGCCGCTAGCTGACCACGAGACCCTTTGTTTACCTGCACCTCTGTAGGCATGGGCAATCGCAGCTCCCATTGGCTAAAGATCACTGTTCCCACCTAATGGGAGCTGCGGGAAGCAGTGTCGCAGTCCGCAACATTTCTGCAGCTCCCAGTGGCCAGGAACGGTGATCCTCAGCCAATAGGAGTATGATCGCTTGTACCTGTGGAGGTGCAGGTCAACAAAGTGTCTAGCGGCTAGCTAGCGGCTTTCCCTTACAAGCTACAACCCATAGTTTGAAAACCCCTAATGTATACAGTAAACTTCGAGATATCATCAGCTAAGGCTTCATTTCCAGATAAAGGTCTGCTTACAGAGGGAGAAAAAGTGGGAGGGATGTTAGATTGGGCTTTAGCAGGTCAGAGATTCAAACCTCCTGACTCATTGTTGTGATTATATTGAACATTCAGTGTCTCCCTTGTTTATACAAAAGAACCTTTTCTTGAGCTTCAAACGCCTTCTTTCCTCAAACTTTGTAAGATAAAGTAATATTCTTGCCTTCCCAACAATTTGCAAGTGGGGAGGTTTAGGCTTTTCAGTATTGTTAGATGTCCCCTTTGACCTGAGCAAATGTATAGCCCATTTGCAGGGCTCAACAATTAATGTAATCTACTCGCTCGTAGCGAGTAGATTATAAGCTGGCATGCGCAGCGTGCCGAACCACGCGACTGGCGAGTGGGGCTCATCGTGGTTTGGCGAGCCCTGCCCATTTGAATGTAAACAACAAACCTGTAGCTTGCCTAGCATAGTTGTTAAATTGCTCCTTTTTCATAGTGGCTGAACTCATCTGAGTGATCATAGGTGCCCAGCTGGTTACAAAACAACACATTCTGAATGCCTGATGCTCTAGAGTTGATAGTGACAAGACAGTGTCATAATCCCTGCATGAGCACCGGCACCTTTCTTTTAGAACCCTTCGCCTGTAAGCACAGCCATTCAGGTTGGTATGTAACTAGTTGGATAGTGCAGTGTTCAATCCCAGAGAGTTGGGAGCTGTAATCATTGCATGCCTATCACAGACCTATTGTTATTATCAGCAGTCTAAGGGAGCGGCTGTGTTTCACAGCTGTACTTTGGACCTCTCTTCTCTTGGTCTTTCTGAGGTGGACCATAAAGGCAATTCTGTTAGCAAACTGAGTAGATTGGGCATAGAGTTGCAAGGAGCAGAAGGAATATGCGGCATATATTACTTTAGCAGCCCCTGGTGGGCAATCTGAACAGTTTTGCAGAGTTCTTTGTCTTACGTTTGTACCATCGATCTACCTGTAAACAACATTGTCATGGTGCTGTTGTTGTCACAGAACCTCGTGTGAATCAGCCTCCTGTGGCTGTTGTGTCACCACAGTCCCAAGAGATTTCACTGCCAACCACCTCTACTGTCATCGATGGCAGCCGTGAGTAACCTTATCAAATGTGATCCTGCAAGCTGAGGCTGGCTGTCCACTCAGGCAATGATCAGACTCTGTCATATTAAGATGGAGTAGACGAGCCACGTTTTAGTGGAAAGAGCCCATTCATAACCACACACAAGACTTTGACTTTATTTTTGCTGGAAACTCAGTTAACTCATCCTAATTATTTGTTAGGTTTTCCCTGTGATTCCTGTTAGCTTGGTGCTCTGTTGCCAATTTCTATCCTCATTTGGCACACACCAGCCTAAACACAAGGTCTCCCTTGTGGGAGCTCTTGCCATGGTGAGTTCCTGAAATAGGAAGACCCAAAAGAATTGAAGCCTGACTGAGGTACAAAGAATCAAAAGAGTCTATTCAAAAGTGGTGTATTTGTGTGCTAAACTGGCTAACTGATACGTTTGCAACTTAACACAGAGAGCCACCACTTTTAAATAGACTCAATTTGATCCTTCAATTTTGTTGTTAAACTCTGCCAAGCTTTCCTTTTAAACTTGTTCAGTTTTGTCTCATTGCCTGCCCAAAACCAATATCATTCCCTGGGAAAGACATGTGTGCCTGCAAAAACAGGGTACAGCATACACAATTTGACCAAACCAATATAATTGAGAAAGATCTGTAGCTAGGGATTGGGAAAAGAACCTTCACTCTCCAAACTTGTGTATAAAGAACCAAAACTCTTTATTTGAAATGTGGCCTCATGAAACCAGACTCCTGTGACATGTTTTTTATTGGATTAGAAAGCACTGATGATGATAGAATTGTCAGTTTCCACTGGGAAGAATTGAAGGGACCACTACGGGAGGAGAAGGTATCCACTGATACTGCCATATTAAAACTGACCAACTTGGTACCTGGGAATTACACATTCAGGTAAGTTTTGCATAAAGCACTTAATTAGTCCAGGTTTCTTATGAATTTCTTTAGTTAATTATATCCTATGTTGTGGTTTGCCCTCTTGTGATACAGGAGCTTTCTGATCAGTTGCTAATAGAGGTGTATACTATGTCACTTGAGTAAAGATTAAAAAATACCTGACTGACTTTTTAAATGTGTAGCATCAGTAGAAGACTAGCAGAAAAAGGAGAGTTTCATACAAGAGAACTACTAAAATGTCTTTTGAAGTTCCAAAAATAGTTTATCCTACATTCAGGAGAAAATACTTAAATTACTTAAATATTCTACTCTGAATATAATGTGTTAATTAACAATGAACATGTTTTTAGACTTATGTATTTGTACAAATCGGTGGATAGTTATGTAGTGATTGATTTATTTTGCCATCAGCTTGAGACAAGGAAGGTATATATTTCCTTTGATTTTTAATTTGCTGTGGAGTCAATGCTAAACACAGCAATGGGTCTAATTAATAGTATGACACACGATATAACTCAGTACCCGCATGAACAGAATACCTTTTATATACAGCAGTGTGATAGGTTACCGAGTAGAAACTGGGGCTCAAGTTTTAGTAGAAGACTGTCTTACTTTGTGCCTTTTTTCTGCTTACGAACATCATTACCACAGTAATGATAGATAGCTGAAATAAACATGTGCTTTTAAAACTGACAAGCCCTGCATTTCCAGTACAAAGGGTGTGACTTTTAACAGGGTATTGGAAAAATCTTGTTTTGTGAAATTTCTCTGCATTTGTAACTAGGTGATGGATATTAGGAGGGGGACGGATTTGGTTGTGGAACATTGTGCTCTGCCCTTATCATTACATGTTTTTGTGAAGCTTATTTTGCAACTGCACAGTTGACTTAAACTGTGTTTGGCTCCACTACTCTGCAGAGCAAAGGCTTCTATCCCATAGCAAAGTAGCTCTAGATTTCTAACTCCTAAGTTAAATCCAGACTCTTTTGTCCCTTTGCATTTGAGCTCTTTGCTTATCACCCTAACCTCTCCATTTTTAATCTTTGTTCTTTAGCCTAACGGTAGTGGATTCAGATGGTGCCAGCAACTCTACCACTGCAAGCTTGACTGTGAATAAAGCTGTGGATTATCCTCCAGTGGCGAATGCAGGTCCAAACCAAGTGATAACGCTTCCCCAAAACTCGATCACCTTGTATGGGAACCAGAGCACTGATGATCATAGCATTGTCAGCTACGAATGGTTACTCAGTCCCAGTAGCAAAGGAAAGGTGATGGAGATGCAAGTAGGTGGAGACTTCCCCCTAACATCCTACATAGTGCTTATCCATTGTTCTGTGATGTAGCCACTTTAAGGTCTAGTTTGTATGCAGAAACATCTCTTATAATCCATGCAAGTCTGTGTGTTGATTAAATATCAGTGTATGTTTAAACCTAAATACATTTTAAGATGGTATCAGATTTGATGGCTGCACTAACAGCCTCATTTAGCCTTATTCAAGTCTTCCCCATTTCCTCTTGGTATCTCACTTCACTACTCTCCCATCATGCTCCAAGGTGTGGATATTATCTTCATTTACAAATTGAGTTGTACATTACTTATTGGTTTGATGCTATGCATACTTGTGGGCCCCATCTATGTGATCAGTGATAATAAGCAGCCATTTTCTGCCCAGTACTGGTTCTGGCCCTTCATATCTCTGACCCCTCCAGTGTCAAGAGTTATCCTAATGCTCTAACTTGTTTTCTCAAAGGGTGTGAGGACACCAATCTTACAGCTCTCTGCAATGCAAGAAGGTGATTACACCTACCAGCTAACGGTGACTGATTCAGCAGGTCACCAGTCCACCGCTGAAGTCACTGTAATAGTGCAGCCTGGTAAGTTCTCATTATTATTAAACTGGGCTGTTGCCAGGCACAGCTGGCAAGATTGCTGTCGCTAACTCCCAACTCTACCAAAACACTTCTAATTTGACTGTCACTTCACCAACCCTCTGTGCTTCACTTTCTCTAAGCGTGGGATAGGGGTAATATCTGTCTAAGGCTTCTACTGAACTAAGTATCTATGAGTAAACAAGCCCAAACTTTGCCTCACAGAACAATCAGCGTGTTTGATTGCATTTCCTCTTGTTTTTTTATCTGCAATCCTTTGCTAGAGAACAATAAGCCCCCCAAAGCAGATGCTGGTCCAGATAAAGAACTGACCCTCCCTGTTGACAGCACCACTCTAGATGGCAGCAAGAGCTCAGACGACCAGAAGATAGTTTCTTTCCTCTGGGAAAAAACAAGGTCTGTATCAAACTTGGGAGCATCGGTAGCTTTAAACTTGAGTTTTAAAATATACCGGGGTTAAAATCTTGGTTCCATTGAATTCAATGGGAGTTTTTCCAGTAACTACAATGGGACTGTGATTAGGTTGTTGATTGAAGAGCCCCAGTGTACGCCTTGCTGGAGCCCTAAGCATAAGTAACATATGAACCAAAGGGTTCCAGCAAAGCTTGACCCTAACCCTAAGTTTGTTTAAGCATTAGGAATATCTTAGCTTAGCATTAAACTCTTTAGGCCTGATTCTCATTTACACTGCATTTCTGATAGTGTTAAAAGACCTCACCCACTTTAAAAAGCCCCTTAACACTAACAGTGTAAATGAGAATTTGGGCTAATGGACACTCCTTTTTTATTTTAAATGGGGTCGTCTTGCACCACCTTCTTGACCACAAATAGCATTTCTTCTCCTGCAGCCCTATTAATTTTGGTCCTTGTCAGTCTTCTCCTAGAAAGCTCTGACTACTTTGTGAAGTTTAGAGCAAAGCCTATAGATAACTTCTACATGTAACTGTTGGTTTTGTGTTAGCCCAAAAATGCAAGCTGTGTGCAAAGTTTCTGCTGTAAAAGGAGCTGTAATTGCTATAATATTTTCACTGTTTGCTCGTTGTGCAATTACCATAAAGCTATTTTTTCTAACAGTCATTTGCATTCAGTAAATGCTAACAAAGCACTTTTGGCCTGGGGAATGTTGGCACGTTTAATTTCCCCTAGACCCCCTGAGATCGTGCAGAGTATAATGTATGTGGGATTTACCCATTTTACTATCTTATTGCCTGAGTTTGGAAGAAATAAATTTTTCTTTATACACTCCAGTATCTTATCTCCTGCTGAGGTACAGGGATATTACCTGGTAACTATGCTTATTGTTAATAGGGATGTAAGAGTGTAGCTATTTAAATGGTTAACCAATAAGCATAAGCATAACCAATAAGCTTATTGGTTTCCATTACAGTTACACGCCAGCTCCCTGCCCCACTCCCGAGGAGCTGACTGCTCTGATACAAAGCCAGCAGTCTGGAGTGGCAGCCAGCTCCCTGGGAGCAGAGTCGGGAGCCGGTACGTGCTCGAATCCAGCTGCCACCCTGTGCTGTGGACTCTGATACAGAGCCTACAGCATGGGGCAGCAGCTGGCTCCCCAGAAGTGGAGCCGGCATAAACCAGTTCCTGACATGCACTGGCTACTGGCCCCACTCCTGGGGAGCCAGCTGCGCTACGGGCTCTGCAGTATAAGATTTATACTGCAGAGCCCTCAGCATGTAACTATTATGATTTTTAACGGTTACACAGTGACGTTATTAGCTGGTTTTTTTTACATCTCTAATTGTTGTTAGTTTATATCCCCTCTTCATTGGTGTTAGACCAATCTTGTTTAAAGAATACAGTCTAATGCGCTTTTGTTTTGCCTAGGGGACCAGATGGTGTAAAACTAGAGAATGCCAACAGCAGCATTGCTACCGTAACTGGGCTTCAGGATGGAACATATGAATTCACACTGACTGTCAAAGATGAAAGGAACTTGCAAAGCCAGAGCTCAGTTAATGTCATTGTCAAAGAAGGTATGTCCAGTTGTGCTTGGAAGTGAACAGTAACATCAGAAGACTGACTATGCAATCACTGAGGGCAATCAGTGAAGATCTCTGCTCACTGAAAAGCTGTGCTCAAAAAAAATCAAAGTGCCTAGGGAACAGGATGGAAAATAATATGGGAAATGTTCTAATGTCCTTATACACAGCAGTAGTTGGCATGGGGTAAACTACTCTGTGTCAGAAAGAACACTGGAGTTGGAGGGGGTTCAGAGAAGCGCCACAACTTCTTTAATTCTGTTTCTACGGCATCTGTACAGTGGGATCATGGTTCATGACTGAGGCTCTTAAGCACAATAATACAAATAAATAAAAGTAATCATAAGAAGAAAAAAGGCTGGAGGCCTTGAAAAACTCTCATTTGAAGAGCAATTGCAAAATTTGAGAGTGTTTAGAAAGGACTAGAAGAGGGCATAATACAAGCATATAAAATAACAAATGGCCTAGAGAAAGGGAGATCAGTAACTTTTGTTTTCCTAGTCTCTTAATACAAGAACAAGAGGACTGTAACTGAAATGAAATGGTGTTGAATTCAAGCCTGATAATGTTTTTTTCACACAAAGTATAACGAGACTCTGGATTTCATTGTCTTCAGATGTCATTGAGGCTAAAACCTTAGCAAGAGTCATAGAGGGCTTTATACACATAACAAGAATATCCCGTTATAACAGTTAATGCTATAATGAGAGGTTTCGAAGGTTATGAAATCTCATGCTTGGGCTTAAGCCAGTCTGTATTAGGATGAGACCTTTGTGAGGCAGACTGTTACCTGTCAACTGTGAGGTTTTCAGCACCTTCCTCTCGCTCATCTGGTGGTAGCACCTGACAAAGACAGAATACTGGACTAGATCCAGTCTGGTAATTCCTATTCCTGTACGTCAGTATGATCAGTTTCTCTTGCTGCTACTTGAGGGAATTCACTGGTTCAGAATTCAGCCAGGACTTTGCCATTAACAGTTATTCTTACAAAAATTGCCATGGATCCTTAGTATGAGTCTGGTCAGGAACTCCAGTGTCCCCTCCCAGCACCGTACTGGGCAGAGGTTCAAACATGCCTGGAGTACCTAGGTCCAATCAGACCCTGCAAGTTACAGGTGCCTAGGTTACAGCACAGCACCGGGCGCTATACTTTCCATTTAAGGTCTAGCAAAGTCTCTTCCCCATTTTCTTTCTGTTTATTTAGAGATAAACAAGCCACCAATAGCGAAGATTGCTGGGAATGTGGTCATCACCCTGCCTACAAACACAGCAGCCCTGGATGGATCCAAATCCTGGGATGATAAGGGAATTGTCAGCTACCTGTGGACTCGGGATGAGGGGAGTCCAGCGGCGGGGGTGAGTGCTGCAAATATGGTCTCTGTAAAGGGAATATTCAGTATTGCGTGAGTAGGGAGGATGTAGGGAGGTTTTGCTAGACTCTTTGGCAAGTAGCTCCTGGAAGTGTATAACATTGGTTCCTGCACGCTGATTGCTACATGGAGCGATGCATCCCAGTATGCTGTATAGAGGTCAAATCTGTAGCGGCCTTGTGTGTTTCCTAATGTGTGTTTTGTTCACATTCCCAGGAGGTGTTAAATAATTCAGACCACCACCCCGTGCTTTTCCTCTCCAACCTGGTGGAAGGGACGTATACGTTTCATCTGAAAGTGATGGATGCCAAAGGAGAGAGTGATGCAGAGAGGACCACAGTGGAAGTCAAAGCTGGTGAGTCCTGTTGTTTTTTGCACCATGGAGATCCTTTCTAAATTGGAGTATCCTGCCATGAATGCTCCTTTCCTGGCAATGACAAAAGCAGGTTTGAATACCCAGGATCTTAGTAACAACAAAGGATTCTTATTGCAGATCTTGTTTAGGAACTCTGTACCTTGATGTATGCTCTGAAATGACAGAATCAGCTGCAGCAAATTGTGTCTCTGTATTTGGAATGAACCAAAATCCATTAAGAGCCGACAAAGTTAGAATATAAATTTAGAGGGAGCTGATTAAATGATGTGGATCATTATGCCTGATGAACATTAGCCTCTGGACACGCTATTTCAATGCAGTCTCTCTAGTGTGTCAGATAGAATAAGTGTAACTTTTGGGAATTAGATAATATCTTAGTGCTTTGAGGGGCTCAGATGAAAGGTGAAATAGCAGTGCAGGTTATACAGATGCCATAAATTCTTGGAGTAAAGGTCCATCAATGGCTGTTATCCAGGATGGACAGGGATGGTGCCCATAGCCTCTTTTTGTTGGAACTTGGGACTGGGCGACAGGGGATGGATCACTTTATTGCCTGTTCTGTTCATTCCCTCCTGGGCACCAGGTCGGCCACTGTCAGAAGATAGGATACTGAACTAATTATTCCACTATGTAGGAAAGATAGAAAGTATGGCAGGAGACAACCTTGGCTCAACCGGGAGATCTTATATGATCTAAAAATAATAAATGAGTTGTATAAAAAATGGAAACTGGGTTAAATTACAAAGGATGAATATAAGCAAACAACACAGGTATGTAGGGGCAAGATTAGAAAGTCAAAGGCACAAAACCAGCTAAATCTAACTAGAGGCATAAAGGGTAACAAGAAGATGTTCTACAAGTATATTAGGAGCAAGAGGACAGGGTAGGCTCATTGCTCAGTGAAGAGGGAGAAACAATAATAGCAAACTTGGAAATGGCAGAGGTTCTTAATGACTTCTTTGTTTTGGTTTTCATCAAGAAGGTGGATGGTGATGAGATGTCTAACATAGAGAATGCTAGTGGAAATGCGGTAGGTTTAGAAGTGAAAATAAAAGAACTAGTTAACAATTAGATGTCTGCAAGTCACCAGAGAAATGCATCATAGAATGCTCAAGGAGCAGATATAGGAGGTATCTGAGCTTTTAGCTATTATCTTTGAAAATCATGGAAGTCGGGAGAGACTCTAGAAGACTGGAAAAGGGCAAATACAGTGTCTATCTGTAAAAAGGGAAATAAAAACAACCCAGGAAAGTACAGACCATTCAGTTTAACTTCTGTCAGTGAAGATAACGGAGCAAGTAATTAAGGAATCCATCTGTAGA
This sequence comes from Pelodiscus sinensis, assembly GCF_049634645.1. Classification (NCBI taxonomy): domain Eukaryota; kingdom Metazoa; phylum Chordata; order Testudines; family Trionychidae; genus Pelodiscus; species Pelodiscus sinensis. The sequence goes on along the minus strand of NC_134735.1, from coordinate 7,059,940 downwards.
CATCTGGAAGATAATAAATATGGTGATAGGTAACAGCCAGCATGGATTTGTAAAGAACAAATCATGTCAAACCAATCTGATAGGATATCAAGTCTTGTGGATAAGGGGGAAGTGGTGGATGTGGTATACCTAGACTTTAGTAAGGCATTTGACATGGTTTCTCATGACCTTCTTATCAATAAACTAGTGAAATGTAACCTAGATGGGACTGCTATAAGGTGGGTGCATAACTAGCTGGACAGTCGTTCCCAGAGAGTAGTTATTAACAGTTCACGATCATGCTGGAAGGATTTAACAAGTGGGGTTCTGCAGGAGTTTGTTTTGGAACTGGCACTGTTCAGTATCTTCATCAATGATTTAAATGATGGCATAGACAGTACGCTTATTAAGTTTGCAGATGATACCAAGCTGGGAGGGGTTGCAAGTGCTTTGGAGGGTAGGGTCAAAATTCAAAATGATCTGCACAAACTAGAGAAATGGTCTGAGGTAAACAGGATGAAGTTGAATAAGGACAAATGCAAAGTACTCCACTTAGGAAGGAACAATCCGTTTCACACATACAGAATGGGAACCGATTGTCTAGGAAGAAGTACTGCAGAAACGGATTTAGGGGTCATAGTGGACGACAAGTTAAAAATGAGTCAATGGTATGACATTGTTGCACAAAAAGCAGACGTGATTCTGGGATGCATTAACAGGAGTGTTGTGAGCAAGACATTAGAAGTCATGCTTCCACTCTACTCTGTGCTAATTAGGCCTCAATTGGAGTATTTTGTCCAGTTCTGGGCACCACATTTCAAGAAAGATGTGGAAAAATTGGAGAAGGTCCAGTGAAGAACAACAAAAATGATTAAAGGTCTAGAAAACATGAACTGTGAGCGAAGACTGAAGGAATTGGGCTTGTTTAGTTTAAAAAAGAGAAGACTGAGAGGGGACGTGATAGCGGTTTTCAGTTACCTAAAAGGATGTTACAAGGAGGAGGGAGAAAAATTGTTCTTCTTAGCCTCTGAGGATAGGACAAGAGGCAATGGACTTAAATTGCAGCAAGGGAGGTTTAGGTTGGACATTAGGAAAAACTTCCTCATTGTCAGGGTGGTTAAACACTGGAATAAATTGCCCAGGGGAATTGTGGAATCTCTGTCACTGGAGATATTTAAGAGCGGGTTAGACAGACACCTGTCAGGGTTGATCTACACAGTGCTTGGTCCTGCCGTGAGGGCAGGGGACTGGACTTGATGACCTCTTGAGGTCCTTTCCAGTTCTATGATTCTATGAGCTAAATGGACCTTTGGTCTGACCCAGTGTGGCCTTGCCTTTTGAAAATACCACACAGGTGAGCCGAGGAGTTGTAGTGAACTGTCTTCTGTAATGTACTAGACATCTGATGGAAAATTAACTGGTCTTCTTTGCTCATAGTTCTGAATATGGGATTTCCTATTGTAGTGAACTTTTGACTCGGCTAAGAATAGTACACATGTGAGAAACTGTGTGTGGGGGCGGGCAGGAGACAACAATTATGTTTTTCTACAGCCTTTGAAGGTGTTGGCCCATTCTCCATGTGGAGAGCCCCAGTGCAAAGAGCCTTACTATTTTCCATTATGTATTAAGGCCATGTCATCTTTGTTATCCCTTCATTATTAGATGTTCCACTTTGTCTCCAAATAAAAGTTTGCTGGGGGATATTAACAATTAAGATTTTTCACCCACACTGTCATGTGAAAGCCCTTAAGGATCTGCATGATCTTGTTCTGTGTTCTCCATAGATCCAAGGAAAAACAATCTTGTGGAGATGATACTGGATGTTAACGTCAGCCAGCTGACAGAACGGCAGAAAGGCATGTTAATCCGTCAGATAGGCGTTCTACTGGGAGTCCTGGATTCGGACATTACTGTTCAAAAGATTCAGCCATACACAGAGCAGAGGTAGGAGCCATGGAGTGAGCTGCACAAGGGTGAACTCAAGAAACATTCACTCTCCAGTGGAAATCAGAATGGGTGATAACGGCATGCTGAGATGCTGCTTAAAGTGTGTGCTCTTGAGTGACTCGGATTTGTGAATGTGAGTGGTCAGATAGGTATTCCTGTTCCAAAAGCCAGGTCCTGCTTGCTGCTGTGTTTGGTCCTTGATTCTACAGATCAGTGGGGCAGTCTATTACAAGGTCAGATGGGAAAGTAACTTGATGTTTTTGAAGGTTAGGAAGAATTTCTACAGATGTACTCGCCTCATCTCAGAAAAGATATCTTCTCATTGGAAAAAGTTCAGAAAAGGGCAACAAAAATTATTAGGGGTTTGGAACAGCTGCCATATGAAGAGAGGTTAAAAAGTAGCAGGTTTAAAACAAAAGGAAGTATTTCTTCACACAGTGCACAGTCAATCTGTGGAACTCCTTGGCAGAGGATGTTATGAAGACCAGGACTTTAGCAGACTTCAAAAAAGAGCTAGATAAATTCATGGAGGATTGGTCCATGATGGGCAGGGATGATGTCCCTAGCCTCTGTTTGTCAGAAACTGGGAATGGGCCTAACGGGGTGGGATCACTTGATGATTCCCTGTTCTGTTCATTCCCTCTGGAGGCACCTAACATTGGACACTGTTGGAAGACAGGATACTGGGATAGATGGACTTTTGATCTGACCCAGTATTGCAGTTCCTATGTTCTCTGATGTGTTCTAAGGAGATGCTTTGGTGAAATGTAAACAGTTGGGCAGGATACATTGAGAACAGGGTGAATTCTCTGACGCTCATTGGCAGTTTGGGCAAGGGCCAGTTAGGCACAGCTCCAGTTTCAACTTCAGCCCTGGGTGTTGCTGCGGTCTGGGGCTGAAGCATGATCTCTGAGTCTAAGACAACTCTGGGTACCTTCCACTTTGGGGCCCGACTCGCCGTTTGAGAGC